>NC_081407.1:552570706-553170706 GCF_030272615.1 Cryptomeria japonica | reverse complement strand
GAAATCATGATACAATATGTACACGCACTTATTTCATGAGTGACTTCTAATCCAATAGTAAGTTATGATTAAAAACTTCAAATTTTAGTCTAGTATCCTAGAAATTAAAGGCATAGTTTTAATCTTAGGCAAAAAATTTAATTTGAATTATTTCGATATGTAATTTGGCTCATAAAATAGAGGTCAAGGGTTTCTTGAATGTAAATTCAAATGAGAGTTTTAAGGGGAAAGTGTTGCAGATGACCCCATGGGACAAAACAAACCTCAGATGAAAACTGACATAAAATTTGACCTATTTCAAAAGAAGTTGGAAAAAAGCAACAAAAAAAAAAAACTCCCCAAAAGAAAAAAAATCCCTTAACTCTAATCATATGGCCGCACTACCAAACCAGGGGTGTCTACATTCACTAAATAAAATATATTAATTTAAGCCCTATTCAAAAATTTAAATCATGGAAAAGTTAAAGTAAAGAAATAAGGGAGGGTGAGAATTTTTTAAAACAAAGTTTGTTTAAACATAAAAATATAAATAAATAAAACTTACTTTCTTGGTGCATCCTGTACCCTACATACTTCTAAGTAAGTTGACACCCTACAATATGCAAGGTATGTTCTTGTGGCAACAAGCTCCGTTGGTGCCTTGTCAACTCTAGTCGATAGGGCCTGTTGGCAGTGGCCCCCTCTTTTTGCAGGTTAACTCTTTAACTGACACACCTTTATCATAACTATCATATGTTAAATTTTTGTTGCTATTTTTACTAAAATTTTAAATCATCATTTTAAATATTTTAAAACCCAAAATTTTTTACCGCCCATGAGTGCTCCACCACTGCTTAGGGGTTGTCCAATTGTTCCCTGTATAGCCAAATTGGGCCTTTTTGTCAAACAAATGTAACTTTCACCCAGATTGTCCATTTTTCAACTTTTTATACTCATTGGAAAGTTAATTCTGAGAACTACATAGTGGTATAGGGTTAGTTTGTTGATTATGCAATTTTGAATAGCTTTTGGGGATTGTAATCTAGATATTCTCGTTTTCACAATTTTCAACACAACTTTAGCATAAAAAATTGATTTTTCAATTTTGAATAGGAATTAGAGAGCATGTTCACCATAATACAAAGTGGGGTTGTTATTTTTTCTAGTTTGATGAGCATAGTGAGTTGCACATACTTGTTTGATGACTTGTAGGTACCTAATATTTGGAGTGTGATTATGTGAGCATTCAAATGAGTTAAGAGGCAAAACCTTGAGGGAGTACATGTTTTCACATGTTATTCATGATAGTACAACTAATTTTTTAGATTTGGTGCTTCTTGGTAAAAGTTTACATGTATCTTTCAAAGTTAGACTTTGATGGTGATAGGTACACAAGTTGTATTCAATTCTGAGGACATGATTGGACATAGTTTGAGACTTGGAGTATCATGTGCATGATAGTTGAGTGTAGGTACAATACTGAGACTAATTATGGTGTCATGATTATGCAGGTGCACTCTTGCATTGTCATGCCATAATTAGGTTTGTGGTGGTTTGGTGGCGATTTGGTTTAATGTTGGTAGGTTGTTCTTTATCTCCTTCATGCTTGTTTAGTTCCTTGACTATTGTACTTGGATGCAAACATGTTTGGAAAATCAAATTTGAGGTTGATTTGGTGTTTGAGTTATTTGGTCTACATAACTATTCTCGTTGATATCTCAATTCAATGCAAGTTCCTAATGTGATGATGAGTTTGCATGTTTTAGTGTTTAGATCTACAAGTTATGTGATTTTTAGGTATGTGCAACCTATTGATTACAATGGGATGACTCAAATGTGTATTATTTATATCCACTAGGTTGATTAAATGTTGATGCGGACATTGTTAGTTGGCCTTGATTTTGGTCATTTGTACATTGATATGTTTACTTTGAGGTGAGAGGATGAATTTCATTTATAGCACTTGGATATTCAATTTTGGGACTTATAGCATGTGTTTTATCACTTTGTCATGATAGCTTGGTTATGAATTTTAGTGGGATCTTTTGATAGTGGTGGATTGGTGGTGTTGGATAAATTCCTGATTATTTGTTGGTAGTTGTATCTTCTTGACTTTAAGATCATGGTTTCAATTGATGTTACTAACATTTCATTTGTGTGTGTAGACCTAAATGATCTTTAACCCTCAAACCAAATTTAACTTAGCACTGCAAATATGAAACATGAAAGCAAAACACACACAAGAAAGGAGATGGTTATCAAGATGTCATGTGTGACTTGATATCATAGCTCAATGGGAGTTGTGGTCAGTGACGTGGATTCACCATTTGATGGTGGATGATCTTCTTTAGTGTTGCAAATGTTTAGAGAAGCTCTTAGATTCTATTGTTGTAGAAGGGTCTTTCACATTTTTAAGTTCACTAGTAGGAGATGATTATATTCATAAGATTGGATATGTTGATATCTTGGAGCCATGGAGGACTCATGGAGTCTTTGATTGAGGCGTTGTACATGATTTATTTTTTGACATGTTATTCTTGTTTGACAAGATGGTTTGTATTCTCTTATGATGTACTCTTGATTCTAGATTAGAGTTTAGGCATGATAGTGGTATTTGATATATTCACTTGGAGTATGTGATCTCCTATGAGGAAATAGTTAGATAAAGATGTCATGTTTGTGTTCTTGATTCCATGGTTGGACCTAGAGATTAATCTTGTTGGGTTCTCTTTGTGTTGAGTACATAATCATTTTCTCTATTACTTCATAATGATGCTATGTTATATTTGGAGTTTGGCATGAATTGATTGGTTTGGTTACAGGTGTTCATGGATACTTGGAGACATAGGTGAGGCTAGGAGTACTCTTCTGATTAGAGACATACTGTTGAGATGGATACTCTTGATGAGATTTAAGTAGGAAGTCTAAGGAGTTTACACCTTAGTTGGACATGAGTTCACAATGGACCTATGAGGAGAGTGTTATTGGATGAGTCATGATGACTTGGATGTCTTGGAGGAGCATTCTCATTACCTACTAATTGTTAAATTTGAGGTTTACTGCTTGAGATGTATTGGCCATTGTTCCTTTTAGGTGCATTATGTTTTAAGCTTTATGTTTCATAAATACAGATCTTGAGCTATGGATAGATAGTTACTTTTAGAGGATTCATTTTGAAAGATGGATAACATGGTTATCTCCTTATATATATGGTTGATATTATGATGTCATTAAGAGGATTTTAGGAAATGATTTATTGAGTTATTTTTCTTGATATGGAATGGATACTTTGGATTTGATCTTCTTGGTTTGAGAGGCTTACATCCATTTTCGTTACATGATACATATGTTGTGCTTGATCTTGGTGATCGAATAGTTGAATGTTGTTTATTCTATTCTCTTGAGGTGTTTTGTTAAGGAGATTACACTTGAAATGATTATCATTTAGAGGTGTATGTAGAAGGACATGCTACACATGCTTATGATTTACATTTTCTCTCTTTGGTCTTGGTTATCATCTCTAATGTTTACTTTCAGATGATATTTGTTTGAGGTTTGGTTGTAGCTATGGTGATCACTAGATTGCGGTCATGTGTTTTCACTTGTTCTTTGGGTGATGAAATGGAGGTTCCTTTATCTCTTTCTTGTGTTGAGTGTGGAGAACATAAGAGAGCTTTGGCGACTTAAGGTGAGAGTTGTACTTACACATTATTCATTTATAGGCTTCACATATCATTGTGGATGTTCTTTGGTACTACATAATTACCCTTTCTATGTGATTCTATTGGTAGACTTGGTATGCCTTGATATTTTTAGATTTACATTACCCACACAGTGGGAGTTCCCTAGTTTGTATGTTATTCTTTGATAGGTTTACACATGGAGTTTGCAATTATGGTTTATGGGTTGCACATGTTGATAGCATGATTTTACTATGTTTTGTATACCTTTGAGTTATGGATAGTTGGATGTGTTAGCACTTGTTGTGGGTGCTATTTCAGCTATGGATATTATATTTGATGGTTATTGGTGCATATTGATACCTTTGAGTTTGGATTGTGTGTTTATGTTTGGGATATCAATTGAGGCAAGACTTTTGCTTCATTGTGACTAATAGTGCGACTTCTCTTTGGATGATTTCTTATCTTTCTGCATTTGGCATGATGGAGGACAATAGAATTCATGTTTGGGATGGTGTTCATCTTGTTTCTTGTTGCAGGTATCTTAATGAAGCACATTGACCACTTTTATTCCATGATGGTAAATTTGGCTATAAGGATTGTTCCCTTGTTGATGTTTAATAGTGATTTAACACCCATTAGATTGATAATGATAATGTCTTGATAGTTTGGGTCCCCAATTGTTTCATTATATTTGTTGAATCAAATTAGATGATACAAAATTTCTATCAATTAACAAATGTTTCTCAATAAAAAACTAGCTAGTGGACTAGGCCACATTGTATGCCACAATCCATAGACAAGGCCACATCATTTAGGGCAACTTGCGGACAAGGCCATACCATACAACCTCGTCAAGGCTTGTTAGAGACCTAAAATAATATACCAATCCTAAATAAAATTGAGCTACCAAGTTGAAGAAAGACATAGGTTTGTACATTAAACAAATCAAATTGAGCACCACAATAATATATTTACAATGAAACACAAAATGATCTAAAATAAAGTGCGAAAGTGTATGAGTGACACTTTTATCCCTTGCATGCTTAACACATGTTAATGTTTGTCCTAATAATGACAAAGAAATAACAACATTTGTTGTAGATAAGTTTCATAAGGCTCTAGGGAAAAAGGAGTTAAGGATAACAAAATAATTACCTAAAGGAATTTAACCCCACTACTAGTTATCAACAAAAGGCCTATTTAGAAGCCATTATCTATTGAAGAACAAAATTACTCATAGCTCAATTAAAGACTTGCTCACATCATCTTTAATGTGGATCATGTAGATTGAAAGGACAAAAAAGATATGGGAAGAGATAGTTTGTGTCTTTCTGCCGAGAGACATCTACAATGACATCAAAGTATCCATAAACAAAAATCCATTTTTGAAACAATTTGACATGCAAATGACAGGTAAATGCATGAAATATGTCATGTTTCAGCTTTTGTGGAGGTGTTATTTTATTACTCCAAATAAAATAGAACCCTCGTCACTTGTCTCCAACTAGATTCACGATTTCTTGCATGCAGGACTTTAATATATTTGTATTCTTGGTGTTTAGTATTTTAGAAAACATTTATTTTACAGATGATACTTTCTATTATAGGATATCTCTCGGCATATTTTACATATATTTTTTAAATATAGATATTTTATTCATCAAAAGAATGAATGAATTCATTATCAAAAAATTGAGATATTGGAAGGGTTCATCATCATCTTGTATAGAAAAAGAAATTGCAAAAGTTGAAGATGACAAGACAGATTATCCCACAAACTAATTAATGTTTAATGAGATATTAATTTTTTTTCTTTACTTTCTTTCCAATCTATCTTTGACTTGAAATCAGAAAAAAATTAGACCCAAGGAAGGCCCTGTCCAGAACACAGAAAACGTATAAACGGCCGTCAATTTTGATGATACTCAAAATGAAACTCAAAAATGGCTGAAACCCGCACATAGATTTAGGATAATATTGCTGTTTTAACAAGCAGGCAGAGCCCTGTCTTAGGTGATTCGATGATGGAGCTTCTTACAAGGTCCTGTTCAATTGCGAAAACAGCCACATTTCTGGTACCCGCATCCGCCAGGGGCTGTATCGGTGGAAAGACAAGGGCAAGGTGTCTTGCTGTGGCAGCCAGTGTAGGGGATTCAGTACGAGTGCGCTTTGCCCCTTCTCCCACCGGAAATCTTCATGTGGGAGGCGCCAGGACTGCTCTTTTCAACTATTTATTTGCCAGGTCAGTTTGCTCTATAAGTATCCTTTCCCTGCATTTTATTTCTGTCACAAGTCCTCCTGTGTGCTTCAAGCACGGTCACCATGTATCGGGGACGTACATTTGCAGAACTATGTTAGGGGTACTTGCAGATACCTTTGAAAATGCAAAAACAACTTTTGTTATTGAAATATCTGAAATTTACTCCAGCTACTGAATCTCTATGACATAGACCTGAACATTGAAATAAAATTTAGAAAGATACAAAATGTATAATTTAGAAAAAATGTTTTAGCATACTACATGAGATGCTGAAGAAATTACAAGTTACATTTGATAATTTCATTGTTATCAGGAGATGAGATGGGTACAGGTATGCCTTCGTAAAAAATGTTGAAGGCAGACAAAGGAATATATACGTATAGAAAATTATAATTATATAATAGATTTGTAATTTTAAAGAATGTAAAATATTAAAGTGTTTAAAAGCAAAGAAAAGCAATATTATAAAATATTAGAATAAATGTCAATTAAAATGAAGATAACTTATATTAATATTTGATAAGAACTAGAATAATATAAAAATTTAGATTTAAATTATAATTATCGGGA
The DNA here is from genome assembly GCF_030272615.1 of Cryptomeria japonica. Classification (NCBI taxonomy): domain Eukaryota; kingdom Viridiplantae; phylum Streptophyta; class Pinopsida; order Cupressales; family Cupressaceae; genus Cryptomeria; species Cryptomeria japonica. The sequence continues at coordinate 553,164,214 of NC_081407.1, read as the reverse complement.
AAAACAAAGAATGTGAGGAAAATGATATTATTTAAAAAAAACCAAGCTATAGTAGTCCTCTCATCTATAAATAGTAATGATATTCCTCATACTACCATGCAAAATGGATACTCAATGACTTCAACAAACTTTCAATACACACTACAAACCTTTTCAAATGGTTAACAACATAACATTGCATGTATCATGGAAATCAACTTATATCATCTCAATAGACTGATAGAAAAGATGAGAAAGGAACATAACTAATGAAAAATAGAAGAATAGAATGTTGAAAGATATTAAACCATGGTAGCATAACCAATAACACCGTATGATAATAATATAGAGTTATTAATAGCTAATGATACTCACTAAATATCTAACTGCTTAACATCACCGAGTCACTAATGTGACTTTATTACAAAATTACAAAATGTAAGCCTTATTTTCTAACATCCCTACAAACAGATAACAAAAGCGTGCTGTCCAATATCCAACATTATCCCTTTTACAAAATTAATTCAAATAACAGGTGGAATGTTTCCCGGACTAAACATAGTGGCCCAACTATGATTCTAATGAAGCACCTCCACCAAATCATTCACTCACCTAACACACACCAAGCTAATTTCATCAGCAAATTTCTCGGTTGTCAAACTCTACAAATCCTTTGTATCACATGGGAAAACATATCCCGACTTCAATGCACAATGAGAGAACAATTCTCCGTTGAGAGTCCACCCTCCTCTAAGCATGTAAAAGTCCCTCCTCCAATGCTTGCACAATGAAATAACAAACCTCCTCTAAGGGTCCACTTTCCTCTTAAAGTGTCAATATCCTTTCTTAGTGATGTGGGAACTAAATTCATTCTTTGTTATATAATAGAAAAAAAACAAAACAATGTAGATACACTATCCCCAACTATTTCAAAGGATAAAAGTAAAACTATCCACAAAACAAGTAAATGTAGACACACTAAACACAACTATTCTAGAGGTTACACCATTCACAAATATTGCCAAGCCCTCTCTTACTCCATGAAGGGGCACAAATGTGGTGGTGTTTTTCAAACAATCTACTATCTTAGAGTGAAAAGTTAGCTTGAAATGTGGTCCTTTGTCCTCTAGCCTCCTCTTCGATGTGCTTTATGCTCTACTTGCCGAATGTAGCTTAAGTGTCTTTGAAAGCTCTATCAAGTGTAGCATGTATGGCTTCAAAAGCACAAGCATTTGTTGACATGATAAAACTGAATATTTGAAAAAATAAAGGTGTCGGATTCAACTGAAAATGCACTCTCACAACAAATCTCTTATATCTCCTTGCAAAATTTTTCTTGCTTTGAGATTTTTGAACTTCCAAATCCTTTAATCTCTGTTTGAATAGCTTTACTGACTCTATCTACCCATTGGTGTTTGTTATGAATTAAACGAATGTTGCTTTCTCCTCACAAAACCAAAACAAAAAGTTCACATGCTGCCTTCAAATAATGTAGTTAACTTTAACAGAATTGTCCACCCAAAAAACCAAACGTGCATTTCATTTTTCCATTCTCTTTCTATGCTTGCATAGTGTTCGACAGGAGCTTTTTAGGAAGGGGTTCCTTGGAGCTGCTTCAGGGGCTATTTTTATGGAGCATGGGTTCCATGAGAGGAAGCAAATTATTTTATATGGCAAGTTAGAATCTGTGTAAGAAATAGGAGCCCCTACTTTTAAAATCTAATTTTAGATTTTAAGGAGGCATCTTTGGGGTGGGGCTGAAAGTTTCTCCCATTTGCTTCCTAAAATTTTGCTACTAGATGTCATTCATTTCAAATTTTTTAAATTCCTGATAATAATTTTTTATATTTTATTATACAATTACAGATTTAAATTAAGATCTAACATTTGTTTTCATTAAAAAACAATTATGAGACCACCAGCTTCCTGAAATTTTGGAGCTGAAAGTTTCATGCTTGCCCATCGTTACAAAATCTATGAAACTGTTAGGATGAAGAAAATTGTTAGGATAAAGAAACGAATTGAAAACAGCAGATAAACAGAATTAACAACACACAACACAAACAATGAGACACACAGAGTTATCGTGGTTCGGCAATTGCCTACATCCACACTTGAAGCAGGGGAATCAATCTATTAATCACCAATTTGGTTTTACACATACACAGCTGCATTCAGCTACAGCAATTAACCTCTACAAATGAATTACAATCAGCTCTTAAAGAGCTTGCAAGGAGAAGTCGAATAGCCAAGAGTTTTGGCAGCAAATGGAAGGAGTCCGTTGGACTTCACTTCCAACAATCTCCCACTGAAGGCCAACGAACTGCTGCAACAAGTAGATTCCCCCACTCAGTCCTGCTATCAGTTATTGGAAAGGCCGAGAGAAGCTCGGCAGAAATTGAACTTCTCCCACTTAACCACTTTAGTGAGCACATCAGCTGGATTCAGGTCGGTATGAATCTTATCTACATGAAACTTGCCTTCTTCGACCATATGGTGAACATAATGACTGCGAACATTAACATGTTTTGACCGCGGCTGAGATGTCTGATGTTTAGTCATAAAAATTGCACTGCTGTTATCACAAAACAAAGCAAAATCTGATTGCTTCAAACCCAACTCGCTGAACAAGAGTTGCAACCATACCATCTCTTTTGCTCCCTCAAAAAGATCTATGTATTCAGCTTCCGCGGTTGATTGAGTAACTGTATGTTGCAATTTTGAAGCCCAACTAATCGCTGCCCCGGCAAATGTGAAAGCATAACCAGAAGTAGACTTTCTTTTGTCTAAGTCACCGGTAAAATCAGAATCGGTAAACCCTTGCAAAACTGCCTTGTTCTTTCCAAACCATAAACAAAAATCAGAAGTACCTTTGAGATACCTCAAGATATACTTAACCGCCTCCCAATGTGATTTGCCCGGATTAGCCATAAATCTGCTCACCAATCCCACGGCATGAGCAATGTCTGGTCAAGTAGACACCATAGCATACATGAGACTTCCAACTGCAGATTTGTATGAAATTTTATCCATAGACTCCTTATCTTCTTGTGTTTTTGGACACAATTGAGAAGACAACTGAAAATGAGAGGCTAAGGGTACACAAATAGACTTAGCATCCGTCATACCAAATCTGTCCAATACTTTTTTAATGTAGTCTTGTTGAGATAGTTTGACTTCTCTCGTTTTTCTATCCCGAAAAATAGTCATTCCTAGGATCTTCTTTGCTGCCCCTAAATCTTTCATGGCAAATTCCTTTGCTTAAGTTCACTCACAATCCTCATGCTTGTGCCGGCCACTAGCATATCATCCACATAAAGGAGAAGAATGACAAATTTACCATTAGGAAGCTTCTTGTAATAGATACAAGGATCAGACTCGATGCGAGTAAACTTGTGATCAATCATGAATTTGTCAAATTTAAGATACCACTGCCGGGGGGCTTGCTTAAGCCCATACAAACTGCGTTTCAATCTGCAATAAAGGTGTTCCTGCCCCTTTTTAATGAACCCTTCCGATTGATGCATAAATAGTTCCTCATTAAGGTCGCCATGGAGAAAAGCCGTCTTCACATCTAGCTGTTCAAGTTCAAGATCCCAAGCTGCAACTAAGCCCAAAACTACTCGGATGGTAGTCATTTTAACTACTGGTGAGAAAATTTCTTTGAAGTCGAGGTCTTGCTGCTGAGCATATCCCTTTACAACTAGTCTTGCTCGAAATCTTTTGTGACCATTGGCTTCATCTTTTAGTTTATACACCCATTTATTTCTTAATGCCTTTCTGTCAAGCGGAAGTGGTACCAAATCCCATGTCTGATTTTTCACGAGTGCGTCCATTTCTTTGCACATTGTAGCGTGCTAGTTATCACGATCTGCATTTTTACAAGCTTCTTTGTATGTTGCAGGCTCTGTTTGATCAGAGATGAGCAAAGAAGGTTCAACTTCTTCACAAAACAGTAAATCATAATTGGAGAACTTTGCAGGAGGTCGCCTCTGTCTGGTTGATTTCCTCAATTGACTCTCTGTTGGAGTAGTAGAATCATTATGTGTTCCCTGTTTATGTACATTTACATTGCTCCCACTGTTAATGTCTCTACTAATATCCCTGTTCGTTTTCCTATCTGCAGGGTATGCGAAAACTTGTGGATTTTTATCCACATTGTGTGCAGGCAATTCGCGGGAGAGAGGGCCTACAGAGACATCGTGCTTTGCCTGTGTTGACTGTTTGTGTAGGGAGTTGGGTCTGCGGGAGGGGGCTGCCACATCACCATCGACAGTTTGGATGCACGATGGTGGCAGAGACCCCGTAACTGCAGGTGAGTGCAGCGGACGGGGCGGTGGAGAGGCCGTGGCGTGAGAGTAGGTGGGGAGCTCACGGGAGAGGGCCTGGGGAGAGGGGAAGGAAGCTGCGGGGGGGTTGAGGGAAGCCTGCAGCGTTGGCAGGTCACGCGAGGAGTGAGGGGAGGCACGTGCTTGGGGAGGCTGCCGTGGAGGTGGGTGTGGGGAGGATGAAACACAGCGTGCAGGCTGAGGTGGAGTTGCAGACCACCGTGTGGGTTGCCCAGCCAATTGGGAATAAACTGAGCCAAAGTTTCCTGCAACATGAGTGTTATTTTGGGGAGAATTCGCTCTGTTCTGCAGACCCCCAATTTCAAAATTACACGAAGACCAAACATTATCAGCACTTTCTTCATCATTCTCAGTCTGAGAATTATATTCAACAGATGTAGATGTCATAGGAGCTCCCACTGAATGAGAGACCGGAGGCAGAGCGCTGGTAGTCAAATTCTGAAATAGAGACATAGGGACATATTCTGTCTCTGATTTATTTGCATCTTGTAGTGCGGGAAAGGAAGTTTCATGAAAAACTACATCCCTGCTACGAAAAATCCTTTTGTGAACTAAATCTCACAATCTGAAACCAAACCGCTCTTCTCCATACCCCACAAAAATACATTTCAGCGACTTTGGATCCAATTTCGTTCTCTTTTCCTTGGGTATATGCGAGAAGGCTTCGCATCCAAACACATGAAGATGCGAGTATGAAATCCTCTTCCCTTGCCATTCCTCTTCCGGAATACCAAAATCCAATTTAGATGATGGACTTCGGTTGATTAAATACACTGCTGTGTTACACGCTTTTGCCCAAAATTCTTTGCCTTAACCTGCATTAGACAACATACATCGTGCCTTTTCAAGAATTGTTCTATTCATCCTCTTGGCTGCACCGTTTTCTTGAGGAGTGAAAGGAACAACCTTGATTCTTCTAATCCCATTATCAGCACAAAAATCATCAAATTCATGTGAACAAAATTCCCCACCGTTATCGGTTTGTAAGCATTTAATCTTATGCCCAATCTGATTTTCAACTAAAGCCTTGAAAATTTTAAATTTTGAAAATACTTCAGATTTCCTAGAAAGCATATAAATCCATACTTTTCTTGTACAATCATCAAGAAATGTTACAAAATAGTTAGCTCCTCCAATGGAGGTTACCTCGGTAGGCCCAAAAACATCTGAGTATACAAGCTCCAGCGGTGTTGTCTTTGTGTCACGCCCACCTTTCAAAAAACTGACTCTCTTTTGTTTGCCATAAAGGCAATGTTCACAAAAGGCTAAGTCAACAAGCTTGAGGCCTGGTAGAGGATTTCTTGTATGCATAACATGGAGTCCTTTCTTGCTAATGTGCCCAAGTCTTTGATGCCAAAGATCCACTTTGCTGTCCTCAATCACCATTGCAGCTCCCACTTCACCATGAGTCTTAAATATGTATAGGCTTCCCACTTTGTTACCATTTGCAATCAGCATGGTACCATGGGTTACTTTCCATGTATCCAGGAGAAAATTAGCATTAAGACCTTGACCAAAGAGCTGTCCAACGGATATCAAATTCCGCTTCAATTTTGGGACATGGTGAATATCTTTGAGCAGCCATGTTTTACCACCTTCTAATGGCAGCAATACATCCCCTTTGCCTGTAATTTCACAAGCTTTGTTATCTCCTAAGAAAACATTGCCAAAATGACCTTCATGGTAGTTAATGAACGCTTCAAGACATGAGGTAGCATGATAGGAGGCACTGGAATCAAGCACCCATGAATCTGAAGTAGTGTCGGTTGTTGAAAGGATTAATATACTATCATCTTTATCATAAACTGTATTTGCTTCGTTGTCCCGCACCCTCTCTTGTGCCCTTTTGAAGTTTCTACAATCCTTCTTCACATGACCAGCTTTGCCACAAAACCAACATTCACTATTTTTGTTTCTAGACTTCGATCTCTTTGCTGATTTCGAACGTCTATGGTAATTATTTCTGCCTCTATTATGACTTCTACCTCTATTTTCAGTGTTGACCACCGTTAAGGCTTCACCGGATGAAGGTTCATCATTCTTTCTTCTCAAATCCTCGCTGAGAAGAGTAGCTGCTACATCATTAAAAACCAACTTATTTTTACCGGATATAGATGTGCTAACTGCTGTTACAACACCATCCCAGCTGCTTGGTAAAGAACATAATAACAAAACGGCCTTGCTTTCATCATCTTGTGTCATCCCCACCGAAGTCGCTTGACTAATCAATGTATTGAATTCATTGATGTGGTTTGCCATGGCACAACCTTCCTTCATTTTCAGTTTGTACAAGCGCTTCATAATAAAAACTTTATTTGCAGTCGATGCCATTTCATACATGGCTGAGAGTCTATCCCATACATCTTTTGTTGTTGCATCGCCCGTGACATTGAAGAGAACATTATTGGATAGCGAGAGAAAGATTGTCGCTCTCGCTTTCTTGTCCAATTTTTCCCATTCTTCATCAGCCATCCCAGCTGGTTTCTTTGTTTTCCCTTCAAGCGCGAGTGAGAGGTCTTGCTTTATTAGCAAAGACTCCATTTGCACTTTCCATAACCCGAAGCTCTGACCGGAGAACTTCTCTATCTTCGATTCTCCCATGATTCTGGAAATTCAAACACCAAAATCTAAACAGTGATCTAACCTCGCTCTGATACCAATTGTTAGGATGAAGAAACGAATTGAAAACAGCAGATAAACAGAATTAACAACACACAACACACACAATGAGACACACAGATTTATCGTGGTTCGGCAATTGCCTACATCCACACTTGAAGCAGGGGAATCAATCTATTAATCACCAATCTGGTTTTACACATACACAACTGCATTCAGCTACAACAATTAACCTCTACAAATGAATTACAATCAGCTCTTAAAGAGCTTGCAAGGAGAAGTCGAATAGCCAAGAGTTTTGGTGGCAAATGGAAGGAGTTCGTTGGACTTCACTTCCAACAGAAATCACTTTCTTATAAAAGCTCCTAAAATTTTTCAAAGGCAAACTCCACATTTATTTTCAACCAGAAAAAATAACTTATGATTGAATCTCTTTTAACACAAATGTTTCCACTACTGGGAAACCTTGCACAAAGGGCATACAAATTATATATTTAATAAAGAATTCATTGAGGCTCTGGCACAATCTTTGGATTGCAATTGACAGGTTTTATTAAACATATAAATCCTCATGAAAACCTCTTCAAGAAAAAAACGTGCACAAAAACAACCACCGTTGCAAGCAAAGCTTTGTGATTTATGATGCTCTTCCTTTGGTAATAAATGTCACACATTTTTGAATAATACAATAGTTTTAATTAACACATTTGTTCAATCCTTTGCAGCCTTCTTTGTATCTTTTAACTCTCCTTGGTAGGTATCCTCAATTTGCATCTCATTGCCTTGGGGAATTTCAACATGCATTCCAACTTGCCTAAGTGGATTTCCATCGCTCACAGGATCAAAACTATTACATGCTCTAATATCATGTTGAAAAACAGAAGAGTAAAATGTTGAAAGATATTAAACTATACTAGCACAACCAATAACACTGAATGATAATATCATAATAATAATATTAAGTTATTTGGGATGATTACACATACACCACAATAAGAGTTATATAAAGCCTTTTCAAAGCATAACTCCTCAAATCACCCAACAACAAATACGATACTAATTAAAAATTTTAATTGCTAACATCACTAAGTCACTAAGGTGACTTTATTACAAAATATAAACCTTATTTTCCAACTACAAGTTGTAAACACACCAAGTTGTCTGGGAGAAAACCTAGCATTGGGTGGAAAACATCTGATATCCCATTCTTTGTCATGTGCACATTTTCTTCTCCTGGTTCTATGCCCTGGTTACTAAATTTACAGAATGTGTGTCAGTTATGCCCTTTAGTGACTTTTAGTCTTGCAATTAATTAGTCTGGTTGAAACTTAGACTAGCTTGCATTGCCGTATTTGGTGGAATTCATTTCAAGGTATTGCTTCAAAATCCAGGTCTCTTTATTGCAATAATGGCATGTGTCAGCAAACCTAATTCAGACTTCCTATTTTCCTTCTCCAGGTCCAAAGGAGGTAAATTCATTCTGCGGATTGAAGATACTGACTTAGAAAGGTCTACTAAAGAGTCGGAGGAAGTAGTTCTACGTGATTTGGCTTGGCTGGGATTAGATTGGGATGAAGGTGATTATAATGAAATCTTCTGAACATTCTCAGGTTGTCCAATTGAAAACAGAGTTCCCATGTGCTTTTACATTTGAAATCTTGTGCATTGTTTCTAGTTGCATAACATTAATTATATTTCTGGAAGACACCTTTTACATACATTTGGCTTTTCATGGGATGTATGTATTTTACCTTCATGGTCAACATACACAATTATGTCACATTTGAAGCATGTATTCTCTACAATATATTTATGTATAGCTTGTGTACAAATATAATTTGACAGTAAATTGAGAGATTATCACCCATTTGCTATGAGTGAATGAGTTTATTTATCTTTGATAACTACTGAAGATGTGATTTTGTCAAAATGGTTGATGCTATCTGTTGTAACTTTTTGTAGCTGCATATATATCATTTTTTAAGCTTAAATTCTCAGAAATTATAAAGCATCCTCATCTTTATCATAATTTATAATACTCGCACAATACACTTAGGAGTCAGATTGGCCCTTGATACTTATACAAATCTATATTGTATATAAAGGTCAATAAGATGATAGCTGCATTATGTCTGTTGTTTCTTTGTATGTTCTCAAATTGCACATATATGTCCATCAACCAAGCGTGGTGATTCTAGATTCTCCTCTTTTACTTGCTGACCCGTTGATTTGTTCTTCACTGAATCATCTGTATCTCTGAAAATATGAAGCTAGAACTTTGAGGATTGTCATGAAAACAACCATGAAGAGGATCAACAATGGGATAATACTTTAGCACGAGGATACTTTGGTAAAAAGACTCAAAATTTGGGTAGACTTTGTTGAAGCCATCAAGATTGAAGATGATGCCCTGATAAATAATGATGTTTATCACAAATTGACATTATTATGCGATTCTTGAGAACAGATGCTGTAGGGTTACACCTTGCATAAGTGATAGTGAAAGATGAACTCTTCAAGCACTTTGTATCTTTTGTGTATTCATGCATGACAAAATGGACTTCTTGAAGGTCAAGACATTGGGAGAAGCCTATGGGTAAGCATCAAGATTAAAGTGTCATGACCCCCGCTATTAATATTTCTTTATAGATCAAATCACAGCCTTACTTAGCCATTTAACCCATGCATTAGCAAATAGGGCCGACTAAACTTAGGAATATAATAATAATTACTGGAAGAGGGCCGACTAAGCCCAGGGAAACAAATAATTACGGGCAGATTATTCTAAAAGGCCGACCCAGCTAGGAAGAAAAATAAATGTCTGCAGGTAAGTGGCTGACTAGGTTAGGGGAATAAGCACACATTCAAATAATAATAATTTCTTTAAGGCCGACTGAGGATTGTTAAAGGCAGCGCTCAGCCTCGAAAAGGTGTAACTATTGCCAAGGGAAAGGGATGTTATTGAAGAGGTATGTTTCTCTCCAAATGAGAGATATAAAGGAAGGACGAATCATTTGAACAATCATCCAGGAAGGATCAATAAAAAATGGAAATGGAATAAGCATCTGCTCTAAGATAAGGAACAAAATGATAAGGAAAGAAGTTCTGATCTAATACATATATAAGACAGTTATGATCTGCAAATGGGAATTTAAGAATATAATTAATTGATAATAATAAAATAAGCAGAATACAAGCAGAATGAGAGCAGAACATATTGATGCGAATACATATTTATATGTTGCTATTCTTGCCATTATGATATTTATTGGTAATAAATCATATAGTAGATTCCTTAACACTTTATTTGACCAACCATGTCATTATGGATGGTAGAATAGAATGCATATAAGGGATGCAAGTAGCACAAAGCTCCATTCAAGTAGAGCAACCCCGGGTGGGGCTAGGGGGCCAATTGGCGGGTGTCATTCTGTGCTCTTGGGCTTGATGGAAAAGAATAAGCTCGAGGTGCCTTGTATGATGTTTTAAGGGACTCCATAATGAGGATAGGTTGTAGGGGAAGTGTTATTGAATCCCACATGCACATTATGTAATTTACTATGATGATTATGATAATGTTCCTAACCCTAGTAGGATTGATCAATTTTATATCTAACATGATTGAGGGGTCTCAACCAGGATCTAATTGGTAAATGATATCTCTATTTCATTTCTTGCTTTACTTGGAATTGTGATTTAAGGGCAAAAACTAGGGTGTTTACAAAAGGGGACATTACATAAAGAGAAGTTTTAATGTAAAGGAAAGAGAAATTATTCTTGCCAATAAGTCACAGCCCAAGAAAGAGAAGGGTGACATTATAGTTGATGGTAACATAAGGCGAAGCTGAAGCAAAGTTCATCTAAGGCAAGGTAGAGTAGAAAGCATTTGAAACACAAAGTGCCAATTTCTCTTGGTACTAATAATTTGCAAAATCCTTTGAGATAGGAATTCATGCTTCAAAGTATGCACTTGGCCCTATACTCTATCAACTTGGTCTCCCATTTTCTATCACAATGAGACATTCATTGACTCAATTCAAATATAATTGATGTATGATAGGGATTCGGGAGCTTGACACCATTGTCTAATCCCATTGACAAAGGAAGCACTACATCTTGGGAAAGTAAACGGCCATTCACATTGACTGCAAGTACATTTAGTTTGTAGACATAGAGAAAATTGTAAAAGTGGTACACTTATTTGCAACAGTTCTCCCCTTAACATCAAGTTTAATATGGTTTGTGTCTAAAGGGTTATTGACAACTTGAGTAAGCCACCCATTACAATATTGATCACTATCCTAGACTCATATAGACATGATGCCTTATCTTGGCTCAAGATTTACAGAGTGGTAGGAACTTTGTAATCATGCATCCAACACTACTTGTAACTGATTTGGCTACCATTAGGATGAAATTTTGTGCTATTTGCAACATCTTTCTATAACACGAGGCGAGCATCTAGAGATAGTCTAGAAGGTGCATCACGATTGAGGGGTGGGACATTTTGGAGTGGAGAGGACCATCACAATATTTCTATCAGTGGAAGGTGCATAGCAATGTTCAACTAACATTGCAATGGTACATTTGGTCATGTACCATGCATGCTTTTCAGATTATTTATTGTAATAAAATATTGTAACCTATGTTATTGGGTTCACTAGTAATGTGGGTTTGGATATGCCTGGGGTTTGTACATTTCAAACCCCCACAAAAAAGGTGAAATATGGATTTTTGGGGGCTGTTCAATTATATAAATTTTACTTCTAAACGTTTGTGAGTGTTTGATTTGAGATTGAGAATGTGCTGCTCAAACTATTTGGTAGTGGCTAATATATGCTTGTTGTGTTCCTTTGGGGTAAGTTGGTAGTTGGCCTCAATCACATAATGACCTCTCATGTCAATGGCTCCCTTGTTCCTCTATTAAAGGAAGTAGGAGCAATCCCAAACACGTCCTTTTCATTTTGATTTTCAGAACAATTTGGCAAGCAATATTTGTTTATGGATATTGATCTCCTTGACATTTCTCTTCACATGCCTAAAAAATATGCAATCACTAGAAGCATAATTAATTTCTTGTTCATTGTCATTAGAGGGATCAATGGCATTTGAGTCTTATACTCCACAACATTCTTAATCACTACACTTCAATTGCTTATACCTCTATTCTAGTCTCCATTTTGTTCATGCTTCTTTTGCAGGGACAAGAAATGCTTTTATGATTTTAATCTCTATTATATTTAGTATGATTTAATTTAATAACTATTTATTGTTTATACAAAATAATAAATTATACATTTTTTTAATATATTTATGAATATTATGAAGTAATTTTTTTTATAATATTGGTAAAACAGGTTTTGAAGTGACTCTGAAACCCTTTACATTAACAAAAAATTAGCAAAGTCACAACATAATAACAACAAAAGGTTCCCGAAGCGGTTCTGGGATATGATAAAGGAGAGGTTAGGCCTACATAGAAGGAAAGGAGTTGGCCATCCATTTGCTGATGAATTGGGAGAATGGGACAAAACTCGGGGCTAAGGATGATAGAAACTCTACCCTGGAAGTGAACCCGGATCTACTAAAACAAGGTAGAAGGAATCACGATAAGTCCCAAGATGACCAAGCAACAAGTTGCCCTACAATTCTATGGCAAAGGGAACTTGTATATAACTAAGAATGGTGCAGTGAAGGTACATGGTAAAACAGTGACAAGAAGCACGATTGCACCCCCACCACAAAACATGAACCTAGAACAACAATTAGACAAAAGGAGAGAACCATAGACTAGCGAACAAACAAAAAAGCCAAATAGACATCCTAGGGATTAAAGTTTATTCATCGTTTCAATAGCTTATAGCTCTTGTTGATAGAAGCTCTGATGTAGTTTCACACAGTCTTGGAGTTCCTTCTCTTCATAAGATGTTTTGCTGCTCCTAGTTCTAGTGCTAGGCTAGCCTTGGTCTTCCTCCACACTTCAAATAACCGGTCCCTCAACCTTTTCTTTTATTTTCTCAAAGAGAATCTCGACTCCTGTGGCACTATTTGGAATGGAGTATTTGTTGATCCAAATGACCTTATCGAGAGCAAACAAACAAAAAAGCCAAATAGACACCCTAGGAGTTAATTTTTTTTTCATCATTTCAGTCTCTTATAGCTCTTGGTGATAGAAGCCCTCATGTAGTTTCACAAAGTCTTGGAGTTCCTTCTCCTCTTCATAAGACTTCTTGCTGCTCCTAGTTCTAGTGCTAGACTAGCCTTGGTCTTCCTCCATAGTTTAGATAATCAGTCCTTGAACCTTTTCTTTTATTTTCTCAAAGAGAATCTTGACTCCCATGGCACTATTTTGAATGGATTTGTTGATCCAATTGACCTTATCAAGATTCTCGTTTATGCCAATCATCTCATTTTCCAAGGCTACTAGTCTATTATGGTGACCAATTTTCTAGTTCTCCTCCTTAGCCAATGTGGTCACACTATTTTTCAATTTATTTAAACTCTTGATTGAGATTATTGATTTTGGGGATTCTATACCAACTTTGGAAAATCCTTGAATCATCCTCCCTTTAAATATGAGTTGGTCCATCAATAATTTTCTCCAAAAGAGAGAGTTATAGGGTTAACCTCTCAATTTTCACAAAGAACCATTTTGTTAGGGAATGTTTGTGTATCCATAGAAAATTCTTGCATAGAAGAAGCCTTAGCCAACATAATAGAACATCTTTAGGAAGGTTAGGGATCTAAGAATTGAGGAAAGGATTTTCTCATTGGGGGATCCAAGACATTGATAGCTTCAACTTTCTTAATAGCCGTTTACTCCTCTAGTTGGGCATTCTTTTCACTCACACTTGTGATACTCATCGAGAGATCAAGGATGCTGGTAGCTTTTTCTTTCTTCTTAGTGCTTTGCTCCTTAAAAAAGGCTTTCTCCTCACACCTTTCCCAAATGTGTCTATCTTCAAGGATTTCTTTCCTAGCCGATTCCTTCTTTTTCTTTTTGACCCTCTCAATTTTAGGCTTAGTTTTGGGGTTCTGAACCTTCCTTTTTCATTTTGAGCTACTAGTATTCTCATTCCTTGAATCTTGACTATCATTGTCAATCTAATACTCTGGGCTACTTTCCTTAAAGGCGGAGGCCTCAGTATCATACCCAAGGGGATCCCTTTTTTCCTCATCCTTTGAAAACCGATCTAGAGATTGCTTAGAATTATTAGAAAGTTGGAGTTGGTCTCCAAAAATTCAATGACTCTTCACCCCACCCTCTCTAGTCTTGAGGTTGAGGGTAGGCTTCCTAGGGCTAGGTTGCAAAGCCTTCATATGGTTGACAATTAATAGAATGAGATCTTGGTGGAGTCTATCATTCTGGGAGCTCGTTTGCACTTGTTTATTGAAGATTCTTGGGAGGAAAGGGATAAAAGGGGAAAGAGACACTCAACCTATCCTAAAATGGTTTAGGAGAATGTATTGATAACTATACACCATCTGAAATCTCCCTTTAAGGGTTACGTACCTCATTATGCAAAGCATGACTTCACGCTAGACTAGATTCAGTGAACTAGTGGCATGGCCAAAATGAAGCTTCACTATTTCTTCACCAAGCTGAAAAAATGAACAATTTAGCCCCCTCCATGGATAGGCTAGTGACATTAGCAACAAGCTCCTCCAAAATAACACATTCCATTCCTTGTATTGAGATTTTCCTTTCCTTACAACCTTTAGCAAATGCCTTTGCTACAATAGTATCATAGGCTTCCACTCTCTAAAAAGTGGGTTAGGCCACCTTTGGCTAAGATTTTCCACACTTGCTTAGCCTGTTGCACCCCATTGTAGCTTGAAGGCTCCACACAATCCCTTTTGCCACCCATGGTAGAATTCTCTTGGTCACCTTCACAACAAGCCCACAAAATCTTATAGGTGAAAATCAAAAGCAACATTAGGAATCTATACGAGACAGAATACTTGCTAGAAGACTCATGCTTAATGAGTTACTTATCATCATTAAAAATGATGTGAGTGATCTTCATTTTTGTTTGTGCTCCAAGTGTTAACTAACCATTATGATGTGATCTTCCCTTGAGTGATCTTTTTTTCCATTCCTTCTCCTGGTTTTAACCATTATGATTATGGCTATGATTATTAATTAATTTGGTAGCCTCTGTGGGTAGAAAGTTGTTATCCTTCCAACTTGTGATCCCTTCATTGAGAACACTCCAATTCACAAATAATCAGCAATTTTATTCGCTTCCCAATAAACATGGCAAAATTAGACCTTATCAAAGTTTTTGCTTAGGAGAAGAAAATCTTGTATATAATTATCTGTCATTTAGCTAGGAGTTTGTTTTCCTTAGAAGCAGTTTAGAATATCCAAGGAATCGCTCTCAACTATGAGTTTTTTAACACCAACATGGTGGGCCATTTTTAGGGCACTCAATGTCATTGTTGCTTTGGCTCTATGGTTAGCATGCTGCCCCAAGTTGATTGCGTAGGTGGCTATCACATTCATTTTTTGGTCTCTCAAAAACCACCACCACCTGCAAGTCTCAGATTTCCTCTGGTGGCTCTATCAAAATCTATTTTATACCAATTAGACGGTGAAGGAGTCCCCAACCCATTTGATCTCCAAGACTTGGAACCATCGAGGGGGTAGAAATATCAAAACTTGAGTTCCAAGCTGCTGCAATCTCTAAATCAAAAGCGAGATTCCAATCTTTGGGGTAGATGAGACCTCTTTTATCCCAACAAGAAAATTTTCCTTGATTGCCAAACAGATTCTTGTTGCCACTCTACTAGCCAAGGCATTCTTTTCTTGAAAAATCTTGTTGTTTCTCTTTTTCCAAAGGTACCAAGCTATATGGGGTAAGACAAGGGCCCATTAGAATTCTAAAGAAGGATAAAGAGGAGAAGAAACCCATCGTTCCACTAGACAAATGCAAAAAGACCCAGCCAACCTTGAAAAGAAAGAGAAGGGAATCCCAAGCATTTTAGCAACAAATGGGGGACATTTTCTTCAGCCAATTCACAAAGTGCACATCTATTAGGATTTAGGAAGGAGTCAAAACCTCTCTTAATGAGATTAGTAGTATGAAGGATTTTGTTTTGAGCCAAGAGCCAAAAAAAGATGTTAATTTTAGGGATCTCCCATGGCAACCAAAGCTTAGCCCAAAAGGGGGGATGGTCTTAAAAAGATAACAAAGAGAGAAAAACCAAGGTAATTGAGTAGGTTCCGAAGGTAGATCCAATCCAAATCAGTTCATCTTTATAAGGACATTGAGGTATATGGAAGAGAGACATTAGAGCTTGCAACCTATAATGGGACACCAAAGAAGTCTAAGACTCAAAGGAGTTTGACAAGGGTTTCCATGATTTGAAACTATTTACAACCTTAATATAGTTTGTATCACTTTATAACCATAGAACCTCTTACAATGGTTCATCATCTCAATTGCCTATTCACAATTGGGATTTTAAGCAACCACAAGTCTTCCCAAAAGTTAATAACAACCCATCACTGAGTTTCCACTTTGCACCTTTGTTAAGATAAATCTATTGGATATCCCCAGAATGATGGACATACTTCGTGATAATCTTTTTCCATTCCTTCAGTTGATTTTGGCATTCAGAGCAAGGTTGAATTCCCTAATCTTTCTTATTCCTAGGCCTTCTCTAATCCTTAGCCTACACATATATTATGAAGAAATTAATGGAAATCTGTTTCTATCGTTAGTTCCAGCCCAAAGGAAAGTTCTTTGAATTTGTTCAATTCTATTGGCAATTTTTGAAAGCATTTTCAGCAAACTCAAGCTATACACTCGGAAGTTTTGCAAGGCAGCTTTAATCAACTAAATTTTATGAGCTTGACTAAGGAGGGTCTCCTGTAAACCTGCCAGCTTATGTTGAAACCTATCAAGCATTTCATTCCAAAAGGATTCTAGATCAACACCAAAAAATAGAGGCAACCCAAGATATTTAGAAGGAAGGTGACCCACTTGATAATTAAGATTTTGGGCAACCTTTCGTTGTTTCACATTTGGGGTTTTTATGAAAAAATAGTACTCTTGGGGAGGTTAATATTTTGATATGATGCTTTTTCATAATTGGAGAGAATTTCTTCTTATTTTTTTGGCTTTACTGATTGAAGCTTCTCTCATGGTGATAGTGTGGTGCAGGAGCACCGACTTGGCATTTTTGTTCTAAGTGTGGTTTAGGAGTTTAGGGGTTTTGATTTATTTTTGGTTTGAATAAAGGTCCATGATGACCGTTTTGTATTTATCTCTACTATGTTTCTTGTAGGGTTTGTTTTGGAATATAAAGATGCTCAATCGGTTGTAACTGGAACACCAACAGTCCAGAAGTTGTAGTTTTTATATGCCTCGTAAGGCAAGAGTTAGTGCTTGTTACTTTGTGAATGAAAGATTGAAGGAAGGAGGAGTTAAAAAAACGATTCATTTTCTGCTGCTCAACTCGAGAGTTTCTTGAATTTTCTTTTCTGCTCTTGTTTGCTCGATCTGTAGGGTCTCGTTCAGTATAAGTATTTCATGTTCTATTAGTGATGTCATGAATTGATCTGTTCTTACATTTGTTTGGAGTTCGGGTGGTAAGGAAGATAGGAGTTCCTGTCATTTCTAAGTCAGAAAGTGTTTGAACCCGAGTGGTCTATGAGGTTGAGAGTCTAAGATGTAAATGATTACCATTCCACTTTGTTGTAAGATAAGATCAAGTGGAATGGGTAATGTTAGGGTAGTTTTAATGGTAGTTTTGTGTTCTGCAGCAGAGAGTGGAGAGTGGATTGTCTCTCTTCAAAAATTGAACCTAGCATCTTCATGTGCTAGGTCAGGAAGTTTACCGCTGACTGTTAAGACAAAAGACCCTTTAAGAAGGATAGGTGAATGGTGAGAGAAAGATAGTTTCCACCCTCTGTTTTGGAATGTAAAGATGCTCAATCGGTTGTAACTAGAACACCAACAGTCATACCATGACTGTTGGTGTCCAGAAGTTGTAGTTTTTATATGCCTCATAAGCTATGAGGCAGGAGTTAGTGCTTGTTTCTTTTGGAATGAAAGATTGAAGGAAGGAGGAATAAAAAAACGATTCATTTTTTGCTGCTCAACTCGGGAGTTTCCTGAATTTTCTTTTCTGCTCTTGTTTGCTCGACCTGTAGGGTCTCATTCAGTAGAAGTATTTCATGTTCTGTTAGTGATGTTATGAATTGATTTGTTCTTACATTTGTCTGGAGTTCGGGTGGTAAGGAAGATAGGAGTTCCTGTCATTTCTAAGTCAAGAAGTGTTTGAACCCGAGTGGTCTGTGAGGTTGAGAGTCTAAGATGTAAATGATTACCATTCCACCTTGCTGTAAGATAAGACCAGGTGGAATGGGTAATGTTAGGGTAGTTTTAATGGTAGTTTTGTGTTTTGCAGCAGAGAGTGGAGAGGGGATTGTCTCTCTTCAAAATTGAACCTAGCATCTTCATGTGCTAGGTTAGGAAGTTTTCCTGCTGACTGTTAAGACAAAAGACCCTCTGAGAAGGATATGTGAATGGTGATAGAAAGATAGTTTCCACCCTCTGTTGCATCAAGTGGTATCAGAGCACAGTTGTAGATCAAGAGGAAGAAATGAATGAAACTAGGTGCTAGTAAGTTGAAGTCCAAGATGCTTCTGAAAGGTTATTTTGCAGCTAGGGAGATTCGAGAATTGAAAGATCAGCTGCTCTCGAAGGAAAAACTTTTCAAAGAATCTCAAGAAGCAACCTTGGCCCGGTTAACAGCTTTGGAGAAGAATCAAAGAAGAGGAATGGTCAGTGTTGACCAAAGTGATGAGGAAGAGAAAGGGGGGTGACGGTAACAACCCTCTAGTTGTGGGTCAACACGTGCCAGAGTCACGAATGGACCCTTAAGAGTTGAGAATGGTAAGGATGCTCAAGGCTGTGAAAGGGGATAGTGTTTCCATGGCGAAGGTTGAAGTGCCCATGTATGGAGGAAAAAGAGATAGTGAAGAGCTCCTAGCATGGATAGATGCACTTGACAATTTCTTTGAATTTGAGGAGGTAGAGGATACCAAGAAAGTAAGGTATGCCAAAACAAAGTTGAAAGGTCCAACACTCACTTGGTGGAATTTTGATCAAGAAGAGAGGGTGAAAGGAGGTAAAACAAAGATAGTGTCATGGGACAGAATGGTCTCAAAACTCAAGGCTCAGTTCCTACCAGTTGATTATGCTGTGTAGACATTTAGGAAACTTCAAAATCTGAAGCAGAAGGATATGGATGTTATGTCCTATACTGAAGAATTTTATAAACTGACTTTGAGATCCGGACACCATGAAGATGAGGTGGAAAAGATTGCAAGGTATCTCAATGGGCTGAGATTCAACATACAGGATGAATTGAACTTGGCCACCCCAAGGACTATGGAAGAATGCTATCAACTCGCTTGTAAGGCTGAAGAAAAGATCAAGAGGAAACAAGAACAACAAGGAAGAGGTAGGGGAAGAAATTTTAGAGGCAGAGGAAATCATAGTGGAAGAGGACCACAAAAGGACCCAGGTGAGCAAAATACAAACCAAGAGTCTAATGGTGATTAAAGAGGAAGTTTTAGAGGTAGGAGACAAGGAGGCAGAGGAAGATTCAATGGACGAGGAAGGGGTTCTAATACTTTCTCAGGAAAGTGCTATAACTGCAACCAAATCGGACATCCAGCATGGAAGTGTCCTGATAAAGTTGGTACTAGTTCTTATAATGGAGAGAAGAGGAACCAATTAGTGCGGGAGGAAGATGAAGGGAGTGTGAACTCTCCTTCTGTTCATGTCACTTCGGAGACAGGAGAATCTTTGATGATTAAAAGGACTCTAATAAAAGTACCAACCATCAAGGAGCCTCCTCAAAGGAAAGCTTTGTTCCGAACAGCCTGCAAATCTCAAGGCAAGGTATGCAAAGTTATAGTTGATTCAGGTTCAACAGATAATATAGTGTCTTTAGAAATGGTAGAAAAACTTAAGCTGAAGAGAATCCCTCATCAAAATCCTTATAAGATATCATGGCTTAATAAGGGACAGCGGGTACTTGTGAATGAGCAGGCATGGGTAGAGTTTAATATGGGTCCTTACAAGGATAAAGTTCTTTGTGATATTGTTCCAATGGATGTGTGCCACCTTCTTCTTGGAAGGCCTTGGCAATTTGATAGGAGAGCCCAACATGATGGGCATAAAAACACTTATTTTATTGAGAAGGATGGAGTGGCTCTAAATGGACTCTCAACATCACGGGAACCAATTATTCAAGGAATAAGTGCATGTTCAAAGCTCCCCAAGTTCGATCGGTTGAAGACGGATTACATTCAAGAAGAACCCAGATTGATCACCAGGGGGATTGACCAAAATGCCACCAATGAAGATATTCATGTGTTGAACTCTCACTCTCACAAGAAAGGGAAGAAGAGGAACTTCAAGAGGAAGGACGGGGGCACCAATAGAAAAGGCTCTTCCAAGAAGAGGAGGGACATATCTCAAGTGCAGTGTTTCAGATGTGATAAGAATGGACAATATGTAGATGGGCACCCATATGCAGCAGTAAAAGAAAGAATCAATACCTGTGGTAAAATCAATAGTCACAATAGGACCCAAGTCTCACTTTATGTCATGCCTCACAAAATTTAGCAAAAATCTACAAAACATCATGATTACTTGTGAGTAATTTGCACTTGATAGTTTTGGTGACTCAATTTGAATTATATTACTGATTCTTTCTCAATACTTGGGCACAAATACTTAGGAACCGAAAAAAAGCAAAATATCATGATTTAATTACAATTTTACTTGCAAATTCCCCATGTTTTTATGAATTTTAAAACATCTTTTAATTTTTCAAATTTTCTTGATTAATTGAAAAATATCCGTCTTTTTGTTTGTTGAGTCTAGCTCAAGAAAGTTTTTTGCTACTATGGTAATGCCTACATTTATGTTGGAAATGGGAAATCAATTTGGAATTAATCTTCTAGGATTTTTGGTAGCCCGAGTTTGAGTGGGAGGATGTTAGTTTATGATTGTCTTTTGGTGATATGTATATTGAAACCAATTTATGGTGCCTTTTTTAGGATTCTTGTGGATAGATAAAGTCCATTAGGATTAAGCCCGAAGAGGAAAGTAAGACAAACAACACCCCAACACATTCATTTTTGACAAAGGGGAACAATTCAACATGTTACTCTTAAGATAGTGGAAGTGAACCTTGGGATGGATAAGACCCCTTTAGTCATTTAGGTGATAGATGATTAGAAGCACATATTGAAAGCATTTGCCTTCCACTATTTCTCGACTACAACGACATATTCATGTGGAAGTATAGATATTTAAAGTGGGATCCACCTAAATTACATGAATACAGAATGCCCCAAGTATTAGCACCTCAGCCTATCAAGATGAGACTATAATGAATGAATCCTATGTGCATGACGAGAATGAAAAAAGAAAAACAATATGTTGTATCTAAGAAGTATCCTTTAAGTTAACACATGTGACTAGGTATCACTTGTAGGCTTGTAGCCTTTAGTCTAAAGAAGAAAGTGGCAGATTTGGGTTTGTTAGTGGAAGGTCACCTTTTCCATCAAAATTTATTCACTCAATCCTTGAAGGGGTAGCTTATGAGATCTACTCATTCTCTGACAGATGTTGTGGGTATAACTAGACAACTATTGCAAAAGAATATTGATTAGTTGAGAATGGTATCTATGTGCACAATCCTATGATCATTTGGGCTATGCAGAAGAGGAAGGGGTCTCTCATTTGTTGCTCCTAAAGTAAGTTTGTGACATTTGCTCTTTCACTCATACATGATGCTATTTAGGTGAGGGGATCCCATAAATTAAAATACGGCAAAGAAATTGAGGAAATGTGAACTTCCCATGATTTATAGATGGTAGTCCTTGTGGATAGCATGCCTCGACCTCTAGAACAAGAGAAAATGACCCATGAAGGGAGTTAATTGAAAACCCAATATATTTTTTGCAATCAACTCAATTCTACAACGAGAAAGGTGAGAGCATACAGAGAAAGAACAAAAAGGAAAAACTAATTGAAAAGTGTTAGTGGCAAGCCAACCGACTTACAATTTAAAACAATCATAAAATCACTCTAGCTGAATTGGCTGATAGCGAGTGCAAACAAAATTGCATCAATGCCAAAATGGTGGATAAACTCACTTGATTCCAATTCACGCCATGCAAGGTGAAGTAAAATAGAAAAATTATATGGGATTTGGTGATACTATTGTCCGAGGATCAATTACAATGAAAATAATTGGAAATGAAATAATTTGACAAAATACCTTAGAATTGTTACTATGATGAATGATTTTCTTTTAAAATCATATTTGGACCATCCAAACTTTTGAGTATGAGCATTTTGTCAAACACTTCAGTGATAAACTCAAATTCCATAAATTGACCAATACCTTATGCATGCAGAGTTGGAAAAGATTGGAGTTGATTGAGGCCAAAATAACTTCAGAAAAGGATGGAAAAATGTCTGAAATGAGATTATTAATTGTAGCAGCTGCTGAAATAAATCACACTAGGCCGGATATTACAACGAATTGCACTAAATAGTTCACGTCATGATTAGGAATGCTGTGCATAATGAAAGAGAATTGGAGGCATTTGATATGAGACCATAAAGACATTTGAATTTTCTATGCCTAAGGCCTCCAATCTGCAATAATATAATGATGTCAAGAGACCAAAGTGGCCCAACAATTAAAGTACGGCCTTCAGCTGGAGTTTCACCAAAATATTAAAAACCACCAACAAAATATAAATATTTTCTGTAACTTATACCCCTGACTTTTTTTAGTTTTACCATTGTAGTAGTTTGACTTACAAATGCTTGCCAAAAAACAAATGGAATTGTTTGCAAAATAAACTGATCTGATTTGTTTCATCCATTCATAGCAGGTACATGACTATGGAAAATAACACTAACAACACCCAAAACTGAAATAACATCACTATAAATACTGCTGTTTACAAAATTAGGATAGTTTGGCATTCAACATGAACAATACAACCAATTAATGATCTTGGCACCTTAACTGAACTTGAGTACCTTAAGAAATAGAGGTCCTCTTGCTGCTACAGGTCTGAATTTATACCAAAATTACCATCAAATGCTCAGTGATGAATTACAACAGATCTACAATTAAATTTCAGTCATACCCAAACACCAATCAATGCATACAAATCTCTCTTAAATCTGAAATAAACTTCAGAAAGTTCTTCCCCTGCAAACTGGGCACTAGAAAAAGCTCAGGGTGATCTGAAAATAAGTTCTTAAATGCCTCCCTTTGTCTTAAATCCACTATCAGCACTTAAGATTTCTTTCTTGATACCTAGGCACCATAGATGAACGAATTTGCAGTTTCAAAACAGAAGTTTAAGCCTCTTAAAATCCTCATGAGCCACAAGAGGAACTGTACAGCCTTGCTAGAATGGATGAATTGCATAGAAAATTCAGTTATGGTCAAAAACTTGCAAATAACCTCTAGATTCTTATCACCCAACCAAGATAAAACCAATGCAGGAGTATCCAAAATGATTTATGACCTAATCTCGAAGTATGAACCAAAAAGTGAATCTTAGGGTGGGTTGCTGGAAAGTATGGCCAGCACTGGAAAAAGTGTCCATACTTTGCACACTCAAACAGCTCTCCAGAAAGAAACCAAACTCACCAAAAACTGAAAACCCAAATAAAAAAACTTCATATATCTTTATCTTCATCAAACATTTATCACCAAATTTCGAACAAACAGTGAAAACTCTGACTGGAAATCAACAACCAGCTAGGGTGGATCTTGCACCATCGAAACCAGATCAACTGTAGAGGGTTTTCGTTGTCAACAATCTCTGAAAGAACTCTCCAAGTTCATTTCAACAATATCTTGTTATGTATGCACAAACAGAATAATGCAAATGAGAGATCCTCCTTTTATGACTTTTGAGAACTACTTTAGGGAAAAACATTTTTTCTTTTTTGCTGGTTTTTTTTAAAAAGTGCTTTTTGCTTTTTCATTGTTTTTTGAAAAAAAAAACTTTTTTTGCCTTTTTGCACTTTCTCGGAAATGCGCTTTTGTTTTCTTTTTCATTACTTCTTTTTGAAAAAACACTTTTTTTGGTTTTTTGAAAAAGCAATATTCCACTCAAAAAGACCTCTTTGAAATATTAATAACAATTATGTGAAAAGGCCCCCCTACCCCCTCCCATCTCTTTTAAGCATCCACTTTGAGGAACATAAGTTAATAATATTTAATACTAAAGTAAATATTAAAAACATAACTTTATAACTTTATTGCAAATAATAAAATAATTCCAAGCACATTGCAGAAAGGTTCTTATGGCATTGTAGCACAACCACATTTTGTAAGCACAAGACATATAAACTCAAGATCCACTAGAGCCTCCAGAGATCATTCAACACCATCAACAAAAGTCTAAAATAAAATTTCTTGACATCATTGTTAAATTTTTTCTCTTTCTTTTACCTGGCTTTTCATGCCACCCCCTCAGTCGACATTTGATATATGTTATGACTCTCTAGCTGTCAATTTTTTTCTTTCATTTAATGGTTCAGTGGGTTGTACTTTTTCCTCCTTTCTTAGAGTAGTCGAGTGTTTTGGAGAAAAAATAGAGGGAAGATTATTTAGGTAGGTGAGTCATCAAGCAGGATATGTTTGGTTAGGTGAGAGTCTATAGAAACTTTTGCATCGAGATGCAGCAAGTGACCTTCATATGTTTCACTAAGGTCTTTCCAAATGTTTTGAATGCTTCTTTTCTATATACGTTTTTCTGTATTTAGGAACATTGAGGAATTGTTCATATATTAAAAAGTAAAATACCACCGAAAATTGATGCCTAGTTCCTATACTTGAGACGTTATTGATCTCTGGAAAGCTGTAGCTGCAGATAGTGTGTAGGAAAGTGAACTCAAAAGTCATGGCTTATGTGTCCTGAGAAATATGGAGGTTATTTGATGGTGTCAAAACCAGAATAACAAGGTGGAATTTTCATTAATTAACACTAATTCCCAAATGCCATGACTTGTTTGAGAAAGCAATGTTGCCTTAAAAGTAGTAACTCCTTTAAAATCTGTGTACAGAATACATAACAAAATTGCTATTTGTATTTCTAATTATACTTTGAACTACTTGATCTATACTGATATTGGACAATGTTATTTCGGAAAATGTTAGTTCATCAACAGAACATAACTCAAATTTAATAACTTGCATGAGCATGCTAGGTATCTATGTAACAGATGCTTGTATCTGGGTCATGCTTACCCAATCTTTAAGTTATTGATGGGCTGGATGCTGCAAGAATCTATGTAGATAAGTCATTGTTTGTTGATAAAGCGACTCTACATGCACGTCATCAGTGCTCTAAATATATACACATGTTAATAATGTACCGGCACCTGTATACCAGAGTTTGGAGTATAATAACACTATCTCAAGTCAATCGATATCTTCCTTCTGTATGGTGCTCTCTCTTATCAAGCCCATGGATTTTATTTCTCAATATTATTATAATGATAGTACATATGATTATATTTTTTTGGCAATAGTTATGTAGTTCACATGAGCAATTGTATCATTGTCAGTGCTTAAAGCTTGTGTGATTAAAATGGCAGCCGAATTTTTCAAACCTTGTCTGCAAATCTTTATTGCCTTGCAGAAAATTGATGTTTACTACAACTTAGAAAATTTGATATAATTTTTTTGTAGAATCAAATAAAACAAGTCCATGTTAATGGCTCATTTCATAGTGATAAATAATGCGCCTAGACAATAGTGTATTGCATATGATAATATTGAGTCCTTCTCAAGGAAATCAATATTGTCATCAGTACAAACTCTCTCTAATCAAGTCTGTATTTCTCAATGTTGTTTTGATGATAACATAGTATATTAATATTTTGCTGTAATTCTGTATTGGTTCATTTTGAATGCATAAAATTTGTACTATCAAAACACCAGCTGATGTTTTTCTAAACCTAGTCTATAACTTTATTATCTTGCAGTGAATTGATCTTCACTACAACAACATAGATAGTTTGATATAATTTTATTAATAGAATTAACAAAACATGTTACTTTAAAATTTACAAGCTTCTGTTTTTGACTCATTTCATTGTGATAAACTAATTTTATAAAATTTACAGGCCCAGACAAAGGTGGTAATTTTGGCCCTTATCGCCAATCAGAAAGGAATACTTTATATAAGGAATATACAGACATGCTGCTGAATACCGGTCATGTTTACAGATGCTTCTGCTCTAATGAGGTTTGTAAAAGAGTCCTATTTTTTTTGCATTGCAGCTTTTGTGTTATCTTTGATCCTCCAAATTGTCTTGTTGCTTTTTTAAGATGAATATGTGATATTGCTTATCTGCTTTATGTCAGTCAATGGTTGTATATCGTTCATTCCCACCAGTTCATATTTTCTTTCCTTCTTTAGATTTTGTTGTTATTCTTGGATTTGTTAAACTTTCACTATCTCAAAACTATGCAGTAATCTGGAGATTTTCATTGCCTATACTTTGAGTTTTAGGGTGTTGGTCTTGTCTGATACAACATGGATGATTTGATATGTTGCCAATCACAATGGAATACTTTATATAAGGATTATGCAGAGATTCTGCTGTATACTGGTCATGTTTACAGGTGCTTCTGCTCTAATGAGGCTTTGTACAAAGAGTCTTCTTTGTTTTGCATCGCAGCTTTTGTGTTATCTTTTATCCAGATAGTCTTGTTGCTGTTTTATGATGAATATGTGATATTGTTTATCAGCTTTATGTCATTCATTGATGTTAGTGGATGGAGGATCTAATCAAAGACTTTTTAACCGCACAGAAAATAATAACTATCACACACTTCCTCAACTGATAATAACAACTTCACATGATAGAAAAGATTCTTATCACTTCAATACACGATTGCATCATAGCTTCTTGAGCTTCGATACAATTCAGGCTTAGAACTTTCAATACAAAATAGATCTCTGAATATCTAACAGTCAACTGTTTTTTGTCTGCCTTTACACTCTCTGGTTTTTTCCCTCTATGGCTTTAAATGATTTTTGCCACCTTCTTAGAAGAAGAAAGGTTTCACAAAGAGAAAAATGTAGTGCATTACCTTAAGTACATAAGGATCAATGGCTCCATACTAAATGATTTCAATATGGATTCTACCTTGGAATTTAGTTTATCTCTTTAAAAATCTATTAATCAACATCTTTGTTGTACATATAGATATGCGTCTCGAAACTTGATGTGGCTCCTCACATAAACCTCCTTAAGATCAATAATTGATTAGATAACCTCAAGAATTGTCGTGAGATTCAAATACTTTGATGCACAGTCCAATCAAAGCACTACATGAAAACATGTTGTGGCTTGCAATAAGACGTCAAATACAAAATTTACCATGTGGGCATGTTTATGATGGTCACAAGATACTTGGTTAAAACTGCTATGCTGATTGGCTACAGTTGCAGATGTGCACAACAAGATCTTATTTGATAGGCCCAAATTCACTTCTTTGAAATTGCAGCAAGAAATATGCAATTTTGGCAACACAAAATGACAACACACAGAAAACAAATGCAAAACACAACAAACACAAGAACACATCTTTAGTGACACAGGATTGCTCTTAGGCCTATGATGCTCTTGCATTATGCACGCTAGTAGCTGAAAAGTCAGCCTCTCATTTTCAATCAGGACTTCCAGATAAAGGAAAATCTTAACTATCTACCTCAACTTCAGACATCCATGTAGATTTCTTCAACTGGTCTATTCTTCCACTTAACCAAATATTCTTCACAACTCTTGATTCTTGTTCTCTAAAGAATCATCTCATTCTGAAATTTATTTCATCTGCTCAAAATCGTGTCATCCAATCAACTTCTGTTACAACTCCTCTAGTATTCTCTCCAAGATAATCATGCAAACCAGTAATATTGAATATGTGTGATATCCTAAATTCCTCAGGTAATTCAATCTCAAAGTAATTATTGGAAATTTTCTTAATTACCTTGCATGTTCCAGTTTCCTTTTTCTTTAGCTTATTGTATATTCCTTGCAGAAATCTTTCCTTTCTCAAATAAATCATGGCAAAATCTCGAATTTCATAAATCTTATGCCTTCTTTTCTGATTTGCATATTCCTTATATTTATTATTCACTTTCTTCAACCGTCTTCTCTCCTCTTAATGCAATCCCTTCATATGTTTTTGCATAATCTTCAACTATATCACTTGTGTTATATACCTCTATGAATTTTCTCAATTCAAAATCATCTTAGACTCTGTCTATACACAATCTGAAATGATGTCATTCTTGTACTTCTGTTCACTGAATTTTTATAGGAAAGCTTAGCTTGTAGTAATGGCAATCCTAATTACTTGTCTTTTCACTTTTCAATATCTCATTAAATTCCCAACCTCTATTTACAGCTTCTGTTTGTTCATCAGTTTGGGGTGATACACTAAACTAAACCTTAATTTAATATTAATCTTTTTCCGCAATATGCACCAAAAATGATCAACAAATTTTACTAACTGAAACAATAGTTAGGCAATGCATGTAATTTGATGACTTCTTTGAAAAACAGATCAGCTACATGCACAACATTATTAGTTTTATTACAAGACATAAAATGTACCATTTTGGAAAATCTGTCAACTTCTCACCAGACTGAATCAAGATCCCTTTGATTTCTTCACAAACTTAACACAAAATCTATACTGGTATTATAAGTTATTATCTCATGGTCTCTTTAGAAAAGACAACAACTAAAATAATCTTACATTTTTGACTGCTTCCCTTTGAATCTTGACATATTCGAAAACTTTGCATGAGTTTTTTAACATCCAATTACAATTTAGACCAATAATAGTTTCACCCACCAAAGGTCTTGTTTTGCAATGCCAAAATGGCAGTCTAATCCACTACTATGTTTTTTTTAATCAACTTTTCTCTCATAGAATATTTTGGTATACATAATTGACTCTTTTAAATAACAAATCATCTTGAATTAGAAAATCTATCCATTTGGTTCTATCTATACTTACCAGCACTTTCAATTCCTCAGCAAAATTAACATCATTCTCATGCAATTTTTTCATTTCATGAAAACCAACAACTTCAGCTCTCATTTAAGTCAATAAATTATGCCTTCTCCTTAACTCATCAACCGCTTTGTTGGAATTTCCACTTTTATGTTTCAATACAAATGAACATCTCTGCATAAATTCATCCCATTTAATGTCTATAATTCAATTTACCTTGACAATTCATTTATTGTAGTGCTTGATGATTAGTGTATAAAACAATTTTTTTGATAACAAATAGGGTCGCCATTTCTTCAAGGCCTATTCAATTGCCTAAAATTCCTGATCATAAACATAACATTTCCTTCGAGCATTATTCAATTTCTCACTAAAGTAAACATCAAAAAGAACTTCAATTGTAGTTATCACAATCTACTTGGATTAACTTATCAAAGTCAGGTAAAGCTAAAACTGGTTGTTTTGTCACCTTATTCTTCAACAATTCAAATTTTTTATTAGCTGCAACATTTCACTTAATCTCTCATTTATTAGCTTTGAGTCTTAGTAATAGGTGTTGTGGAAACATGAACTTGTAGAATAAAATATTATTGCAGTACAAACTAGTTGTGAAGAAATAATAGAAAAGATAAAACAGAATAATAGGATAACATTCAAAAAGACACAATTTAATGTGGTAAACAATAAGCCAAGGAAACATCCACATGGCAAAGATATCGATATTCTTATTGCTCAGAGGAGTTATTATAATTTACATGCTGCTGTTGCTACTATAAATTGATATACCTTTAAAGGCTACAAAGATATGTATAATATCTTCCACAAGATAGCCCACCGTCAAGCTTAAGAAAAATCTAGACTTTCTCTTAAGGAAATTATCGATTATCTCTTAAGGAAAAAGTAGATTTTTATAAGAAGGTAACACGATAAGATTTAGTATTGCCCCAATCTAACAATCTCTTAAGATAATATTTTTCTTTGTTGTTGTCATAATCTAAGTCACAAGGTTTGAATTCGAATTCAAATTCGACAGCCATGAAATTCGGATGAAATTCGACGAGGGAAAAATTCGAAAAAAAATTCGGATAAAATTCGTCTTCTATAATTTTGTTTATTTTTAAATATATGTATACTTCTAATAAATTATCAGAATAGCGACCCTTGTTGGAGAAAATCTGAGGGCGACCCAGCAGTTGCAGACACCCATGACCCAATAGATACAAAGCATATACAAAGAATACCCATGACTAGCTGAGTTGTGTTTAGAAGCGGATAGCAATGCTTTATAGAGGAAATTCAGTTAAATTCGATTTTTTTTATAGAAGTTTGAAATTCGATTAAATTCGAACCTCATCCATGAAAATCGCCATATCTCGTGACTTAGGTCATAATCCAACAATCTCCACCTTGACAACAATTTACTTGATACTTGTCCATGCCCATTCATCATCTTTTCTACAAGCCAAGAGAAGCCAAACTCTACCTCAGCTTCTCTAACAGTACTAGTTTTGTAAACATGTCTGCACAATTTTCAGGTGCATGAACTTTCTCAAGAGCTACTCCACCTCTATCAATAACCTATCTTACTAAATGGTATTTAAAAACTATATGGTTGCTCCTACTATGATAAATTGGAATTTTAGCCAAATAAATATCACTTTGACTATCACAAAGTACAATCACTTTGTCCTGCACTTTTCCAAACTCATCCAATAGATCCTTTAACAAAATTGCCTCTTTATATACATGTGAGACAACCATATACTATACCTTGGAAGTGGATAAAACAATTGTTTCTTGAAGCTTTGACATTTAATAAATAGCCCTCCTGCAAGAATAAAGATGTAACCTGAATTAAATCTCCTTTTGTCCAAATCATTTGCAAAATCTGAATCAACATAACCACAAACTAAATCATTGCAACCTTTATAGGTGATACAATAATCACTTGTTCCTTTAAGATACTAAAGTGCTCATTTCATTTCTTCTCAATGCTCTCTACTTGGATTTGTCATGTATCTATTGACAACACCAACTACATGCAAAATATTTGGTCTTGTATATACTATCACATACATTAAAGTTCCTACTGCTCTAGCATACGGTACATGAGACATACTTTTCTTTATTACTAGGACATAGACATGAAGAAAGCTTAAAATGGGAAGCTAAAGAGATATTTATTGGTTTTCACATTCTTCATAATGAATCTTACGAGAATCTTCTCCACATACTTCTACTGTGATAACCAAAGCTTACCATGTTTAATGTCAATGTATTTCAAGCCCAAAATTTGTTTTGCTACTCCTAGATCCTTCATATCAAACATCCTGACCAACTTAGCTTTAACCTGTTAATTTCAACCATGCTTTTGCTTGCTACAAGCATATGACCAACATATAACACCAATATAATCATAAATTGTCATAAATTGTTTTTCAAACTTTTAAAGTAAACACAATGGTCATACTCACTTCTTGTAAAGTTTTGGCCTACCATGAAGGAATCAAACATCTTGTACCGTTGCTTGGGTGACTGTTTTAGGCCATACAATTACTTCTTGAGTTTGCAAACAATTTTCCTTTTGCAATCCTAAACCACCCTTCTGCCTATTCCATATATATCTCATCCAAATCTCCATGTAAAAATGTTGTTTTAATAGCTAGCTGCTCTAATTCAAGATCAAGTAAAGCAACTAGTGCTAAAACTACTTGAATGGAAACAAGCTTAACAATTGGTCAAAAAACTAAAAATTTCATGGAAAATACCTTCCTTTTGAGAATACCCTTTTGTTACCAGTTTGCTTTGTACCTTTCAACTTCTCTTCAACACCCGTTTTTGGTTTGTAGATCTATTTTCAACCAACAACTTTCTTGCCCTTTGGGAGTTTTACTAGGTTCCATGTTTTTTTCTTTTTAGAGGCATCCATTTCTTCTTTCTTTGCTATTATCCATTTAGCATTTTCAATACCATCACTTGCTTCTTGATAACAACTAGGATCCCCATTGTTAGAAATCAAAGCAATAAATGAAACATAATCATCATACCTTTTAGGTGGATTTCTGATACGTGTAGATCTCCTTAGAGCTGGTTGTTGCTTTTTCACATTTTCCTCTATATTTGTTTACCTCACTGGGTAAACAGGAAGAATACAGAAATCGAACAGTAATGCACAATGCAAATACAAAAGAAGTACCAGAATAAGCTTGCCATTAATGTCAAGGGAGGTTCATATTATAATCTGTCGTCAATATTACGTGTCCTCCAACCCCGGAGGTGGTACAATATATGACAGCCAAAGGGGTGCGACACAACCGTCGCGACTCCAACTACCTACCCGTCGGCTAACTAACTGACCGCCGTAACTCATTATTACCAACGACAACATAAACATAATATACCAACATAACATAATGATTATTCCCGTCAACATCATCTCCCCCAAGAAAAGAAGTCGACTCCGACGACTTAATACAAAATAGAGATGAACGGCAGGAACTACTGACGCCAGTCGGGCCCGGATCTTATACACTTGCTGCGTCCTCGCCTGAAAACCCTTTTCTGCTACCATCTGATGCTCAAGTGCGGATTTCACCAATATTGCTTCCTTTGCCATCACAGTTCTCCTGGGCCTAACCCAAACTTGTCTGCAAAACACGTTTTTCAGTCTCAGCTTCCACCAACTGCTACTCAATTGATATTGTCTCCCTAGCCAATTTGTCCTCGATGGCCACCCGTGCTGCTCTCCCGGCATCCAACTCCTGGGTACGCTGAACTAAGTCTCACGCGACTATTGCCTCCAACTTGGTGGTCAGCTCCTCCCGAGCCCTCTGTGCATCCACCAAGGCAACCTCACGTCCAACCGAGACATACTCCGAGTTCCTCAAAGCGTACTAGTCATGCCTGGAGGTGGCCACAATCCGTTGGCACAAATGCTAGGAGCCAACTCAAATCCTCCATCACACTCCCCAAAGGCTAAAAACTGAACTGAATAACTCCCTGGTGTCATACAACTTCACAGACTTGCAATGCCTTCCGTCAAACTCTGTTTGTTCCCAACCTCCAAATCCGTCTCCCTCTACGGCTTATGGCTTCCCTGCCAATGCTTAGCTGCAGGCACAACACTTCCCGTGGTCTTTTGTAGCTCAAAATAAACTGGGGGTCTGGGGGCAACGCCCCTAGCGGGGTCGAGGGGCAGCGCCCCCGCTGCCAACACCAATTTACAACCTTCAGAACCCCACGAAAGTCCATGGCGCGCATCATTTCTGTGATATTTTATGATGTCAAAACCCTTCTTCTACACTCCAATATTTTCAGTGTCTAGGCTCCAGATGTCATCGAATCATTTTTCAATCCGTCGTCGTTTTTTTTTTAGGCACTGTAATGTCCCGCCATACCACCTCCAATCGTGCAGCTGCTTGGTCTACCTGTGGCGATCGTTTTGCCCTTACGTGGCTGTGTGGAATTGTGCGAAATCCCGCTCTCCCTAAGCGGCAGATCAATCTGTAGGAACCCTCGACCCCATCCATCCGCTTCACTCCCTGTGGTAGCTCGTGGGCTGTGTGTATTGATCCGGCCGTGCGGTGTGTCCCTTTCCCTGGCTGCGCGGTGATGTGCCTTCGGCCGTGTTCGGTGTCTTCTTCCTCCGCGGGGTTTTATTGCCAAGGTCGGCTGTGCGGTGTGGTCGCTTCTTCCTTTCCTCAGCGGTGTGCGGCGTTTTATATCCTTGCGCGGCCTTCGGTGGCTCCCACCGCACGGTGTGACCACCGCACGATGGTTCCACCGCACGGTGGTCCCACCGCATGATGGTTCCACCGTCGGTGGTTCCACCGCACGGTGGTGTCACCGTCGGTGATTCCACCCCACGGTGGTGTCACCACACGATGATTCCACCGCACGGTGGTGTCACCGTCGGTGATTCCACCACACGGTGGTGTCACCTTGTCACCTTGGCCCCACCGTACGGTGGCCATTTTCCCCTTCTTTTTTTTTCTTTTTTTCTTTTTTTTTTGACCGTACGGTCGGTATCGTACGACCGTGCGATTTTTTTTTTTTTTTTGAAGTTGTCTAGAGAGTCTTCGGCTCGGGTCCCCTGTCTCTGGGATTGCCCTTCATCCTTCTCGGTTTTTCTCGCCCAAAAGTCTCCTGCTTTTGTCCCATGCCTCTCGAGTTGCTTGCCTGGCCTCTTAGGTCCCCTTCCATCCTCTCGGGTCCCCCTTCGGGCTCTCGGGTGTCCGTCCGGCCTCTCGGGTCCCCTGCACGCTTCGCGTGGTAGGGTTTCAATTTGGGCCCGTTGGTGGCAAGTCTATTTTCAATGGCCATCGGAAGACCTGGAACCACAAATTCTATAGGGACCACGACCTCCTTCCCGTACATAAGAAGAAGAAGGATAATAAAGATTTTGAAGACTGCGGTCTTCCATATAGGGTTCCAATCGTTGCCGACACTCTTCGGATTATTTATGCCGCTAGGGTTTGGGGCGTCTCCCTTCCAATATTCTCTGTATTCCGGCAGGTACACCTCTGTTGGTTGCTCTGGTTCCTCTACTTCGAGCCTGTAGCTTTGGAACATTTCGTAATCCTCCATTTGCCAGTGGAAGAGCCCGTTAGTCGAGCATACCTCATCTTCAGAACATCCCTCCAATTCTAGCACCCCTTCACTGTTCGGCTCCATCGCGTTCTTGCCCTTACTTTCATCGTGACCCCCTTCCCCTTTATTAGAGTCCTCCGAGTCGGAAGAGGCGAGCTCTTCGCCGACATTTTGGGTGTGTAGGTCAATGGTATATTTTCGCCCTCCCTTCTCCATGGAAAGTGTATTTTTCTTCCAGTTGTGGTTTAGCCTTGCGTTGATCAACCACACTCTCCCCAGGATGGCGTCATAGCCTTTCTTCTTCGAGGGAATAACCACGAAATCTAACAAGAATGGTTGCGTACCAATTGTCACTTGCTGGGCCATCAACAGGCCGAGTGGCTTAATGCCGTGTTGGTCCGCTCCCACCAGGTTGAATGTGGGTGGCCACAGGGTGGGCTTCCCCAGCCGCTTCCATGTTTCTTCTGGTAGTACATTCACCCCAGATCCTCCGTCCACAATGGTGTCCTTCAAAATGGTCCCACGGATACGCATTTCTACCACAGCTGGGTGTCTATCACTGCTCACGGCTAGTAACATCGGGTCAGTCGAAGGGCTGACGGAAACCTCCACCTGTGGTGTACTCTTCGTAGCAGTGGCGGGAACCCCTACCTGTGGTGCACTCGACGATGCGGTGCTTTGCACATTGGTGAGGATGGCAGTCCTCAATTGTGGCATAGAGTCTAGAAGGTCTTTTACCTTTATCGGCACCTCTATCTGCAAGATTTGCTCAATGATGTTATTTTCCGCTTCCGTACGGAATGATGTACTCGCCACCTCGTTGTCCCGTCGTTCGGTCGTCATCTCACGTTCAATATTGGCCTTTGCCTCCCGTAATCGCTCCTTCTCCGTACGGGGGTCGGGATAAGTGGCTTTTTTCGTCTGGGCGCGGGTGATCGCCAGTACTTCTTTCTCACCAGTCTTCTCAGCCTTCTCGATGTTGAGGAGATTAACCCCTGCCTGCGGGCAATTTGCGTCCTCATGGTCGCCTGGCCCACACCAACGGCAGAGGTGCTGAGGGGTGGCTTCCTTCATGCAATCACGGGCGAAGTGCCCCCACTGATTACAGGCCCTACATTGGATAATTGGCCGGCCCTTGGCGTCATACTGGATACGGCTTCCGTTATTGTTATTGTTGCCTCTTCCTCGCCTGTTGTTTCGGTAGCCGCCAGACGAGGCGTTGTTGCTTGCAGGCTGGGACGTGCCGGCTGACGCAGATGGTTCTGTAAAGAGAACCTGTTGGTTACGGGTCCTCATATTGTACGGACACTCCTTGGTAAGGTGTCCGGCAATCTGGCAAATATCGCAAAATGCTTTTTTCGGACAAGACCCCTTGGTGTGTCCGTCGGTACGGCAGTCCGTGCACCATAAATCCCCTTCGTCGCCTTTGCTTGTGCTTCCTTTGGTTGCCTTTATCTCTCTCATCATTCGCTCCATATCTTTCTGGAGAGCCCGTACCTTCCGATTAGAGTCGTCATCACTGCTATCACTTTTGTCAGAAGAGGAATCATCCTCCGACGAGGATTTATTTTTCTTCTTCTTGGACGTCTTTTGTTCACTTTCTAAATCCATTGCCCTGTTATAGGCGTCGGAGTATGAAGAAGGAGGTACTATCTTCATTTTTCGTCTAAGGGATTTCTTTAGACCTTCCACGAACCACCATTTTTTCAGTCCGTCTGCCGGCTGGTTCTCCATCTTTCCTAGCAGCTCTTTGAGCCGCCGGCTGTAGGTTCGAACAGTCTCGTCCTTTCTTTGTTTCGTGCCGTAGATTTCGGCTACGATCTCATTATCGTCTCTTAGGAGACGAAACTCTGCTTGAAATTCCTTCTTCAAGTCTGCCCATGTGCTAATTTTAGCCTTATCCGTATTCGAAAACCAGTCGATGGCTACGCCCCTCAGGGTTGCGGGAAACTGTGTTACCCACTCGTCCTCATCGGTAACACCATTCGCTCCCCAAATTGTTTCACAAGTGCGACAGTGGCGGACAGGGTCTTCTTTCCCATCCCCATGGAACTTTGGAAGTTTTTGTTTTTGTGCCATACCTTGCCTTTTTACTACTGGTGGCTGTTGTCCTACTCCGGATGGGTCAGATCCTATAAGGGGTGCTTGACCGCCGTGCCCCGGTGTCCCTCCGACACTCCTGGCAGCCCCAGTGTCTTCTCCCTCTTCTGCCTCCTCCCCACTCCTTGGAGTTTTCCTAGCCTCTGGTGTGTGTGGCAAGTCCCTCAAATCCCTCAACTGAGTTTTGGTACACTCTATCCTGCGGCGGGTTTCCGCAAGTAACTCCTCCCGACTCCGTGGGTGGCCGCTGGCCTCACCGTCCCCTTCGGAGCGTTCCTCCTCTCTTCTCTTATACCTTTGTCGCCTTTCCGCTTGCTGTTCAAGGATCAAGGCACGTTGGGCTACTGCACATTCATCTATATATTGTTGCTTATTTTTGTCTTTATTCAGTGTATTGGGCATTAATTCCCAGACCGCTTTCTATATACTTAATGACATAAAAAGTAGAACACTTTTATTCATTCATAATGTGGAAGACAAGTTTATGCCAACAATATGACATCATTATTACAATAAGTGTTCTTTATTCCGCCCTGTATGGCTCACGGTTCACATGCCCCTGGCGCCATGTCGTTCTGCTTCCCGTTCCTTGTACTGCTGCAAAATTTGTTGGCGTCGCTCTTCCCGGGCAATCTCCTCCAGGCGAGCTTGTTGTGCCAACGATGCTTGTGCTAGCAGTCGGGGGAGATGGTTCATCAACCGATTTACCTCCGGACTCACTTCCAACGCTGTCCACACGGCACTTGGTGGGACTTCCGCCTGCGCCGCCTCTCGTCGCACGTAGGTCTGAATGGCTACTTGGAGTAGAATTGAAAATTCTCTTGTCGCCGTGTCTTCTCCTACGTAGAGTTCTATTTGGGCATCGTCCACTTCTGGGTTTATTTCACCAACGGGTAGGCCCATTTGGTCTGTGCGCCATCCGTGTCTTCCGTTCCCGAGTTAGTCTAGGCAACGGCGCCAAATGTTTACCTCACTGGGTAAACAGGAAGAATACAGAAATCGAACAGTAATGCACAATGCAAATACAAAAGAAGTACCAGAATAAGCTTGCCATTAATGTCAAGGGAGGTTCATATTATAATCTGTCGTCAATATTACATGTCCTCCAACACCTGGAGGTGGTACAATATATGACAGCCAAAGGGGTGCGACACAACCGTCGCGACTCCAACTACCTACCCGTCGGCTAACTAACTGACCGCCGTAACTCATTATTACCGACGACAACATAAACATAATATACCAACATAACATAATGATTATTCCCGTCAACAATATTTTCTACATCCTCATCTTCTTCTTAAAAAGCTTCTTCTTGCTCCCTATTTTCTGTAGATAGATGAGCTTCCAAGTGGATTTGTTGATATTGTGATACTTCTTCCTATTTCATATCAATTACTATGTCTGATTTAATGAGAGAAGATTCATCAAATACTCTATCTTTGCTGATGATGATTTTGTGGGTAGTAGGATCCCACTATCTATATCGCTCATCTCCATTGCAATAACCAACAAAAATATACTTCTTGGATTTGGAGTCCAATTTAGAACACTTACCTTTAGCAATAAGAGCATATGCATAACAACTAAAGTTTTTGAGATTTGAGTAATCACAAGAATGACTTGTCCATACGTCTTCAGGAAACTTACAGTTTATTGCAACTAATGGTGATTGATTTATCAGATAGCATGTTGTATTGACTATTTTTTCTCTTGTTCCAACTTGGCATTAATGAGCATGCTCTCTCTAGAAGAGTCTTGTTCATGCATTTAGCAACACCATTTTGCTGAGGAATGCAAACTGTGGTTTTTATGCCTTTCTATCCTAGCTTTCTTGCAATAATTTTAAACTCCAAAGATGTGAATTTGCCTCCATTATTATTCTTAAACACTTGATTGACCTAGTAGTACTCTTTTCAACTAAAACTTTAAAATGCTTAAATAGACTAAACATATTAGCTTTACTTTTAGAATATAGGCCCACACCTCTGTTGAGTACGCATCTATAAATGTCACAAAATATGATGATCCTCCAAAAGAAACTATGGGGGATGGTCCCCAAACATTTGAATGAATATAATCTAGAATACCCTTACTTGTATGACTATCTATTTTATACTTTTGTTTACTCTACTTCCCAAAGACAATACTTTAGAAATTCAAATTCAAAGATTTTAAATTTGGAAGTATCTCATGGTTTATTAGTACCTTTAGCCCTTGCTCGCTCATATGGCCCAGTCATTGATGCCATAAACGAGTAGATTCATTTTCTTCCTAAAATGCCACCGCTACTTCACTTATTTCAATACTCCCTTCTAGCTTGTAAAGGTTACCAATATTTGTAGTCTTCATGACCACCAAAATGCCCTTGGATACTTTTAGTTTTCCACCTTCACATGTAAATTTATAACCTCTAGAATCCCAAAAGAAATTAAATTTTTTTTGAGTTCTGGTACATGTCTTTACCTCTATTAATGTTCTTACAACACCATTGAACATCTTAATCTGAACGCTCCCAAGTCTAATAGGCTTACAAGGAACATTGTTCCTATAAGAACACCACCACCATCAATAGCTTGGTAAGAAAACCAACTCTTATGTGGACACATTTTCAAGCTGGCCATCCATCCTTTCTAGCAGGTCGATTCACACACTTTGGAGTTGAATGTTAGGGCTTCAATTTAATCTTTTTGGACATTGTTGAAATCATTTCCCTTGGTCAAGGTGCCCACATTGCAAACAAATTTCAAGAGTTTT
Organism: Cryptomeria japonica; assembly: GCF_030272615.1. Lineage (NCBI taxonomy): Eukaryota > Viridiplantae > Streptophyta > Pinopsida > Cupressales > Cupressaceae > Cryptomeria > Cryptomeria japonica. The sequence goes on along the minus strand of NC_081407.1, from coordinate 553,124,711 downwards.
GGTTGAGTATTGAGTTTTTGGAGCAGACCACCCCTTCCCAGCTAGCCGTCCTTGTCTATGGTGGTTCAATTTGATATTTAAATCAGTTTGAGTTGAATTTTGTAATTGCTATCCTTTTCAGAGGTGGCGTCCAGGATAGTAGCTGGTGGTTTGGTGAGATGTTGACAGAGTTTGATGCCTAGAAAGAAGAAAGGAATATTTGGAGCCAACCGCCCCTGTATATTAGTGCCCAGTTTACTACAGAAGGGGGTTTTGTTAGTTTTTTCTACCTTGAAGGTGACTGTTTATGGATGACTATGTCTGATACAGTAGTCTGAGTGATCTAGAGGAGCTGATTTGAAGTCGGAGGAACGTTTTATGTGCATCACCATTGTTGGGGGCTGACTAAAGTCATTGGGCATTTTTTTTCAATATTTGCTGTTGACTGTCATCATTCTGATCCATCTGCTACATGTCAGAATCGTTTCATTTTGCTGCATGCTTAAGGGTATTTTGGTATGTTCGAGTTGTTGGTTCAATTCATTATCATTTCATGTTGATGTAGTTGTTGGGATATGTCAAAATCCCATGAAAACTCTAATCAGACATTTTATCAGCAAGAAAACTCTGTTTGTGTTGTCAAGTTATCCTCTTAGCTCTATTTAAACTTTCAAAAAATAATTCCAGGGTTACCTACTACATTGACAGCAACCCTGGCTTCAGATTTTGGTGTCAATTGTTAGGATTTGTGGGAGTACATATTTGAGAACCAACACCCACTATAACTCTTTGGTCGAAGGCTTGCTTCACGCCATCAATATTTGTTGGGGTTTGAACACACAACCATTACTCCTGTTTTCCAATGACTTAAGTTCTTAACCATTTGGTATACACCTTAGGGGCATATATTATTTATTGTTTATATATTTTTATTTATCTTGTATTCTTCTACTGTTAAGGATTAACTGTTAAAGTAATAAATTTAATTTTTTTACTATTTTTTATAATAAATATTTTAAATATTATATTTATATATTATATGTTCTACCATCCCCTACTATCCCCAAATTTAAGTCCATAGTTCCCTTGTTCCTGAAACCCGATCCCCTATCCTCACATCCTTTTTAAAACTGCATGGAACACTAGTCAGAAAATTAATTAAAAATTAATACATCAGAATTTTTAAGGAAGAGTGTTGCCGGGAATAATCATGATGTTATGTTGTCATATTATGTTTATGTTGTCGTCGGTAATAATGAGTTACGGCAGTCAGTTGGTTAGTCGTCCCGAAGGGCAGTTGGATGCGACGGTTGGTCGCACCCCTTTGGGTATTATATATTGCATACCGTTCCTTCATAGTGGCATCATGATAGTTGTGTCTGATGTAATGTTATAAGCACTTGATGTACATGGACTGTTGAATTAATACAAAGACTGGTTATTTAATATATTTCCATTATGTTCTGTGCATTTACTTTCTGCATTTAATCGTTTACCCGTATGTGGTAAACATTTGGCGCCGTTGCCTAGACATACTCGGGAGTACTCGGGAAGACGCGGATGGCGCATAGACACGATGGGCCTGCCCGTTGTTGAGATAAACCCAGAGGTCGACGACACGCAAATAGAGCTCTAAAACGGAGAAGACACTGCGACGAGGGAATTTTCAATCCTACTCCAGGTAGCCATCGAGACCTATGTCCGACGAGAAGCCACAAAGGCTGAAATCCCACCAAGTGCCGTGTGGACAGCACTAGAGGTTAGCCCGACAGTAAATCGGTTGATGAACCACCTCCCCTGGTTGCTTGCACAGGCATCGCTGGCACAACAAGCTCGCCTGGAGGAGATTGCCCAGGAAGAGCGACGCCAACAAATCCTCCAACAGTACAAAGAAAGCAGCCGTCAGGAAGAGTAGCGGGATGGCACGAGGCTAGGAAGGAATTGAACCCTGAATCCCATAGGGATAAAGGAGCATTCTATATTCAAATAAAGGTGTCATAATATTGACACGAGTTGTATCTGACGAAATGAATTAATAAAGGCGTGTTCTCGTTTATGTGTTGTGAATTATGGAAATGTATGGGAATTAATGCCCAACCTATTAAATAAAGATAGAAATAAGAAAGCAGAAACGAACGAGTGGGAGGCCGCGCAGAGGGCCTTGATTCCGGAGCAACAAGTAGAACGTAGACAGAGGCTGAGGCAACTTGCCGAAGGACGACCTGCCGAAGGGTGGCCCAAAGGGAACCAAGGAGGTGTCACGGAGGGTGCAGAAGCCGAGGGAAATTTCTACGCGTCGCTAGAACACCGTAGGGTGAGAAGCCACGAAGAGTTTCTGGAGGAAACAAGATTACGGAGGAATCTAGTCGAAGAGACCTGGGATCAGTTTAGAAACTTATCCCTTACGCCACGAAGTGAGGACCACCAAAGGGAGCCAGGAGTGGGTGCGGGTGAGAACGGAGGGGAGGACAACCATACGGTTGTAGGTGCCACACACAACAGGCAAAACATCGTACCTCCAGTCACCCACGCAGGACACACCATCGGTGTCGGAGGGAGCGACACACAAACACAACCACAATCACCTCCAAGAAGGCGACCCCCATTGATGGCGGGCAAACAGAAGTTGCCTAAATTCAACGGAGATGGCAACGATGACCCCGTACGGCACTGCCGTACATGTGAGACAATATGGTCAGCCAACGGGGTAGTTGACAAAGCGGATTGGGTGGTGCAGTTCCCTACCACCCTAAGAGGAGTAGCCATTGATTGGTACTCTGATGTGGATAAAGCAAAGGTGGGAACATGGGATGACCTACAAAAAGCTTTCGAGAAGGAGTTTCGACTCCTTCGAGATGATAATGAGATCGTGGCGGAGATATTAAGCACAAAGCAAGGAAAGCATGAGACAGTGTGAACATACAGCCAACGGTTAAAGGAGTTACTGGGGAAGATGGAGAACCAGCCGACTTACGGACTAAAGAAGAGGTGGTTCGTGGAAGGGTTGTGGTCATCCCTGCGGAGAAAGATGAAAATTGTACCGCCCACCTCATACGATGACGTGTACAACCGCGCAATGGATTTGGAAAGTGAAGGAAAAACATCACGGAAGAAAAAGGAGAAGTCCTCGGGAGAAAGCAGCAGTGACGAATCATCAAGTAAGAAGGTGCAAGCTCTTCAAAAGGATATGCACCGTATGTTGAAGGAATTTAAGAACATGAAAGGAAGCACAAGCAAAAACGAAGACGTGTGGTGCACTGATTATAAGGAAGGTGGTCACACAAAAGGCACCTGCCTGAAGAAGGCATTTTGCAAAATTTGCCAGATGTTGGGACACGCTGTCAAAGAATGCCCCTACAACATGAAACACGAAACCAACAAGTATTGCTTATGCAGGAACAACCCACTACGTCAGGCGGTACCGGCAGCTCCCAGGCGAACAACAATGCAACATTGGGAGGCTACCAAGATAACCGGTGGGGAGGACGAAACAACAATAACAATACAAGGAGCCAGATCCAATACGACTCCAAAGGTCGACCGATGGTACAATGCAGAGCGTGCAACTAGTGGGGGCACTTTGCCCAAGACTGCACGAAGGGAGAGACCACACAATATTTGTGCAAATGGTGCGGACCGGGAGACCACGAAGACGCCACCTGCCCGAAGTCCGGCGTCAACTTGCTCAATATCGAGGAAACCAAAGAAGAGGAAGTGCTGGCCGTAACCTGCGCCCAAGCCAGACATGCAATGTGCCCAGACCCGGAGACAGAGAAGCGAAGGGTACGGGAAGCACAGGAAGAAATTGAGAAAGAGACACGAGAAAGGGTGAAGGCGAAGGGTATGGTGGGTACTTCCAGCCGATCGGAGGCGGAGGATGCTATACTAAATCAAATTTTAAAATTAAAACTGGAGGTGCCTGTGAAGGTACACGACCTCCTCCAGACGATGCCTCAATTACGAACGACGTTGCTGAATAATCTCTCCCAACCACGCACCAATACCAACCACCGCACAGATGTTCCTGGGGGGTCTGCAATAGACCCCATGCTGTTGGCAGTTAACACTAGAAGGAACCCGACCATTGTGGAGATGGGTATCCTTGGCACCATTCTAACCGATACCATCGTCGATGGCGGATCAGGAGTGAATGTTCTTCCAGAAGAAACCTGGCGGAAGCTGGGGAAGCCGACGCTGTGGCCATCTACATTCAATCTACTGGGAGCAGATCAACATGGAATCAAACCCATTGGGACACTGATGGGCCAGCAAGTTACCATCGGGACGCAACCCTTCATACTGGACTTCGTGGTAATCCCACTAAAGAAAAAAGGGTATGATGCGATCTTAGGGAGAGGGTGGCTAGTGGCAGCCAAGGCCACCCACAACTAGAAGAAGAACACTCTGTCTATGGAGAATGGAGGAAGGAAGTTTATCATAGACCTCGAGACACAGTTGGTTAGTGAGGAACTAGCATCATCTTCGGAATTGGAGGGTGAAGGAGAAGGCGACCTGAGGAACGAAGGACGGGGCTGCAGGGAGCCCAACGACAAAGGGATTCTCAAACTAGGAGAGTGCTCCGAGGATGAGACGGGGTCATTGAACGGGCTCTTCCACTGGCAGATGGAGGATTACGAAATGTTCCAAAGCTACAGGCTCGAAGTAGAGGAACCAGAGCAAGCAACAGAGGAGGTGTACCTGGCGGAATACAAAGAATATTGGAAGGGAGACGCCCCAAACCTCGGTGACGTAGATAATCCGAAGATCATTCGTGTCGGCAACGATTGGAACCCTGTGTGGAAGGCCACAACCTTCAAAATCTTTATTATTCTTCTTCTTATGTACGGGAAGGAGACTGTGGTCCCTATAGAATTTGTGGTTCCAAGTCTTTGGATGGCCATTGAAAATAGACTTGCCACCAACAGGTCCAAATTGAAACCCTACCACGAGAAGCGCGCAGGGGACCCAAGAGGCCGGAAGGACACCCGAGAGTCCGGAGGAGAACCCGATAGGATGGAAGGGGACCTGAGAGGCCGGGCAGGCGACTCGAGAGGCACGGGACCAAAGCGGGAAACTCTTGGGCGAGGTAAACCGAGAAAGGGCGATCCCAGAGGCACGAAACCCTAGCCGAATCTAGACACTTAGGAAAAATAAATAAAAAAATTGAAGAAAGCCACAGTGGTACCACTAATCTAGACACTTAGGAAAAAAAAATAAAAAAATTGAAGAAAGCCACGGTGGGACCACCGTACAGTGGTACCACTGTGCGGTGGCAACGCCGACGGTGGGACCACTGGCGGTGGAACCACCGTGCAGTGCAACACCGACGGTGGGACCACCGACAGTGGACCACCGAGCGGTGGAAACCACCGTGCGGTGGATACCATCGGCCACGCAAGAAATAAAACACGTAGTAGCCCCAAACGCACAGGCACACAAACACGCACTCCACCCAACAACGCAGCACACAAGCACAGGAAAGGCATACACAGCCATCGAGGAGGTAGTTAAGCGTTCGGCGTGCAGAAGGAGGCCCGTACGGTGTGTATGGTAGACGGTTGGTCGTGTATTCCATATGGGGTGATCCATATGGTGGAGGGGTGTTGACCGCACGAGAAGGTGGCCGTACGATTGGAGGTGTCAGTGCTGTTGATTGACCGTACGAGGAGGTTGTATGGCCAGGGTGCCATCGGGAACATTACAGTGGAAAAAAAAAAAAAAAAAAAACGACGACGACCAGATTGAAAAATGGAGCCAGGACGCTGAAAATATTAGAGTGGGCCGCTGCCCCCAGACCCCGCGAGGGGCACTGCCCCTCGACTCCGTTGGGGGCACTGCCCCCAGACCCCCAGTTTATTTTTGAGCTACAGTACACTTGTTGGAGTTGGGCGAAGGGCATCAGAGAAGGCACGGTAAGTGTTGGGTTGTCCCATATTGTGAGAAAGAAGCCTGTAGCTAAGCATTGGCGGGGAAGCCATAAGCCATAGAGGGAGGCGGATTTGGAGGTTGCGAACAAACAGAGTTTGAGGGAAGGCATTGCAAGAACACGAAGTCATACTGCACCTGAGAGTTATTCAGTTCAGTTATCAAACTTTGGGGAGTGTGATGGAGGATTTGAGGCGTCTCCTAGCCTTTGTGCCCGAAGGTTGTGGCCACTTCTAGGCACGAATGGTACACTTTGAGGAACTCAGAGTATGTCTCGGCTGGACGTGAGGTTGCCTTGGTGGATGCATAGAGGGCTCGGGAGGAGCTGACCACCAGGTTGGAGGCAGTAGTAGCATGAGACTCAGCTCAGTGTACCCAGGTGTTGGATGCCGAGAGGGCAGCGCGGGTGGCTATTGAGGACAAATTGGCTAGGGAGACAACATCATTTGAGTAGCAGTTGGTGGAGGTTGAGACTGAAAAATGTGTTTTGCAAACAAGTTTGGTTTAGGCACAGGAGGACTGTGATGTCAAAGGAAGCAATAATGGTGCGATCCGCACTTGAGCATCAGATGGTAGCAGAAAAGGGTTTTTAGGCAAGGACACAGTAGGTGTATGAGTTCCACGCTCGACTAGCGTCAGCAGTTCCTGCCGTTCATCTCTATTTTGTATTAAGTCGTTCGGAGTCGACTTCTTTTCTTGGGGGGGATGATGTTGCCGGGAATAATCATTATGTTATGTTGTCATATTATGTTTATGTTGTCGTCGGTAATAATGAGTTACGACAGTCGGTTAGTCGTCCCAAAGGGCAGTTGGACGTGACGGTTGGTCGCACCCCTTCGGGTATTATATATTGCATACCGTTCCTTCGTAGTGGCATCATGATAGTTGTGTCTGATGTAATGTTATAAGCACTTGATGTACATGGACTGTTGAATTAATACAGAGGCTGGTTATTTAATATATTTCCATTATGTTTCCTGTGCATTTACTATCTACATTTAATCGTTTACCCGTATGTGGTAAACAAAGAGGACAAGGCTTTTGAAAAAACCACAGTTATTTGAAACTTCTAACCCAATTGATTGAAAACCAGCTGGTTGGTTCAAACTGGCATAGCCTAATGTCTAGGCCATTTTCCTAGTTTTTGCTTCTCTGATTGAAGCTGATTAAGAGCAAATTCATGGGATGAATTTAGCGAAATTAGTCTTCTAATTTAACATTGAGTTAAATTAGGGAGTGAACTAGGGTGCTGAGTTGAGTACTGACTAGGATTGTCTGCTAGTTCAACTGCATGGGGAAAATACTATGAATTATCCATATTACAAATAATTGTTTCCATAATCATAATAATCTAACCCGAGCTACCTAGCTAGACTAAGGTAAACTTAGAATGATAAGGTGTATAAATGTTATACACAACATGTACAAGCGCAATATGATCTTATTTGCAATTTGGTGGCTGGGTTATTTTTCTCTTGTAGAGTGCAGTTAATAACTTAATAACAAAGGATAAATAATGAAATAGTTCTGGTTTGATTCCAACTTTCCTCCTTTAACATGTGCATCCACTGGTTAGAATTAAGAACTTTAAGCAGTTAAACAAAAAGGATCGATAACAAACTATTACATTCCCATTAAATCTCAAAATTATGGCAACCATGCACAGCAGTTTGAGAGGATGAAGGCGATTCATTGTTTTCAAACTCTTAAAGCCTAGAGTCTATTCCCTTCCAAAATGTTGTTATGACCTTACTCATAGCCTCTTTCATTTAGTTTTGTGTTTTGACATTTGAATTGAACACCACTCTGTATGAATGCAATGAGAAACCCAGCGGGCATTCTAGAGTCTTAGCAGTGACTAGACTCTTCTTATTTATGAGTCTGTATTGGGATTCTCGGTCTTGCAAGTTAGGATCCAAATCTGAAACAAAGATTTATGAAATCAACTTAGTCGTAGAATGTTTTGATGACACTATGCAACTTCAAGTCTTTTCATATTGAAAGAAGCAATATTTGTTTTCTTTTAAAGGTATACAATGTCAGTGATTGTTTTCTAAGTATATGTAAGTATTCAAATTTGTGTATGCATATTACCATGTGATGGTCAAAATCTCAATTTTGAACTTCTCAATCACCAGGCTTTGAATTATAGAGTTTGTTGCATCCTATATAACATACATTTTTAAAATTCATGTCTTGAACGATCCAGGCTGCTTGGATTTATACTTAACAAAAAACAATATAAGGTTAGTTGATTTTTTGTTTTCAAGACTGAAGCATATTCATTATAATCTCAGGAACTAGATAGAATGAGGGAGGAAGCTAAGTTGAAGCAGTTGCCTCCAGTGTATACAGGCAAGTGGGCTTCAGCTACAGATGAAGAAATTCAGGAAGAGTTGCTTAAGGGGACACCATATACATTCCGTTTTCGAGTTCCTAAAGAAGGGAACATGAAAATTAATGATCTTATCCGTGGTGAAGTAAGTCAATTGTACCAGCCCCTATGGTTAAATGAACATGGAGAAGTTTATGTCTGGTAAATAGTCAAATGTAATGTTCTGATAGCAATTTTCAAATTGTCATTGAAGGTTTCATGGAATCTGGATACACTTGGTGACTTTGTAATTATGAGGAGTAATGGACAGCCTGTCTACAATTTTTGTGTTGCTGTGGACGATGCAACCATGGAGATTTCTCATGTTATAAGGTTAAATACTTTCTTGCTTTGTCTAAAGTTCAATTAGTTGTGGCATGCTAGCAGGTTAATATAATATAACTTATTAGATAATAACAGCTGATTTGTCATGTCTCTATTCTTTTTGTTGTTCTAAATGCTTTTTTGCCATTTTTAATACAGGGCAGAGGAACACTTGCCAAACACATTGAGGCAGGCACTAATCTACAAAGTACGTTTTGAAGTTTTCTAGATGAGCTTGCATTTAAAAGGATAGAAATCATATTGCAGTATCTTATCTTATGCCTGCGAACATAATTGAAAAAAGAGAATAACTTTTTTATGCAGGCCTTAGGATTCTCAATGCCTTATTTTGCACATGTATCTTTGATCCTTGCCCCAGATCGCAGTAAACTATCTAAGCGGCATGGTGCCACGTCAGTGGGACAGGTTGGTTGTCCATCATGTTTTGCATTTTCAAATGGAAATGATTATTGTGAACATAATTGCATGTAGTTAATGAGATTTTCTGTTTTCGCAGTTTAAAGAGATGGGGTACTTACCCGAAGCAATGGTGAACTATTTAGCCCTCTTGGGATGGAATGATGGCACAGAAGCAGAATATTTTAACATTGAACAACTGAGTAGGTCCCTGTTTTCTTTGTTATGTTATTCATACCATAATCCCAGTATTAGCTTGTTTCCCAGCGACAATGCATGCAAAAACATAACATTTTAATGCTAGTTTGTGTGATTTCAACTTGGATAAAAATTTACATGCATCTTCCTGCTGACTTCTCTTTAATGGCCTATTATGCAAGTACATAGATATATTACTTTTTCATAAGCCTCCTTTCTCATTCCTTGATTATTTCATTGACTTGATTAGATTTTATGAGATGATCTTGGATTTTTCTTTATCCTGATCAGATTCTGGCCTTATGAAAAGCCAGTTAATATTTTGGAGGAAAGTGAGTTTGGAAATAATAAAGTTACCTTCACTTATTGTAGTGCTAAGTTTTCTTTTTGCAGTAAAAATTTTTTCAGTTGATCGAATTACGAAAAGTGCAGCTATCTTTGATTTGGCAAAATTACGGTATATGTCTATTCTCTTGCATTCTTATGGAATATCTATATGTTCGGTATTTTTGATCTATTGTGTTTCTTTATCCATGATACTTTTCTTATAGAAGCATCTGTTTTTCTTTGTAAACCTTGTGCGTAGCATTTTAGGTTAGGTTAGGTTATGCAGTCGTTTCTCTTCTTATCAGAAGGTAGAGGTGATATGAATTCCTTGTTTCTACGCATGGAATTTCTTGTTTCTCTGACTATTACTCACTGACTCAGTCTATGATATTATGTTTCTCCTGACAGGTGGATGAATGGGCAGCATTTGAGGTCCCTTCCATCAGATGAGTTAGCCAAGCTTTTAGGAGAGCATTGGAAGAAAAGTGGCATTCTGTCTGAATCTGAGGGTTCTTTCATACATGTAATATGTTTAACATTCATCAAAGCCTGACTCCTATACTTTTTCTATTGTTTAAGACAGATATTTTTGAGGAGACATTTTTCTCTTTATGGTGAATTTGATGTGCATGATTGAACTGAACCATAAAACCATTTTGGTCTCCTCAAATTAAGAACATGTATGCATTTGTGGAGATTATTTTAGCTTATTCCCTTTCTAAGTATTCATGTTTTACTGTCCCGCTATAAATGAAGAGCTAAATGTCCATTGTTTTGATATGAACTATAAATTCCAAGCATACCACAAAGGTGTGCCCTAGGCCTGGTATGGTGTCAAAAATTACTACATCCCCAAGCTTGTGGACGCCACCCCTCTTTTTGGCATGTACTAGAGAGACATCCTGGGGATGGTAAGACATCAATCAACTATCTTAGGGACAAACACATTTAATACATCATCCAAATTTTAAATGGAGCCCCATCTATGTTCCTAACCCTAATCCAACCCTAAACTCACTTATTTAATATCCATTTTTATTTTGTTTAAGTTATTTGTTTGTTTTTGGTAATTTAATTTTAAACATTTATTTTATATATTTTAAGTAGCCCTCCCCAGATATTTGAAAATTTATTGCTGCCCACCCGGTTCCAGAAACTCTGATAAGCACAGTTCAGACTTATGGATACAGTCATTGTCAAATGTGATTCGGAAGGAATGTATTAGTTAGGTCTCAGGAGTTTTGTTTATTTTATGTTATTTTTTTTTTTCTTGACAGTGGAAAACTCATGTATATTGTGTATGTCAGGAAGCAACAGAGCTGTTAAAGGATGCGATTGACTTGGTACCAAGTTCAGATCAAGCACTTCGGGATTTATTTTCATATCCATTGCAATCTACTTTAATGAGGTAGGACATAGGTTACAGCTTAGCTGCTTGTTTATTATTGATTTTAAGAAACTTTCTGATTCCATGGGTGCCGATTCGGGGTAAGTTGTGATCTTATATTTGAGCATTTATATTTTCTGAGTTATTGAGCATGATACTTCCTTTTCAGATTAGATATGTTATAAATTGTGATCAAACTTATGATCAAGTTGAATTTAGTGGGAAGCAGTGAAAAATATTAGAATAAAGCTGTTTCAGATATTATATAGAATTAAGAACTTTGGGTCTCTTGTTGTTGTTAACCTTTGCAGTCCTGAAGGAAAGGAAGTTATAAATGATAATCTTGTCGAAGTTATAGAAGCTCTATTGTCTGAGGTTGATAGTGGAAATTTACAAAATGCCCTTGAGAGTGGTCCTTCTGGCTGGCAAAACTGGGTTAAGAGTTTTGGGAAGGCATTGAAGCGAAAGGTGTGTGCACACACAATAATATTGGTCATCCAAGAATGTTCTACTTTGATCCTTTAGGCATATATTTCCTTAGAAGCACATTTTTAATAGCAGTTCTGCATATGATTGCAGGGAAAAAGACTGTTTATGCCATTGCGTGTGATACTCACTGGCAAACTTCATGGTCCTGACATTGGAGCCACCATTCTTTTCTTACATAAAGCAGGCAATTCCGGAATCATTGCATCATCTGCAGGTTTTATTACATTGGAAGAGCGTCTTCATGTTCTAAGAGAACTTGATTTAAAAATATTTTCAGAGGAAAAAATGGCAGTTTCTAGTGCTGATGAAAGTGTAAAGGTCATTTCACATTGAAATACTTTTTTGGTGACAGTGATGCCTCAAAAGTCAGATGTGTGGACTGTATATAATGATAACTAGTCTTTTTTGAAATTTCTACAATATCTATATGAAATTTCCCTCTATTCATGGGATTCTGTTGGTGGTTAGATTTTTTTTTTTCAGATCTGTCTTTTGGTTAGTTTTATAGAATGATCTTTTGGAGAAGCAGCATATTGTTCTTGTTCTCAATGGAGCAGCTTAATCTTTTTCAAGTGTCAAGAACAGTTTTTTATTTTTATTTGTGCTCAGAGAAAAGAGGTTATTGTAATGAGAGCGGTTCAGTTTGGTTGAGTGAGAGTTGTATTGTTACTCTCTCTTGGGTGTTTTAGTGAAACGGATTGTGACTAAGTAGTAATAGTGAGTCAAAGACCTTGTATGAGTGTTTGTGCATGTTTTTTTATGTAAAGAACGTCCATGAAGGCTTCAAGAAGGCAATTAACCTATAATAGTTGGAGTTACTTGCATGAGGAGAAATTTTCCCCTATTTTAGTTTTTTTCCTATTTGGGTTTCTTGAGGTTAAACCCTGTTCTGATATTTGTTTTTGTTTTTTAGCTCTTGTTATAAACCACATTCTTTCTTTTTGCTAATGTCACAGCGATTGGTTTTTCTTTCATTCGCATAAGGGACAACTTATCTACAAGATTTGTGCTGATGAATCAAGTAATAGAATATCCGTACTAATTACATATTAGACTGGCATCAAAGCATGACTTTTGTGTTCATTGTTGTGTAGCTTTGTTTGGTTTGTATGTCGTGACAATTTTTTAACATATTTATGCCCATTATGAGAGCAGCTAGTGCTATCGAAAGTGTCTTGATTAATTTTAACACGAAACATCCACAATAAGGTGAAATGGAAGAATTAAAAACATGGCTCTTGAAGAATGAATATTTCTAGATGATGAAGAGATTCAATAAGCCAAAGGAGAATGTCTTGAACATTTCTCACCCCACATAGAAGTATGAAAGGTTGGAAAAGATTAGGGATGCTCACAAGGGTAAATTAGGATTTTCAATGGAGATATGATAAACAAATGAAGAGGTGAAAACTTTTATGATCATGAGAAACCCATGCCAACTAAACCTAACTTCCATGCAAAGTAGAGGCTGAAATAGAGATTCAACCTTAAAAGGTTAAGTAAACGCTTAAAATTTGCCCACTGGTTAGCTAAATTAGAGTTATCTTTTCAATTTTATTCCATTAGTGATTTGAAAAGGATCTGTTTTTGGTGCTTATTGGCATGTTTTGGATAGATGACTACTTGTATCCTTGAGAGTGATTAGGGTTATAGGACATCAATGTGTAGATCTTGTATGCAATTTTCAAAACAAAGTAATTTGTTGGTGAAATTATTAGTTTGTGAAATTATAACACATTTAATTGGAGTTTGTATATGAAAGGGGTTTCTCTAGGGTATGTCGGTCCCAAATTCATGGTGTCTAAATATCTCATGTTGTCTCATCTTTCATATCCCTTAATTTTTTCTTGTCATTTTTCTCTCACATTATGACACTAACTATATACACAGTTGACTAGTGTGTGGCATAGCTATCATTGTCTATGAATCAATTAATGAAAATATAGTTTTAAAATCAATTAATGAAAATATCAAACTTCTCTAGAAAAATTGAAGTTAGATTCTCATGTTCTAACTTGGTTTGCAATTATGTTCACTTTTTTGTCTTAAAAATTCGGAACACTCAATCATTGTTGTTTTGCTATAATTCCTAATTATTTTCTCTCGATCCAACTTTGCAATTCAAATATAAATTTGACTCCAAAAGAGGAATCAAGCACATGAATCCAATCAGCATCTCAACCCTTTCTTTAATTTAATTGTGGTTAGATCTATTGGTTTCTATTCCTCTTTTAAGTGTGAAGGGTTAATCCCATGAAATTAGTGGTTTTACCTACATTTTGGTGAAGACCTGACTTTCCACCTGTCACACCTCTGAAGGATTTGTAGCTATCCCAATCTACTAAAAGTTACAGGTTTGTGTAAATATGGAGTATTCATGGTGGATTCATAGTTGCACATAGATGGTTTTGAAATTATTGCATGCCTACCAAATATGTGTTTTGTAGATCTGTGGAAAAGATTGTGTTCATACTTCTAGAGCTTTATAGATGAAGACAATCTTTTAGATTTGCAAGAATGCTTTTTAGTTCCTTGACTTTGGTGCTCAGTTGTGGATTTGTTTGGAAAATCAGATCTATTGCTCATTTGGTGTTTGTCATGAAAATTTATAGGTTATCCTCTTTGATATCTCAGTTTGAAGTTTACAACTGCGACGATGAGTTTGTATTTTTCAATTTGGATCTACGACTTATGTGATTGGTAGATATGTGCAACCTATTGATTATAGTGGGATGACATAGATGTGAATTGTCTATATCCACAAGGTTTGATTCAACATTGATGCAAACTTTGTTAGTTGACCTTGTTTGTGGTCATTTGTACATTGGTATGGTATTTTGTGATGAGAGGATAGATTTTATTTTTGGTATGCTAGGACTTGTATCATGTTGTTTATCTTCTAGTTTTGGTGATCTTGATCTACTTACTATTGTAGATATTGCAAGTGTGGTATTTGATTGAATTAGAGGCATGGATGATCTTCATTTATGATATGGTTATCATGATGTCATGTCAAACATGGTTAAATTTCAGAGTTACACATTCAATGGGAGATTTTGACAGTAGTGGTTTATTCTCTTGGCTTGGAGATATTGGTCTTACTTTGGTGTTATTGATATTTCAGTTGTATGTTTGTAAACTTGGATGATCTTTGGGTTAGGAGGAAGTTTTATCATGATAATTGGAAAGCTCGGTATCATAGTGCATTGGGAGCTTGGGTAGTGATTGTAAATTCATTACTTGGTGATGGATGATCTTCCCTAATGTTTGCAGATGTTTTGAAGGAGATCTTAGATCTTGTTGTAGCAGAAGAGTTCTTTCACATTCACAATTTTATTGTTAGGAGATATTTATCTTCATGTGATTGAAGATCTTGACTTCTTATTTAGCCATGGAGGACTTTTGGAAGCCTTTGGTTGAGGTGTCAGTTTATGAATTGTTTTTGGCAGTAGGTGATCCTTGTTTGATATGATGATTGTTATTATGTCTTGGTATACTCTTGATTACTAGTTTAGAGTTTTGGCATGATATAGCTATTTGATATGTTCATACTAGAGCATGTGATCTCTTAGGAGGAGATGTTTCAATCATGGTGTCATGTTTATGTTCTTGATTCGATGGTTGGGATTATGATATTAATCTTGGTTGGTTCTCTTTGTATTGAGTACATGATTATTTTCTTGATTACTTCATGATGATGCTATGTTGCATTTGGAGTTTGGATTGGATTGATCAACTAGAGTTCTCTTGTGATTAGAGACATGTGTTGAGATGGTTAGTGGTTTCAATGGGAAGATTGAGGTGTTTTCACCTGGTATGGAGTTGAGAGAATATTGTTCTTGGATGAGTCATGATGACTTGGATATCTTGGAGGGGCATTTTGATTCCCCAGTAATAGTCTACTCAGTGGTTTATCACTTGAGAGGTATTGTCCATAGTTCCTTTTAGGTAAGATTTATGCTTGTCTTTCATAGATATGGATCTTTAGTTATGGATGGATGGTTAGTTCTGGAGGATTCATTTTGAGAGATAAATAACATGATTATCTCCTTGTGTATATGAGTTATGATGTCATTATGAGGATATTAGGAGATGATTTTATTAGGATAATTTGCTTCTTTGAAAATGATTACTTTGGATTTGATCTTCCTTGTCTTGGAGAAACTTACATCCATAACAATGGTATCTTATATAATTTTTGTTAACCTAATGAGATTGAACGTTTGGGTTTTGTTGAGGTTTTTTGTTGGGGACCTTGTGAAGGAGATCTCACTTGATACAACATAGCACTTTAAGGTGTTTGTAGAAGGACATGACTGTGATATGATTTACATGACTTCTCCTTGTTAAATAGCTACTTTCTAGAGGTTTGTGGTCACGTGCTTTATTGTGATGGACTTGGAAGAGTTATGGTTACATGTTATCAAAGATTATGCAATAGTTTGTGTTGCATGTGTGTGTCATTTTGATTGTTCTTTGTTAGTACACGGTTTAATTGTTTTGACACATTTTTGATAGAAGTGTTGATTGGTAGACTTGGTATGCCATGATTTATTTTTAGTTTTGACATTACCCATGCAGTGGGAGTTCCTATATACATACATCCTCCATTGATAGCTTTTATACATGGAGCTTGTGATTGCAATTTATGGGTTGACATGTTATTGGTTTGAGTTCTAATGTTTTAGATATATCTGAGGCATGGGTGATTGAATGGATTGGCAATTGTCGTGGTTGCCTTTTCCAGTCATGTGGTTTTTTTGGTTGAATGTTAACAAGCAATTTTGGTTGTTTTTCTAACTATTTTGGAACATTCATGTTCAATCTTGTTAAGGGGGGGATTTTTTGAACTTTAGATTTGTGTTCTGGTAATGGGTTTGAAGTTGTATATATTAATGTTTCAATAAAGCTTGTGAGCATAGTGATTTGTGACAACAATTTGTATATTTTTTATCACCTGGATTTGATGCTTGTGCTCTTTGGATCGATGCCTTTTTACCTTGGCTTGTTCATTTTCATCATAGCTAGTATGCTGGAGAATGAGAGAGTTCTTGCTTGATATAGTGGAGATACTATATGTTATTTCAAATATATTGTTGGAGCACAAGAGCATGCTATATATTCATGCGATTTCATGGATGGTTATGATGCATCTGTTTGTTTGGCCCTTTGCAATTAAATATTTTTTAGATTGGTCATGGTAAGGTGTTCAACAAGTGGGAGAGCGTTGGGGATTAAGGTGTCTCAACCTTAAACATTCCTAACATTGTATTATTTATTTAATGCCTTAATTGTAATTTCTTACTCATTGTAGTTTGTCATCTAGTGTGACATGACATTAGTGAGTTATCTTCGCATTGGGGGGTGAAATGAAGGATGACAAGAATACATTTTATCCTTATATGGGTATCTAGGCATCCTACTTTTGTAGAGATGTTTTGTCATGCGTCGACATCTTAGAAACCTATGTAAGTCATTATTGTACATGACAAATTCTTATGATAGGTGATGATGGATTCTTATCAAAGTTGTACAAGTGCTAGATGGCATGTTGCATTGACAAAATGTGTACCTAAGTTTGAAGGCATGTAAGAGGGGTTAGAAAATGATGCACAAGTGCCATTTGCATGCTTACAAGTGGATGGAAAATATGTCACAAGGATTTGGACGACCCTCTCTTTTGGCTTTGTCTTGAAGCTACTTCAAACTTGTATTTCTCTATATATTATGTATTTGATGTGGGATTGAGAGAGGAGAGGAAAATATTTATTTGCATGGTTATGCTATCATATTTCCTCTATAAGAGTGAGATGTAGACTCCATGTAAAGATTTAGAGCTTACAAGTGTATTGTAAATATTTTTTTTCAAATTAATATTGGTTTGATGCTTTGGAGTGGGGATTTTTTCACTAGAAAGCGTTTTTCCCATGCATATCATCATTTCTCCTCTTCTATTTGTCTTTCTTCTATTTTTCTTCTTTTATGTTTTTGAAGTATTGATTTATATGTCATTATGTTCTCGAAATCTATGTAGATTTGCTAGCTACATTATCTTTTCTCTAAGGGTTAATGGATGGCAAATCAACTCTATTAGTTTCTACTTTAATGACATAGTGTATGTGCTTGTATCAAGCTATAGCAAACCCTAGGATACTAGAGGTGTAAATGGCTTTTTGGGTTCATCTTTCCCTTTTAATTAGACTATATAGGTTAACATGTTATATTTTTATAAAATTGTATATATGATACATTGAATTATTAGTAATCTATTGTTGTCTTGATGTATTCATCATATGTTGTCATTGATGAACACACACACACACACACACACACACACACACACACACACACACACACACACACACGATTATATTGACTACCGGTGTAACTTCAATTGTTTACAATGTCAACCGGTATGTTAGAGGTTTATCTCTAATCGGTACTTTGTGTCAACTGGTATGTGCATTAGAGACAACCTGTGATTATACTAAGTTGACATCAAGATGAAGATCAAGATGGAGATCAAGCAGAGATTCAAGGACAACGGTTCATATGTTTTACTCAAACCAGTATTTGATTGTTCCAACCGGTATTTGGTAATTTCGTGATGAGTTACTTGCACAGACTGCTTGGTGGTAATTTTTGTGATGAGTTATGATCACTTGTCTAGATACACTGCACCTAGGAAATTGTGTTATGATTTCTTAAGGCCGACATGAAATCATAAGGTCTATATATTGACATCGCAATGAAATATTTTGATACAAGTGAAAGTGTTATGTTATGTGCGAAAGGAAAAAGACTTAAGTTGTAGAGTATGCAGAAGAGCAGTGTTGAATATGTTTAGAAGGATCTGATCAAGCAAGTATTGTGCTACTCAGAACATATCAAACCATTCTTGTTGTTTTTAACGATTACAACAGAATCAAATCCCCTAACCGGGTAAGCTCTAACAAGCTTCAATGTATAAATCCTTTAACAGGGTGATCCATTAGTTTGGATTCAGAAATCCTTACTGAGGTTACTCCTAATAGGGTACTGCCTTTAACAGGATATAAGCTTCTAATCAATTTTTGGGATCTCTAACAAGATTCGCTCCTAGCAGAGCACTTTGTAAACCTTAACCGGTTAGTTATCTATTACTGCAAATAGTTAACTTGTGAGTTCTATCTCACGTGGTTTTTACCTATTTGGGTTTTCCATGTACAAACACTTGTGTTATGGTGGATGCTTTACTTTTTGTGGATGTTGTTATATCATTTTGGATTGCATGCATTGTGTTTAAAAGCTTTGTTAAGTTCATCTACCAGTTAGTGTTTGAAGTAGTTTTATTTTTGGTGTTACTGATTCACCCCCCCTTCTCAGTGCTTTTCAAGTCCATCAATTGGTATCAGAGCCAAACTTCTTTGAAGCCTAATCACTTAGAAGGGAGCCTTGAAACCACCATGAGGGACATGAGCTACTTCAAGATGGCTAGAGAGCTAGAAGCTAGCAGAAATGAGCTTGAAACCCTTAGGGTCAAACTGAAAGCTTCACAAGTCAAAATGAGAGAGCTAACTGAACAACTATTAGAGATATTTGATAATAGTTCTTCAGACGAAGCCAATATTGATGCTTTAGTAGAGGAATTTTAAAAGTTAAACGGTGAGAAATTGAATATGAGGAGAGAGCTAGAAGGTCTCACTATCTGCATGAGTCAGGAACTGGAAGCCATAAGAGTTGCTGGAGATCTTATCAAAGAAAGAGATCAAGAGATTGCAAAGATCAAGCGGGAAAATGTCACTATGCATGAGCATTTGGTTACTGAAAGAGAAGAAAAGGAGAACCTACAACTAAATCTTGAACTTGCATCATCTCTGAGAGAGAACCTGTCAAAGCATAATGAAGATCTCACCAAACAGCTTACTGAAGCTAATGAGAAATTGGAGAAGTTCAACAGAAGTTCTACCATGTTGGAAGAACAAATTCAATCACAAAGAATGAAGGGTGATATCTTTGGACTTGGTTTTCACACATCTGAAAAAGGTGAATCCTCCGGTACAAAGAGCAACATTCCTAAGAACAAATCTGCTCCTAAGATCAATAAGCCTACCAGTAAGAAGGTCTTTAAACCTGTTTGTTTTGTTTGCCATAAACCTGGTCACACTGCAAATGTTTGTAGAGACCAACCTAAAACAAATGCAAGTTACAATACTAATGCTAGGTATGTGTCCATGAAATTTGAAGGTCAGTTCTTCACATGTGGAATGTATGGGCATAGATCTGTTGAGTGCAGATATGGAGTAAACAATCCTATACCACACATGCTCCCAAGACCAAATGGTGACCGGATGAGGAACTTTGACAACCGGATAAACCTTAAATAGCAAAGCTCCTATGACAACCGGTTTAGTCCATTTGAGATGGAAAAGGTAACACATGTTATTTGTACCATCTGTAATAACTTTGGTCATGTGGCTATGAACTACAGAAGAAGAATAGGAAGAGGAAATGCAGGACCTTGGAGATCATCTGGTATGGCCTGTTATCACTGTAACAAACCGGGGCACTTAGCAAAATTTTGTAGATTCAGAAATAGCAAACCAATCAATTCTTCTAAGGATCAGAAAGGAAAGCAGAAAGTTAATGTTGAAGAAACCAGAGAGGAAATGAATCGGATTTGGAAGAAGAAAAGTGATGACTCACTTGGAGAAGAAACTGTTCCTTCACCCAGTGAAGAGAACCCTGCACTAGTGACTTAAGCCTTTTAATATGGCTAAGGGGAGCTTAACGGTCAAATTACCTACGGACCCCTTGAGAAAAATGAGCGGTAAAAGAATTTTGAAACATGAAATTTTGGTAACTTTTTGTTAATATGTTATCAACTGGTTTTCTCCTTGAGCAGTGAAATTAGGGTTTGTAACCATAACGGGCGAGCATTAAATGCAATAGGTAAAAAGGATAAATGCGAGTTTTACTTTGTCATTTTTATCCTAACGCATTCGAGACAGAAATTTGGAGTGCTTGCTGACGTGAGAAAGATTGTTTTTGCTGTTAATTGCCGAATTGCTTCATGATTTGTGTAATTAAGTTGAATTGAAGGTTGCAGAAAAACAAACTGGTGTGCACTTGGGCATTTCAACCGGTAAATGGGGCAACGTGCACGAAACAAGGTATTTCTTTGAACATCCTGCTTTGAATCCCGTTCATTTAGAATGGCATCAACTTCAAAGACTGTAGAGAGGTTAATGATTACTTTTGAGCGTATGGAAGTAATAGAGGCTAAACAAATTGTGTCATATAATGCATTGTCACAAGTTCCGAGTGGAGTTTTGATCAAAGGTGATTTGTCTAGTTATATTGACTACAAGATAGAAGATTTAGGATCTCTATACATTAATACACAGTTGAAATAACTTTGTGATGAGAATAGAAAGATTGAAACAAAGTATGCTAGGGTTTTTGAAAACGGTTTTGCCAATTTTGATCATGTGCTAGAACAAAGCCCTGATGTGCTAAAGGATGCCTCCAAAGCACTACAGAATGATCCAGATGTGCTATGATGCTTCTCAAATGCATTGTTTTTTGTTGTTTGATAACACAATTGTTGAATTTGTTATGTGCTAATATGTCCCTTTGAGGCGCTAACGTTTGATGCAAATGTGCTATAATATGTTTCAGATGTGTTAGGCTGATGCTCCTATGCACTACAAAGATGTTGGCAAGCGCTATCTGAGTTTTCACCAATATGATACTAGTCATGTGCTAATGTGAATGATGGAAGTGCTAATTGTTGGTTGGAATGCGCCATCTGATGGTTGATATGCACTAAGATGTTGCTCCTACGCGCTAACTGTCCTAATAACCTTGTTTTGATGATTTTGCTAAGATGTTGAGAAATGAATTTTGTGCTTTGATGGATGATTTTCTCATAAAATGATTTGAAAACACAATAGATAGAAGTAATAACAGTTTGTCTATGCTAAACAATTAGTCTATGATCTTTTGAGGATGTTTTCAAATCCCTAATGTTTTCAGTGGCTTGGATACAAAGAAGACAGATCAAACAGACTCTTTATTCAAAGGTCATTGATAATATCATAGCCTACTAGTCTCGATAGCCCGTCAACTCAAACAACCTTGTCACCCCCTAGGGGGCACCCATTTTTTTGCCTTTGTCCAGAATTTAACCCAAAGTGAATTTCTTCACAATTGAGTAGTTATTTTGGGAGATATATGGTGAGTGATCTTGGGGGGCGGATTCTTCCCCACCCTTGCACTATAATATTGCCAATGTTTGGTAACCGACCCAACTCAAATTTTCTAATGCTAAGGTTTATAATCAGGCTTTCTTTCGGTCTTCAGTGATAAAATCCCTTGAGAGGCTTCCCAACCTTTAGAACAAAGGATTTACGTATCTTAAAGATACTAAGGGAAGGCTAATCACTGAGCAAAACCGTTGGAGGGGATTTTCATCAGCCTCCCCTTTTGATTACAGTGGGTTGTAATACTTGGCGATAGAGTCATTTCTCACTTAGGTCGTTCCCCTGTCACCGACCTTAATGGCACCCTAAGGGAAACTTGGGAGGGCTGGCCTTCTAAAGGTGTTAATGCATAAAACTAAAAGAAAGCATAAAAGAGGTGGTTCTGGCTTTTTTATCACCCATTGAAGGTGAGAGCATTTACCTATCACCTCACAAACACAAAAGACAAGGATTATTTTTAAACCTTCATTTCAAAATTGTCTAAACTAGATGGAGATATTGCTCCAAGAAGACATGATGTTCTTTTTATCCGAATATAACAATGTGTGAAGATAGCAAAATTTTTGAACTTAAAGAAATCTTGGTCAACCAAAGTAAATTCATGAAATGAATAACAATGGTTTTGCAATATTGAAAGCTCTTTTGAAATGAAGTGAAGTTTCTTTTTAAACTCCCAAATGAAAAATGAAGTTCATTTTAATCAACACCAAAAGAAAATGATGTTCAATTTTAACTTTTTGCAAAAATGGGAAATTTTGTTTTGTTCTTTTTAGAGCCCAAAGAAAGATGATCCTATCTTGCATAAAAGAAAAAAAATGTTTTTGTTTTCTAATCATGCAAGAAAGAAAGATGAAGTCGATTTTAGGCACCAAAAAGAAATGATGAAGTTCTTTTTAAGCATCCAAAAGGAGAAGTGAGATTCATTTTACTTTTGCAATAAAAAGAAAAGTGAGTTCTTTTTACCAACTTATAAAAGAAAGTAAATAAAACCAATTAACTCCTCCTTTTCCTGCACTGAAAAATGTTAGAACCTGCACACAATTAGTCAAAAAAATTAAATCCTAATGGTGGGCTTCACAAGCCTAAATTTTCCGACTCTGTTACAAATTTTCTCTTTATCAGAGATACGTGCTAAACTTTCACACATATGCACTAAAGTATGGTGCAGAAGCACTAAAAGAGAGCACCTACACGTTGTTATGCTGCCTGAATGCGCTAAAGCAATGCTCCTATGCGTTTGAACAAGAAGAAAGATGTATGTGCCAGAAAGATAATAGAATGTGCTAAGTTATGGCATCTATGCGCTAAACAGTGCCATACATGCACTAAAGTTCGCCACAGATGCGCTAAATAAATTCCCGGATGTGCTAGTTTGCAATTTTGATGTGAGTGTTGTCTTCTAATTGCACACAAAAAGATGTTATTTTTGGGGACGTTCCCCACGGTGGGCGCCAAAAATGTATGCAAGAAAACGTGGTGATTAAAATGAATAAATCGAGATCAAATAACCTACATATCAATGAGACTCTTGGTGCAAGTATATAAACTAATTTGAACTAGTTTAACTTCCCATGGGATGTCCCATTGTTCTCTATCTCACAAGATCCCTAAAGCCAATGTTTTGCTCTCAGATCATTGAGCAAATGACTTAGGAATGACAACTCCAAGAACGAGTGATATTGTGATCTATATGCATGAATGCACTCTGAGATCTATATGATGTGTTAAAACTATGATGATTAAGCTAGTATGAAGATAGTGATATGATAAAGATATTGCTAAATTATTCTAATCATGATATACTAGCATGGATATATTATTGATATGAAAATGAAATGCTTCTAAATTTTTCTGATGATATTTTAACAAAGAGAAGCTAAAATGTTTAGTAAATTAGACTATAATGTAGATGCATGAAACTTGGATCTATCTTGGAGAATGAAGAATGAGAGCTCTATTTATAGGGCAAATAGGGCAATGGAGGGTTAAGATTGAATACTCTTAACAATGACTAGGATTGAAAGTTACTCAATTCATGTTTACAATTTTCACTAATGAAATGGTGATAATTGTGAACAAGAGGTGGCTTGAGAGGAGATGCAAGAGGCATTAAATGCCTAAGAAGACATGGAGGTTACCTTAGGAGGTAAGGTAATGGTTAGGTTAGGGTTATCCATTGGATAAAGATTTTACCCAAGGGGTAAACTCTTGTGCAAGGGTTAATAGGATAACTAGGGTCAAAGCCATAAGTGCTTGATGAGACCCTTGGGTAAGATGAGGGTTAAGTTAGAGAGAAAGTATCTTACCATGAAAGGAGGGTTGAGTTAACCATTAATGGTTAAGAAGACTTTGGGGACAAATTTGTAAGAGTCTTTCCAAATTTGGGGGAACTCAACAAGCTATCTTGTTGAAGAAATATAGCCTTAAATGGATTTAGAAGATTTTCCTCCAAATTTGAGAAGTGACATCCTCAAACTTATGGAAATGACATGTTTAGAGGGATTAAAGCTAATTAAGATAGGATTAGAAGAATCTAAAAGGCTTTAGAAGAGGTTTAGGAGGCAAGTGGGAGATGTAGGAAAATGGAAGTGGGGGGATTTAGGATTTTAATTAAAATACAATTAGTTTAATTCAACTAAAATATATGCAACTTGCATAAATACAAATGGGGGGATTTTTATAAATAAATTAGATTTATTTATATGCAAGGGTTAATTTAAATAAATGTAAATTTAATTAAGAGGAAGAAAGGGGAATTAATTAAATAAAGTGACTTATTTAATTAAAGGCTAGAAAAGGTCTAGGTGAATTTAATTAAATAAATTGAGTAATTCATTTAATCAAATAGATGAAAATGAAGAAATTAATTAAATAATATTTATTAATAAGGGGATAGGGTTAAAATAAATATTAAATATTTATTTAAGAAAGTGGTCAGATTTATACTTCTACTGCTAACACCTCCTAGAATCATTCGTAAGAAACCAAAATATCTAATTGACATCGATGAGAATATTTTGAAGCCAATGCCCGATAAAATGAATGAACGAACTTGTAGGAGAATGGTTAAAAGATTATGGAAAAACTATTTTCAAAACTTAAATCAAACTGCAAGATGCCAATTAATTGTTGAAATGATTAAAAATTTGAATTTTAGAAAGACAATGAAAACTCTAGGCCTACGATCATCTAAAAGTAATAGCGAAAGAACTATTGTGAGAAATATATTTGATGCATATCAAGATATTGGTTCAAAATCATGTACTAAAGATTCTAATGTTACTAGACGTGTTATTACATCAACCATAAGGAGCAAGAAAATAAAAAAAGATCATTTGATAAGCAAAACAAGTAAGTCATTAAACATAAGTAGAACAACATTACGTAAAGCATTAGATAGGCGGGAGAAAATAGATGATCCTAACAATAATTCTCTTTAGGCATTTTCGGGTAGACTACCATGCAAAGACAAGGTTGTTGTTGATGCACTAAGAACATTAGTTGAAACTTTTTGGCACGACAACACAAAGGTTTCACCTAACCAAAGAGATGTTGTTAGAAGACGATTTGGATCTAGAAATCGTGAGCCACATGCCAAATACTGTTTGGATATAATTCAAACAAAATTTTATGAAAGATTCCTTCAAAATTTTCCTCAATAAGAATTAGTCAAAGATTTTTTGAAATGACAAAACCTTTTTATGTTAAGATTAATCATGTACGCACCACGTGTTGTTGTAGGATGCATATTGAATTTACATGCACTATGATATTTATTGTCATATATGTTGTATTTTGCACACTAACGATGTTTTGCAGGAATGCAATATACAACCACCTCCTAAGTCACCAAGAGAATTTATTTCAAATGTGTTATGTAAAAGAGATGATGGTTGCATTTATTATAAGATGATATGTTTGAAAGGTTCTTGTGCTACATGTCGTGGTTTGCAACATTTGCAAAGATGTCTACATTTGGATAGCACACATGAAATTGGTAAGAAACTAGTATCTTTTGGAAACTACAAGATAATGACATATGGCGTTAAAGATGGAAAAGAATTGAAGAGATGTGAGTTAGTGAAAAATGATATATGTGTAGGTGATTTAATGAAAGCGTTTAAAGAGAAACTAGTTTATGGGTACATAACACATACACATGGAGCTCAGTGGTTAGATGAGCAATTCAAACTATGCAAGGACACATTTCCTCTTGGTACCATTGTATCTATAGTTGATTTTGCTGAAAATTATACACTACAACCTCAAAATGAAGTGCAATCTATGTATTACCATTCTACACAAGTTTCTATTTTTGTACACATAACATTCATGCATGCAGATGATAGCACAGAGGAGGATAGAAAGGTTGTAAGAGAGTATCACTTCTACATAAATGACATTTGTACACATTCGTCAAATTTTGTGCAAGGATTCTTTAAATTTTTCTATGATGGTTTAAGGGAAAGAAACATACGATACAAGCAACACATAATATGGTCAGATAATTGCACCTCGCAATTCAAAAAAACAAGGATGTTCTATTGGTTGAGTAGGATGCATGTGACAAGCAGTGTACAACATTTTTGGAATTTCACTGAGGCTGGACATGGAAAGGGAAATCACGATGATGCAGGAGCATGTGTAAAAAGAGCCCTAGCTAGAGAAGAATTGAAGTATGAAGGTGGTGTTGAGTTGACAGATGCAACAACAATTGTGCGATGGTGTAACTCTACAGTGGGACCAAGTAATGCAGGTATGTCAATGGTTCATAGATTTTTTTAGTTGACCACTGAATCTGGCATTGAAACTATCAAGATTGTTGTATAGTTGAAGGATCCAGTGACATTCTCTCATTTCGAAGTTCAAATGCAAGTTCACTGATAATTTATACTAGACAAATTGTATGTTTTTGCTCTTTAAGTATTA
The DNA here is from genome assembly GCF_030272615.1 of Cryptomeria japonica. Taxonomy (NCBI): domain Eukaryota; kingdom Viridiplantae; phylum Streptophyta; class Pinopsida; order Cupressales; family Cupressaceae; genus Cryptomeria; species Cryptomeria japonica. Next base: position 553,098,118 of record NC_081407.1, on the reverse strand, counting down.
TTTTTTGTGGAAAGAATGTGAATCACAAGAGTGGTTTGACAAATGGTCTTGTGGACCGTTGGTTCCCATTGAATGCTATCAAATTCCCAGAGCACTACAGTTGAACCAGATGGAAGCATTAGTTGATTTTGATTATGTATCTGACCTAGTGGAACCGGGTGATTTTTTTGGTAAATTTTATTGCAGGAATTTTTTTTGGCTCATTTTGTTACATCAAACATTATTTTTGGTATTACTTATCATTCTATAATATTCAGGTCATGTGTATGCAATTGTTGCAAAAGAGAACAATGAAGAAGGAACACATTACTTTTTGTGTCGTTGTATTGAGCCTAAGAGAAAATTGACAACCTCAATCACTGATGGAGAGGGTATTGAGTATCGAGTAGGGTCTATTGTCGTGATAGGCACATGGCTTAGGAGATACCCTATCAATAATTCTGATGTTTGGTTTCTCGAGGACTTTGAAACACACAAACATATTCTTCATTTCTCCAACCTTGTTGTTGGAACAAATATTCATTTGATTAAGTATCATGGTAGACCTCATAACAAGATTTTATGAAAAGTTCATCAATCTGACCACGAGGCAATACTTGACACAATACGGGTTAGAGTCGATCCAAAAGGCTCACTTGATTGATTTGACAGTTCAAGGTAGAATGATTTTGACAATTTTGTATATCTCATCGGCGAATTGTTCTGTATTCATTTTTTGCATATATAAATGCCCATGAACTAGTTTGTACATATTTAGGGGAATAATTTTGTATATTCAAATGACCACGAGCTGATTTGTACATATTTAAGAGCATAATTTTGTATATTTAAATGGCCATGAGCTGATTTGTACATATTTAGATGCTAAATTTTGTATATTTAAACGGCGATGAGCTGATTCACACATATTTAAATGCCAAATTTTGTATAAAAGCCGATGAGATGATTTGCAAAACATTTTTTGATTATATGTGACTATGTTTTGTGACTATTTTTTGAATATATGTGACTATGTTTTGAATATCTTAAGGGTTTTGAGTTTATGAGATGTGATAAGTCGGGTTGGTTTTGGCCCTCTCATTAGAATAGTTTGGTAGGAATGGGCTTGTAGAGGACGCCATGATCGGTCATATGCATTTTTTGGACTCAGGGCACTTGAGAGATCGCGTCGGTAGGGTATGGATCTCGATGCTCCGGTGCATGCCTAGCGTAAACCTACCCAACCAGACATGCTTGTGATGTTGGTTTGTTCCCATGACAAACGAAATCAAATCTAGCCTATCTTGCAACTTTGCATTGCATGCCACTGACGGTTTTTGTAGCAAGTGAAAAAGTGCTACCATTTGAAAATGGCTCTGAGTCGTCACAAACTGAGATAGGTAATTGTAGAGGAGCCTCATGTGACTCTATATATTCAAACATACCGATCATATGTGTCCTAGATTGCAAGAAATTATCTGTCAAAGTTTGGCATTTTTTTGGACTCAGGGCACTTGAGAGATCGTACCGGTAGGGTATGGCTCTCGACGTTCCGGTGCATTGGGAGGCACAACAGGAGCATGCCCAGCGTAAAAATTCCCACCCAAACACACTCGTGATGTTGTTTTGTGCTCACAATGAACAAAATCAAATCTATCCTATCTTGCAACTTTGCATTGCATGCCACTGATGATTTTTGTAGCAGGTTAAAAAACGCTACCATTTGAAAATGGCTCCGAGTCATCAAAAACCGAGATAGGTAAGTGTAGACAAGCCTCATGTGAGCCTATAGATTCAAACGGATCAATAATTTGCGTCTTAGATTGTGAGAAACAGTCCGTCAAAGTTTGACAATTTTTTGGACTCAGGGAACTTGAGAGATCGCACCAGTAGGGTATGGCTCTCGACGTTCTGGCGCATTGGGATGCATAACAAGAGAATTTATAGCATAACTCTACCCAACCAAATGCGTTCATGATGTTGGTTTTTTCCCACGACAAACGGAATCAAATCTAGCCTATCTTGCAACTTCGCACTGCATGCCACTGACGATTTTTGTAGCAGGTGAAAGAATGCTACCATTTGAAAATGGTTTCAAGTCATCAAAAACTGAGATAGGTCATTTTAGATGAGCCTTACGTGACCTTATAGGTTCAAACAAATCGATCATATGCATCATAGATTGCAAGAAACAATTTGTCAAAGTTTGACAATTTTTTGGACTCAGGGCACTTGAGAGATCACGTCGCTAGGTTATGGCTCTCGACGATCTGATGCATTGGGAGGCACAAAAGGAGCATGCCTAGTGTAAACCTACCCATCCGGACACGCTCGTGATGTTGGTTTGTTCCCACAATGAACGAGATCAAATATAGCCTATCTTGCAACTTTGCACTGCATGCCACTGACGATTTTTGTAGCAGGTGAAAAAATGCTACCATTTGAAAATGGCTCCGAGTCGTCAAAAATCAAGATAGGTCATTGTAGATGAGCCTCACATGATGCTATAGGTTCAAATGGATTGATCATATGCATCCTTAATTGTGAGAAATAGTCCGTCAAAGTTTGACAATGTTTTGGACTTAGGGCACTTGAGAGATCATGTCGTAGGGTATGGCTCTCGACGTTCTAACGCATTGGGAGGCACAACAGGAGCATGCCTAGCATAAACCTACCCATCCAAACGTGCTTGTGATGTTGGTTTGTGCCCATGATAAACGAGATCAAATCTAGCCTATCTTGCAACTTTGCATTGCATGCCATTGACGCTTTTTGCAGCGGGTGAAAAAATGCTACCATTTGAAAATGGCTCCGAGTCGTTAGAAACCTAGATAGGTCATTATAGAGGAGCCTCACATGACCCTATAGGTTCAAATGGATTGATCATATATGTCCTAGATTGCGATAAATAGTCCATCAAAGTTTGACCTTTTTTTGGACTCAGGGCACTTGAGAGATCGCGTCGATAGGGTATGGCAATTGACATTTCGGCGCATTGGGAGGTACAACAAGAGAATTCCTAGCATAAAAAAATCCACCTGGGCGCGTTCATGATGTTGGTTTGTGCCCACAACAAACAGAATCAAATCTAGCCTATCTTGCAACTTTGCATTGCATGCCACTAACGGTTTTTGTAGCAGGTGAAAAAATGCTACCATTTGAAAATGGCTCCGATTCGTTAGAAACTGAGATAGGTCATTGTAGAGGAGCCTCACATGACCCTATAGATTCAAATAGATTGATCATATGCATCTTGGATTGCAAGAAACAACCCGTCAAAGTTTGACAATTTTTTGGACTGAAGGCACTTGAGAGATCAAGTCGGTAGGGTATGGCTCTTGACGTTTCAGTGTGTTGGGAGGCATAACAAGAGCATTCCTAGCATAAACCTGCCCACCTGGACATGCTCGTGATGTTGGTTTGTGCCCACGACAAAACTTTGACATTAACAACTTTGACAACAACTAAGCAACTTTTACATCTTTTATCCAAATGACCCCAAACTTTCACAAATGATTTCAGATGATCATTAATGGTCCCAAATTACCTTATTTAGATAAAACAAATGGAAAACAAGAAAAAAATATTTTTGACGAAAGGAATCAAAAGCATCCAGTGATCATTACCACGGATCGAATCTGACCATTACCATTGAATTTCATTTTGATTGAGACAAGAAGTTTTGTAGGGTTAATTGAATATTTTACAAATCTTATCAAATCATACACTATAATTGCAATGCTTTGTATCATAGATTTTTGTTGTTTATATTCATATTGTTGATTACATAGACAAATATTCATTTAACTTTATAAACCAAATACACCGAACAAATTCTTTATAAATAATCATTTATATATATCAAAATGCACAGTAAGCAACACAATGAACAAATTATGTATGTATAGAATATGCCTATCAATATCAATGAAATGCATAATAATGAACACAATACACATTTATTAGATCAAATATCAACATTTATATATATCAAAAAAGGCATATATGCCAAGTCAATATAAGTTTTACGAAAATATGGTATATGCTATGTCCAAATCGATATACAATAAAAATGTAGACTATATCTACATGTATTAGTCATTCAATGATCACAAATAACACTATATGATCTTATACTTGTGGTGGATCATCAAAATTGAGCCTCTTTGATGCAGTACACGACTCTGTAGATGGCTACATAACCACAATTCAAAAGCCAAGTTAGAATCCTTTTGTAGAAAATAGTTCGCAATTATCAACATAACTATGCATTCAACCATAATTTCTTTGCAATTGAAATGTAGATTACCTCATCTGCTGATCTAGGATCTATTGTCTTCTTTCTCTTCTCCTTGTCAATCTTAGGATTTTTCTTGAATACAAACTTGAAAGGATCCAAGTTATAGCTGAACCGTGTAGGGGCCTATTGTAGATTAAAATCAATTAATACAATTTACTAACATATATAGATCAAAAATAATAAAAATCTACAAAATAGAGAACAAAAGTGTATCGAAGCCTCAGATGCTTCTCCAGTAGTCTGAGGAGTGCTCGCCATTGATGGATCAGTTGTGGCTATTACCTATACGAAAAATGATTAAAGATTAAATACAATCAATATACTGATAATTATTGTAGGTTAAATATAATTAATGCAATATATAAAACAAAAGTGTACCGAAGCTTGAGATGCTTCTCCAGTACATGGAGGAGGGCTCTCCATTAATGAAGCGGCTATGGATATTTCCTGTACGAAAAATGATAATTATAATTTATCACAAGTTCACATGTACATGTGCATATAATCATCAAATCAAGAAAATAAAGTAGAGATACATACCTCTGCCCTCTCTCAATCCTCAAGCATATCAGGTGCATTCAACAAATCTACAAAGCCCAATGACTGCTATATATAAAACAAACAAAAAACACTAATCAATCTACAAATTCCAACTAAGACAATTTCAACATTTTCAAACAATTGTACAATTAAAAATGTGTTCAATTACCTTCTTCCCACGTTTAGGCATCGTCGAGGTTTTCTTTCACTGAGGACGAGGCCTAGACATGAAGGGGGTACCCTAAAACAAATAAAATTAACACGAGATATTAGTAAATAATATGAAACATAATTTAACAAATCTAAAATTAAATGACTTGCATATTCCATCAAAAGAATACATAAAATAAGGTGTACAAAATATGATATCGCATAGCTTTGTAGGCCAAAATCAATCGCTGAGAGGGTGACATCATCAATGTGGGACATTTGGTCCCCTGTCAATGCCTACAAAACAAAAAATTGTCAAGCATTAAAGAGAGTTAGTATATCTTATAAATTTGTTTGAATTCAAAGTACTATTCTATTTTAACATGTTACAAAATTTATACCCCAAGCGTCAAAGTTGTAGCTGCAATAACTGTGGGAGGAATATTAGATGGTGTATTAACACCCGTTGCTGCATCCTAAAATGCATATTGTTTGTATCAATTTAAATTGATCTATAAATGAAAATTCATTTACAATTACAAATTTTAAGTGACTGATAAATAAAATGTTATGAATTCAAATTAACACACCTGTGTCTGCAACTGACTAGCAAACAACATGTCCATCAATTTATTTGTCAGCACCATATCCTCAATCATGCGGGTCTGACATCTGCTCCTGCACATAGTGCATAGATGGGATATGGAACCATCTACACTAACCTCGACATTCATCCCTGTGCATATTCCTGAGCAAGTGGGACACACATGCTCAATGGGCTGACCAACGCTAGTTGCCTCATCTAATGGATCATCTTCTAGGCCAAGAGGGTGTGATAACTGTGTCCCATGTTGGATGATCACATCAGTCAATGGTGTGGCCTCCTGAAGAGTCTGTAGCTCCATCGACTCTTTCAGGACTACTAGGATGGGTTTGGGTGCTAGGGGCAACGACTCTACGGGTCTAATACCCTATGGGCTCTAGGTCTATCTTGGGCAGAGCCGCCACCTCTACCATGGAACTCTCTCATATCAAAATAATTAGGTCACTCATTGAGGACAAACTCACAATATACTTTCCTCAAAAAATATAATGGAACCTCAAAATTATTACAAAGTGGTTCGTCAAAGACCATCCACCACCTATTCCAAAAAAGATTCATCTGCACATTGGTACACCAATGTATATGAAACCTCTTTGCATTAAGAGGTAAGGACTCACTAGTTCTAGGATCAACAAAAAGAGCATATATTTGTGCTTTACTTATATTTTTATTTTTCACTGCATCATATGATAACCCATCAACATAAAAAGTGTGACACCTATCCCTATAGTTTCCCCATTTTGTAATCTGACTCTAAACTGTAGTGGCATCACTAGTCAATGTTTATAGGCTAGTGGCAAGGAATAAATGATGCTCAAGCTCGGATGTTTTCAATCCATTAATCAGTCTAGTTATTTTAGTAGTTTTTTGCCCTAACTGATTACGCAATTCCTCCTATGTAGCTGTTGTATGGTCTAAAGTAGGAGCTAGAGGTGTTTGTTGTGGGAATTGTTTTGGTTTTTGAGGGGCGTCTTGTTGTGGTTCTGGATTTTCAAAATCTGATATTGGTAACAAAAAATTAAAAAAACTAATCAAAATCAACGAATTTTCATTGAAAATGTAAATAAAATTTATCAAATGTGCAAAGAAAAAACAAAAAAAAATCATAACTAACCTCCTTCCATAGTGATTGGGTGTGAAGAAATCGAGCCCGTGTGTGGTTTGGACGGTAAAAGCACATCTAAACTCCTCGACCGCGGGGTAAAAAAGTTACAGTCGACAGTTTTAAAAAACAATTTATCAATAGGGACCACATACACAGTCCTTTAGGAATTAAGACCGTGTACAAGGTCCTTGTTCCTACAGGACCATGTACGCGGTCTTATTTCCAAAAGGACCCCATACGCGGTTTTGGCCCTTTAGGCTCAACCACAATGAACCTAACCGCATACGGGGTATTTAAAAATTTTAAAACTACGATCGCGGTTGCTATTTTTTCAAGTTTTTTTTATGTGTGTCCACTTTTTTGCACACCATCTTGGTGCACACACCCATATCTACTCTTCATTATAGTAAAGGAATATAAACCCAAAGAGATATTCCTTGACTCTCTCTTCTCCACAAGTAGTCAAAGTGAGATATCTCCCTAAGCTCTTTCGTATTCCACTATGTGTACATGAGAGTGGGATTAGGTCTTAGCTACTTAGTTCCATTTTTATGCCAACACATTTTTGGTGAACCCAACGTGAACCCAAACTTCTTTGATTTAACATTTTTTAGTTAGATCTACTTATTGCATATTTCCTTTCATTAAAAAGCATAAAAAAAGAGAGAGAAACATCATTCATTGCATTTTGTCTGCACTTTTCATTTAAAAAATGTCAGATCTTTATTTGAAAGACTTTCATTCCTTTGATAATTCATTTTCTCATGATGATTATGATTTTAGTAAGAAAGAATTATATGAGGCTCTTGATGAGTTTTTATACCCTAAGCCTTCTAAACCATCATTTTGCCAAAAAATAATCAACCTTGTTACTATGCCATTTCGTAGTGATGAGAAAGATAAGTTGAATGGTTCTTCTCAAGCATACATTCCTATCAACTCGTCCTCTAAATATAGTAACATGGTGGTTTACAACAATCCCCTTTATGAGGACTTATCTCCTTTTGAATCTAAAGACAAGCCATTTAATAGATATGACCATGCTATGTTAGCTAATGCTCTTGATGATTTTATGTCCTCTTCAAACAAAAATCACACATCTAAAAAATTGATGAACATGATAAATATGAATGAGCATAGAAAACCTCTTTTTGTGGTTCAAGGTGCTTTCACTTCTCCAACATCACAATCTCTTAACAAGCCTCTTTTTATGGTTCAAGGTGGTTATGGTAATTATCCTTTTCACACTCCCAGTAAACCTGTTATCACTGTGCAAGGAGGATATCCGAGTAAGAGTACTTATGAGTATGCTAAAAAAATAACTAGAGAGAGTTATCATTCGGTTTCTCATACCTATAACACATGAAACAACATACAATCTAACCCTCCTCTGGTTATTCCAACTTCACTTCCTAATCCTCAACCCATTCCTCCTCAAACACCTCAAATTTCACAGGCTCTTTGTAAGGAGTATGATCTCATTGAAAAACTTAAGGATACTCCTACCAAGATTTCCCTTTGGGACCTGATTCAAACTTCCTTAACATATTATGGAATGTTGTAAGATGCCTTAAAAACCTTGAATGTCCCACCCGCAGTGACATCCAATAATATGGCTTCCTTGATTGATTCCATGGCAACACCTAAAGCTCAAATTGTGTTCACCCAAGATGATTTTTCTCCTTGAGAAGTTCAACACCAATATGATCCTCTTATTATTGTTGTTCTTGTCAATGGTAATGCTGTAAGACAAATCCTTGTGGATAATAGCTCCGGCCTTAATGTTTATAGTGTTAACTTATTGCATAAGATTAATGTGGACACTTCTCTCATAAAACCTTATTCTCTTACTATTCGTGGCTTTGATAATGTGGCTAGGTCCTCATTAGGTATCATAACCTTGCCTATTAAGGTAGGACCCGTTACCTTAACCACACCTATTCATGTCACGCCTGACAATTTGACCTACATTTTTTTGTTAGGAAGACCTTGGATTCATAGCATGCAAGTTGTCCCTTCTACTTTGCATAGGCAAGTTAAGTTCATTTATAACAACAAGATGTATACCTTGTTTGTTGATACCAATCTTCAAGCTTGTTTACAAACATATGCTTCTAAGTCTTCCTCAACTAGCTCCTCTCCAACTAGTTCTGATGTCCCTTCTACCATTCCTTCCCCTTCTAGTAATCCTGAGATTCTTGAAAAGGATTCTTCTCAATCCGAATCTCCTCTCGAAAAGATACTCTTAGATGATGATTGGGGGTCTTTAAATTTTAACCCTACTTTTGTGGGAGAATATAAAATTCCTTTGAGAGAATCTGAGGTTAAAAAGAAGAAATATGAGGATTAACCAAAAAAGCAACCCACTTTGTCTAAACCATTAAGTAACAACTTTGTGGCTGCTTCCAATTCTATACCTTCACCTATTTATAATTCAATTCATTTTTACATTCAAACTCATGAAAATCCTCCATCCCTTACTGAAATGGTTAACCCCTATGGTCCTAGTTTTTATATCCTAGTTAAGAGTGGGTATAACGGTAATGGTTGTGGTGCTCAAGAATAGGGGATAAAAGTTCCTATAGAGAGCTATTTCTAGGAGACATCTTTTGGACTTGGATACAATCCCCTCAAACCCACCAAATCCTCCAAGAGACCATCCATTAGTGTTAATGTCATTTCCTTTTCTTCTAAATCTCTTTCATTAAAGCATCCCAAATACATTGATTTTAATTCTAGTGTGCTTTCTTTAGATGTCTTTTCTACTGATGATTCCTTAGCTGAGTTTTTAGGAGCTTACAATAATCTTCCTTGTTACCTTGATAACCATGGATTTCCCTATTATTTGAATGTGGAAGCATACTTTGGGAAAGATGTTGGATTAGCCAAATATAACGATGATATGATTAGATAGTTCCCTCAACTAAAGGATATTCTTCAAAAAAGTAGTATCCTTGTAAGCGATATCGTTGAAATCAAGATGGATCCTTTAGTAAGGATAAGATCATAAAGATAGGGAAGATCTTGAATGATGGAGAACAAAAGGAATATTCTAAGTTATCACACGAGTTCTCTGAAATCTTTGCTTGGATGTACTCTAACATGCCTGGCATTGATCCTAAGATTTTCACTCATAACATTGTCCTAATTCTTGATGCTAAACCTGTGAAGCAGAAGATTAGAAAAATGAATCCCAAAATAGCTTTAATTGTCAAAGATGAAATTGAGAAACTATTGGACGCAAGATACATGTGCACCAATTTTTGAGATCTCAATAAGGCTTCCTTACAAGATGATTTTCCGCTTCCAAACATTCACATGATAGTGGATTCTATTATTGGAGATGCCTTGTTGTCCTTTATGGATGGTTTCTCAAGATATAATCAAATCTTCATTAACCTTCAAGATCAATTTAAAACTACTTTCACCACCCCTTGGGGCATGTTTTGTTGGGTGATGATGCCTTTTGGATTGAAAAACGTAGGCACTACCTACCAACGTGCTATGACTCTTATCTTTCATGATTACATGCATAAAATCTTAGAAGATTATGATGATGACATCTTATCTAAATCCATACTTCGTCAAGACCATGTTAAGATCCCTTGCCAAGTCTTTGAGAGAATTCATAAATACAACATGCACTTGAACCCCCAAAAGTGCGTTTTTGGTGTAGATAGTGGAAAACTGTTAGGGTTCATAGTCTTGCATCGTGGTATTGAGGTAGATACGAAAAAGATAGATGCTATAGTTAATATGCCAACTCTTAAAAATATTTCCCAATTGAGAAATTTGCAAGGAAAGATACAAGCTATTCGTAGGTTTGTGTCACAACTTGTGGATCAGACTTTCCCTTTCACTTAATTGCTCAAGAAAAACATCGCCTTTCAATGGAATGAGGATTGCCACCAAGCCTTTGAGGATTTAAAGTCCTATTTGGCCAATCCTCCCATCCTACAACCTGCTAATCCTACTAAACCATTTCTTCTATACACAACTACTTCTTCTCATGCACTCACAACTTTATTTTTGCAACATAGTGGTGATAGTAAAGAACGTTTGGTTTATTACATAAGCCTCACTTTACTCAATTATGAAGTCCGGTATACTACGATAGAAAGGTAATGTCTTTCTCTTGTCTGTGCAACTCATAAGTTGAGGCATTACCTTTTGAATGTTGAGATTCATGTTATCATTAAATTCGATCCTTTGAAGCATCTCTTTTCTAAGACAGACCTTTTAGGACGTTTGGTGAAGTGGGTTATGATGTTGACCGAATTTGACATTAAATTTGTCTCCCAGAAAGAAATTAAAGGACAAGCTTTGACTTACCACTTAGCTGACACTCCCATTACCTAATCAAGAATCCTTTCCTAACAAGTTTATCCTTCCTATTGAGATTGATGAAACTTGACAGTTGTATTTCGATGGCTCTAGGTGTCGTACAGGCTCGTGGGCAGGTTTTGTTCTATTTCCTCCTAATAAAAAACACATTCCCTTATCCTATTATCTTAACTTCTTATGTACCAATAATATTGTCAAGTATGAAGCCCATATAGCTGGTCTTAAAGAAGCTTTAGCCTTGATTGTTAAGCATATACATATCTATCCAATTGATTATTAGACAAGTTACAATAATTTATCAAGCTAAACAAGACAAATTATCACAATATCAAGACTTAGCCTTATCCTTGTTAGAAAAATTCAATTACTATACCATGGAGCCTGTCCATTGAAAGGATAATCGACATGCCGATGCAATGACCTGTGTCGCTTCCCTCATATTCTTAGAGGAACCCTCGGTGGACTTTAAATTTATTATTCATAACCTTTCTTCTTCGGATATTGTTGATAATCCGAGCGATGTAGCTTATTATTGTACTATATGAAAAACACAGAAGGTCACTGAAAGGGGGGGTGGTGAATCAATGTATTTTAAAACTTTAAGTTCAATGTGCAAATTTTAAGGATGTAATGCAAGCATAAACACACACACACAAGAGCACATCACATAACAACAGATTTACAAGGAAAACCCAATGTGGGAACAACCTTAGTGAGAATAGCTACTAGAGTCTACTGGTTCAATCTAGCCTCACAAGAAATCATTGATTATAATATGTTTTAGGGCACCAACCCAAAGAGCACCGACCCCTGATATTCTAAGCACCAACCCCTAGATTTATGGGCTACAACCCTAAGGAGCACCTACCCTTTCTCTAAGTACCAACTCAGAGATTACAAAGAGTACAAATTCAGTTACAAATTAGACACCTTGCTAAAAATGAAGTTTTGTAGCACCTTACTGATTTCCTTTTTGCCTTTCTTCTCATTACTCTCTGTACCTTGTTCATCTATGCTCTCCTGATGCTTCTCTCTCTGTCCCTGCTCGACTTCTTGCTACCTCTACTTGTCTTTGCCTCATGCACACTGATTACTGACCTTTGTTGCTCTCAGTCTCTGGTTCTGCAACTGTTCACAGCTCTCTCTCTCTCTAATTTAACTCTCTCTCACTTGCACAACAACACTTCACCATTCTCAATCCCCTACACTTTTCTTGACGATAACACCACTCTATCTAATCAGCAACAACTTCTAACAGAAGATACACCTCTCTTCAGTACTTCACATCTATCTATATGTCTGCAAAAACAACTACCTCTATCCAATCACATTTACTTCTTTTCTCTATCAGTTCTTCATCAGAGATTATTTTTCCCTCCAGATCAACATTTAAAAAATGATTCATTATATCTGTCTAAGGATTTGATCATTAACGAATTGGATTTTCTCTCCTGAATTGACCATCTGCATTAAATGACTCTTCTCTGGTTTCATGGACGTTCTCTATAATGGGTTTCTATTTTTAGCAATCTAAATCTTCCTTACAGATTTGATTTTGCCATTTTTTATCACCTCGAGCCCTGCAAAAAATCTCAACCTGGTTTGCCATTAATGCATTCTATCATCCTCTGTCGACCTACCCAGAAAAGATCGACAACTACCTCCATTAGATGCACTAACTCTACAAATCTGATTTGTTCTATCCACCAAGAAGCCACATGTCTTCACGTTCTTTGTCCGAGTCACTCTGTCAATCCTAATCAACATCCTTGTGGAATATCAAGCTGCCCAGAATAGTTGACCTTCATGTTATGACTAACCTTTGTGTTATGCATACATGTTGTACGTATCGATTTTACAATTAAACAACTATCATGATCAACTCTGTCAATTGGACTTTTCTACCCTCATGTTCATCGCCATAGTTATCCCGAAGTTGGTTTCTCAAAGCTCCATCAGTATAGTTTTTACTATCGGGTTGACATCTTGCATCTATTCTGTCTTCACAACCTATCCCGCTCACTTTGTGATGTCTTTAGTTCCTTTTGTCGGCAAGAGTTACTCTGATGAGTTCCTCACCTTTGATTTCATGTATCGCCAAAAGCTATCCCAAACACAGTCTCCATGATGATACACCTGTTCCGCATAGCTTACCCCGCACTGGAAGACTACAAGCCAAACAACCACTCATCGAAATAGTTATAACTATCTGCATAGGGAAAACATGTTAGATCGACCAAACAAGTTATTCTGATGCCACACTATCAACTCACCGTTACCGACATAGGTGTTCTGACGTTTAAACTCCACGGTGACAAATTTCATTGACATATCTTATTTCAATGATTTACCCAAGGGGTCTTCTCTACATTTACCTCTGTCGGGATAACTATCCTGATCTTGAATGTGATCCGATGGTGTCCGCATCAACATAGAGTATCCAGATAAGCAAATGTCAGGATAGTTTGGTCTATCGGCATAGTTGAAAAAGTCATTCCATCTTCAATGATTATTCTGATAGGTATCCTCGGTCTACTCGTCGGCATAGCTATTCCGAGAACAATAATATCAGAGTAGTTTACTCTATCGGTGTTACACAAAATTGCTACTCTGCCTATGTCTAGCTATTTTTATGCACATCCTCGGTCTCCTGGTTGGAATAGCTATCCCGATATGACATAAACTGCTCACTACCCAACATCGGCTTGACTAATGCCAATAGCAACTTCCTCCACACAACTCGGTATCAGCCTAGTTATTCTGATTTGTTATTCCTAGCTGCTCATCAACCGAGCTATCTTGATACAATCACATACTAAACTTAAAAGATCAAAATGATTATCAGTATTATTTTAATCTATTATGCAACTATCCTGAACACAATCTCCATGAATAGTTATAACTATCAACATAGGGAAAACATGTTAGATTGACCAAACAAGTTATTTTGATGCCACACTGTCAACTCACCTTTATCAACATAGGTATTTTAAAGTTTAAACTCCATGGCGACAAAATTCTTCAACATATGTTATTCTGATGATTTACCCAAGGGGTCTTCTCTACATTTACCTCCCTTGGGATAGCTACCTTGATCTTGAATGTGATATGATGGTGTCCGCATCGGCATAGAGTATCTTGATAAGAAGATTTCAGAATAGTTTGGTCTATCGACATAGTTGAAATTAGTCATTCCACCTTCAATTATTATTTTGATAGGTATCCTTGGTCTACTGGTCGATATAGCTATTCTGATAACAATTATATCAGAGTAGTTTACTCTATTAGTGTTACACAAAATTGCTACTCCGCCTATGTTTAGCTATTTCGATGCACATCCTCGGTCTCCTGGTCGGCATGGCTATCTCGATATTACATAAAATTCCCACTACCCAATATAATCTTGACTTATGTCGATAGCAACTTCCTCCACATAACTCGGTATTGGCCTAGTTATTTTGATATGTTATTCCTAGTTGCTCATCGATCAAGTTATCCTGATACAATCACAGACTAAACTTAGAAGATCAAAATAATTATCGGTATTATTCTGATCTCTTCTGCAACCTACAACACTTGTTCCTTTGCATACTCAAGGCATCCCTGCAGATCCTTGCAACACTTGTTGACATCTCTGACAATAATGCCAACAATCTCCCCCTTTTGCATTGATGTCAACACACACATGCATCTCTTTCTCCCCCTTTGACAACAATGGCAAAGGGACTTGCATATCACCTGCCATAAAAACCTGTACACTTCTTCTCTCCCTATAGACATTCACCATAGACAATGGCTGCCAATTCATATTTTCTGTAGATTCCACTAGATGAACCATTATTACAATATACAAGGCAGGATTAATATTGCTCACAAAAAAAATTCTAAGCTCCTCCTGAGACCAACATGAGGTTCAACGATGAAAAATTGAAAAACAATATGCTCCCCCTGAACCACAAACCTCAACAATACATCTGTGTTGAAGGAAGGTGGAACAACACCCAACTTGTATTTTAGATACTCAAATGTGTCCTTTGGAAGAGGATTTGTAAAAATGTCAGCAACCTATGCACTTGTGGGAACATATACAACCTTAACTTCCTTCTCTACAAGCTTCTCCCTCAAAAAATGATACTTAATTGCTATATGTTTTGTCCTTGAGTGCATAACAAGGTTCTTGGAGATGTTTATTGCACTTGAATTGTCATGCATAATAGCTATAGGATCTAAATATGATACCTGAATATCCTTTAAAGTCTGTTTCATCCACGAAACCTGTGAGAAACATGTGGCAACAACTATATACTCTGCTTCAGCTGTGGATAGAGAGATATAATCTTTCTTCTTGTTGTTCCATGAGACCATTTTGTCACCAAGGAATAAATCTCCACCACTGGTACTCTTTATGTCATCTACACAACCTACCCAATCAACATCAATAAAAGATTGTAAAGTGAGATCTCCTTTCTTTGGATACCACAAGCCATAAGTGAGTGTTCCCTGCAGATACTTGAAGATTCTTCTAATAGAATTTATATGTGATTTCTTTGGAGTAGCTTGAAATATAGCTACCATGCATACTTCTTCCACAATATCAGGCCTTGAAGCTATGAGATACAATAAACTACCAATCATGGATCTATACAAGGTTCGATCTACACTAGGCAACTCATCATCCTTGCTTATTTTGCATCCTATCACCATGGGAGTACTAATCGGTTTGTTGTCCTCCATTTGAAACCTTTTCAACATGTCCTTTGCATACTTGGTTTGTGATATAAATATTCCTTTATCTAACTGATAAATCTGCAAACCAATGAAATATGGCAACTCTCCAAACATTGACATCTCAAACTTGGACTGCATTTGATCAACAAACTCTTTACATAAGATGTCCTTGTTGCCTCCAAATATGATGTCATCTACAAACACCACAACTATGATCATGTGGTCTCCATCCACCTTAATGTACAGGTTGTTGTTAGCATTTCCTTTTCTGAAACCTTGCTAATGGAGGTACTTATCCAACCTAGAATATCATGCTCTAGGTGCCTGCTTCAGACCATATAATGCTTTTTTCAATCTACAAACAAAGTTCTCATATTCATGCAGCTGAAAACCTTCAGGTTGCTTTATGTAGACCTCTTCTTCAAGATTGTCATTCAAAATTGCAGACTTGACATTCATCTGATATATCCTTTATGGGCTGAGAATGCCAAGAACATCCTTATAGCTTCAAACCTTGCAACTGGTGCAAATGTTTCTTCAAAATCTATGCCCTCTACCTGAGCATACCCATTGCATACAAGCCTTGCCTTGTTCCTTATTACCTTGCCTTCTTCATTCGTCTTGTTCCTATAGACCCACTTAGTGCCAATAACATTCTTGTCTGCTAGCCTAGGAACCAAATCCCATGTTTTGTTCTTTTCAATTTGTTGTAGCTCTTCTTTCATAGCCTTTATCCACTTCTCACTCTTGTTGACTCTTTCATAATTCCTGGGTTCCATCTCAGTCATAAGGAAAAAGTTTACATGTTCATTATTTCTTTCAAGTCTTCTTCTAGTTTGTACGCCCTCATTTTTGTTGCCTATGATCTGTTCTTCAGAGTGATTCTTTTGCACATATCTATTTGGAGTCTTGATGGGTACTTCTTCTTGCTCACTTTCAGATTCATCTTCATCTTCACTATGTGATTCTTCAATCTGATTTATTATGCTCTATTTTCCTTTATGTAGATATCCATCCACTCTTACATGTACACTCTCAACTACCCTTTTTAGTCTTTTGTTGAAGCAATTGTAGGCCTTTCTCTGAGTAGAGTACCCCAAGAAGATACCTTCATCACTTCTTGAATCAAAACTTCCTAATCCATCTTCATCTCTTTTGATGAAGCACTTGCTACCAAACACCTTGAAATACTTGAGTGATGGTTTCCTATCATACCATAACTCATAAGGTGTCATTCTTTTGTTCACTCTCAGTTGAACTCTATTTAATGTGTATACAATAGTATGGACTACTTCTTTGTAGTATATATCAGGCAGATTAGCTTCATTCAACATCATCCTTGTCATTTCCTTGACTATTTTGTTCTTCCTTTCCACAACACTATTTTGTTGTGTTGTCTTAGGGGTTGAATATTGTCTTCTGATTCCATGTCTCTCACAGTAGTCTTCAAATTCATTTGATGTAAAGTCACCTCCACAATCTAATCTTAAAATTTTTAGTTTGTATCCACTTTCCTTCTCAACCATCTTCCTAAAGATTTTGAATCTTTCATAGGCTTGAGACTTGTCTTGTAGGAAGGTGACCCAGGTCATTCTTGAGAAATCATCTATGAGCACAATGAAGTATCTTTCTCCATTTAGGGCTCTTGTTCTTGTAGGCCCACACAAATCAGTATGCACAAGCTCTAAAGGCCTTGTAGTTGAGTACTCCTTTGTCTTGAAACTCTCTTTAGTTTGTTTTCCTCTTTGACACTCATCATAAAAAGTACTAGGTGGTTTGATGATATGAGGTATGTGCCTAACATACCCTCTCTTGCTTACTTTAACAAGATTATCAAAATTTATGTGACCAAGCCTTCTATGCCACAACCAACTTCCATCAACTTGTCCCAACATGCATTGGGATTCAAAGCATTCTTTCAAGTTGTACACATTTCCATCTGTCATTTTGCCTTCAACAACAAGTTTGTCGATGCTTTCCTTTCTGATTTCACATTTGACTTACACTCAACAAATTATGTTTTATACCTTCCACATAATATAAATCATGAGCTTTTAATTTTCCATCAATGTTTAGTGTGCCCTTCCCTTTTATCCTGATTGAAGATTTGTCTCCAAAACTCACTGAGACACCATTCCAATATTAAAGATTAATGAATTTCTTCTTATCAACATTCATGTGGTTGGATCATCTACTATCTACTACACACAAGTTTTTCCTTTATGCATGCAGGGCAATTTGAACAATCAAACTTGACTCAGCCTTACCCTTATCCTTTTCAGCCCAAACTTGTTTGGTTTCTTTCTCATTTTGTATTGTCCCATTCGGTTTTGATTTTGCATTAGGTTCAGATGTTGACACTTTCTTCTTTTTCTTAGTTGTTCTAAGCTTATAGTATTTTGCAATGTGGCCCAAGTTTTGACAATGATAGCATTTTATATTTACATTGAATGATGCATTTGAAAATCTATTGTAGGAATGAGATACCTTTGTCCTACATTCATAACTTCTATGAACATACTGATTACAATGATAACAAATAACATTTATATCTCTAAGAGCATCAAAAGGATTTATACTCTCATAACTAGGAGAGGACCTATGCATGAGTCTACATTCTGCAATTCTACGACCATAAGTATTGTATTTATAATACTAGCCATGAAAATGAGGTACATACCAATCATTGTTGAGGTTATTTCTCATTGGTCTCCTTGGAGCAACATAACTCGGTCTTCTTGAGCTCTTCCTCATATCCTTGACTCTTGTGAAACTTCCATCATCCATCTTGGCTTTTCATTTTGGATCAACATAACTGTTCTTTGTAACAACAACATAATTTTTCTTCTTAGTGGGCTTGCTGATAGTAAAGGTTTGTTCATTTCCATTCTTACTTGAAGAGACAAAATGTATCTCTTTATTTGTTGAGTCCTTAATGGTAGAACATTGACCAACATCAAATGCAACTCCTCCTATATCTTTTGAGTTCTTTTGCCTATTCAACATTTTATCCAATGCATCAATGTTGCCCTCATACTTGACTCTCACCTTGAGTTCATCTTTGCACTTTTCAAGTTCTTTTCTGATATTCACAATTTCTTCCTCCATCTTTTGACATTCTTTCCCTTTGTTTTCTAAAACTGATTTGGTCACTTCATAGATTCTTCTAGCTTCATCCAACTGAGTAGTTAAGGTAGCAATATTGTCGTTTGATTCTTCAATATTCTTGTTTAGTAAGTCATGCTCCTTTATGACAAACTTCTTGTATTTCTTGAACTCTTTTCTTACTTTTTTGAGTTCTTCAAGAGCACAAACCAATTCTCCTTCAAGTTCAACCACAACATCTACATCTTCTTCATCACTGTCATTTATATTTTAAGATTGATCATCACTATGTTTCTCTTTAAGGATCTCTTTAATGTATTCCTCAACCGACTCACTTTCATCATCAGAGACATCACTATCAATTGAGTAAAGAACTTTGAAAGTTTCTTCTTCTTGGTTTATAAGACATTTTACCCTTATCCTTGACATCTTCCACATAATTTTATACCTTCTTCTTATAGGGACACTTAGCAGAAAAGTGTTCTATTTTACCATAGTTAAAACATTTGAAAGGTTATTTTCCTCTATATTTGCCCGATCCTTTCTTGAGCTTTCTAACAAAGTTAGCTTCAACAACATTGGAGTCATTTTTATCTTCATTTGTAGCTTGTTCTTTTCCTTTCTGTGTGGTATTGAAGGCAACTTCTCTCTTTGAAGGTTCAACACTTATTGTTCTCATCTCATAGGCAAACAAAGAGCCAAACAATTCATCGATAGAGAATGTCTTTAAATCTTTAGCTTCCTCAATAACAAAGACCTTTGTGTCATACTTTGGATTGAGAGATTTGAGTATCTTTTTGACAATAACTTCATCTTTGACTTCTTCTCCTAGTCCTCTTATGATGTTAACAGTCTGATATACTCTTTGGAAAGAATCTACAATCTTCTCTTCTTCCTTCATTTTCAGACCTTCAAACTGAGCTCTAAGATTTTACAGCTTAACCTTCTTCACTTTGACATCTCCTTCATATATCTTCTACAAATTCTTTTGATGATGTGCAATGCATGACTTTGATGAACTCTATATCAAAAAGACCACTTAATATTACATTCTTAGCTTTAGCATTATTCTCATATTCCCTTTTAGCATCAGGGTCGGTAGGAGGAGCTTGAGGGATAGTATAACCATTTTTTACTGACATCCAGACATCAAATCCTAGGGAGGACATGTAGGTTTCCATTCTTCTGCTCCGAAAAGCATAGTTAGGTGCCATCAAAGATAGGTGCTTTAGAAGATGAGGATTAATTACTAGCCATTATGCTCACTAGCCAGAATCTACCCAAGCTAGAGAAAGCTTTCAACTATAGTGGAACTTAGGCTTTGATACCAATTGAAGAACACAAAAGGTCACTAAGGGGGGGGGGGGGGTGAATCATTGTATTTCAAAACTTTAAGTTCAGTGTGCAAATTTTAAGTATGTAATACAAGCATACACACATACAAACAAGAGCACACCACATAACACCAGATATACAAGGAAAACCCAATGTGGGAAAAACCTCGGTGAGAATAGCTGCTGGAGTCTACTACTCCAATCCAACCTCACAAGAAATCACTAATTAAAATATGTTTTAGGGTACCAACCCAAGGAGCACCAACCCCTAGTTTTATGGGCTACAACCCAAAGGAGCACCTACCCCTGCTTTGAGCACCCACTCAGAGATTACACAGAATATAGATTCAATTACAAATTAGACACCTTGCTACAAATGAAGTTTTGTAGCACCTTAATGATTTCCTTTTTGCCTTTCTTCTCTTTACTCTCTGTACCTTGTTCATCTCTACTCTCTTGATACCGCTCTCTCTGTCCCTGCTCAACTTCATGCTGACTCTAGCTGTCTTTGCCTCCTGCACATTGATTATTGACCTTTGTTGCTCTCTGTCTCTACTTCTACAATTGTTCATAACTCACTCTCTCTCTTCTCTACTCTCTCACTTTCACGACAAAACTTCACCATTCTCAATCCCCTATACTTTTCTTGGTGGCAACACCACTCTATCTAATCAACAACAACTTCTAACAATAGATACACCTCTCTTCAATACTTCACATTTATCTCTATCTCTGCAAAAACAACTACCTCTGTCCAATCACATTTATTTCTCTACTCTATCAGTTCTTCATTAGAGAATGTTTTTCCCTCCAGATGAGCATTTAAAAAATGATTCATTATATCTGTTTAAGGATCTGGCGAGTAGAATATTGGATTTTCTCTCCTGAATTGACCATCTGCATTAAATGACTCTTCTCTGGTTTCCTGCACGTTTTCTATACTAGGTTGCTATTTTTAGCAATCTAAATCTACCTTAAAGATTTGATTTTGCCATTTTCGATCACCTCGAGCCCTGCAAAAATCTCCACTAGGCTCACCATGAATCCATTCTTCATCCTCTGTTGACCTACCCAGAAAAGATCGACAACTACCTCCATTAGATGCACTAACTCTACAAATTTGATTTGTTCTATCCACCAATAATCCACATGCCTTCATTTTCTTCATCCAAGTCACTTTGGCAATCCTAATCAGTATCCTTGTGGACTATCGGGTTACCCAGACCAGTTGACCTTCATGTTGTGACTAACCTTTGTGTTATCCAAACATGTTGTACATATCGGTTTTACAATTAAACACCTATCCTGATCAACTCTGTCAATTAGATTTTTCTACCCTCATGTTCATCACCATAGTTATCCCAAAGTCTCTTTCTCAAAGCTCCATCGGTATATTTTTAACTATTGGTTTGATATCTTGCATCTATTCCACCTTCACAACCTATCTCGGTCACTTTGTGATGTCTTTGGTTACTTTCGTTGGCAGGAGTTACTCCAATGAAGTCCTCACCTTCGATTTCACATATCACCATAAGCTATCTCGAACATAGTCTCCATGATGACACACTTTATCAGCACAGGTTACCCCAAACTGGAAGACTACAAGCCAAACAACCACTTGTTGGAATAGTTATAACTATCGGCATAGGGAAAACATGTTAGATCGATCGAACAAGTTATTCCGATGCCACACTGTCAACTCACCTTTATCGACATAGGTATTCTGAAGTTTAAACTCCACGATGACAAACTTCATCGGCATATGTTATTCCAATGATTTACCCAAGGGGTCTTTTCTACATTTACCTCCGTCGAGATAGCTATCCTGATCTTGAATGTGATCCGATTGTGTCCGCATCGACATAAAGTATCTTGATAAGAAGATGTCGAGATACTTTATTCTATCGACATAGTTGAAACTAGTCATTCCACCTTCAATTATTATTCTGATACATATCCTCGGTCTACTGGTTGGCATCGCTATTCCGATAACAATGATATCAGAGTAGTTTACTCTATCGGTGTTACACAAAATTGCTACTCCGCCTATGTTTAGCTATTCTGATGCACATCCTCGGTCTCCTGGTTGGCATAGCTATCTAGATATGACATAAACTACCCACTACCCAATATCGGCTTGACTTATGTCAATAGCAACTTCCTCCACACAACTCGGTATTGGCCTAGTTATTTCGATTTGTTGTTCCTAGTTGCTCGTCAATCGAGTTATCCTGATACAATCACAGACTAAACTTAGAAGATCAAAATGATTATCGATATTATTTTGATCTCTTCTGCAACCTGCAACACTTGTTCCTCTACATCCTCAAGACATCCCTGTAGATCCCTACAATACTGGTTGACATCAATGATAATAATTCCAACACTATAGACTCTAATGAATGGTACTCGCATATCTTAAGATATTTGACTGATGGTACATTTCCAGATTCCACAAGCAAAATGCTAGAGATAGGATTTGTAAGTTAACCGCAAGATACATTATCCTCTCTAATGTCCTCTATAAGAGAGGTTATAATGGTCTTCTCCTTCATTGTCTCAACAAAATGGAGATCTTGATTTCTCTTGAGGAGGCACATTCAGGTGCTTGGGAGAGGGCATTTTGGGGGCAAAACCTTAGTCCATAAACATAACAATTTGATTCATGCTCCTACACAAAAACTTAGGCCACAAGTGGCCTCTTGGCCCTTCTTCATATGGGGTTTGGATCTTATTGGTAAAATTTCTCCTCCTTCATCCCAAGGGCATACTTTCATCATAACTGCTACATATTATTTTACAAAATGGGTAGAAGTGATTCCTCTTCGATCCACTACCATTGAAGTAATTTATCAGTTCATCTTAGATAACATCCTTGCTCGATTTGGAATACCTTCCATTTTGATCTCTGACAATAGGACTTCATTCAAGAGCAAAGTTGTGAAAAAATTTCTTGAGAAATACCATATTCAACATCACTTCTCTACACCTTATTATCCTCAATCTAATGGCCAAGTTGCGTCTTCTAACAAAATCCTTGGACAAATTCTTTGTAAGACTGTAAACAAGCATGGTAAAGATTGGCACACCTAGTTGACCTATGCTCTTTGGGCCTATTGAACAAGTGTTCGCATAGCTACAGGTACTACTCCCTACAATCTTGTTTATGGTGTTGACACTATTATGCCTTTAGAGTTAGAGATTCCCTCGCCGATAATTTCTCTTAAGGGTATAGTTGATGACGATTTTTATTGAGAACAATGCCTTCAACAACTTGAGATGCTTGACAAACAACGTATAAATTCTCTTGAGCATCTCCAAGCATATCACAAATCCTTGTAGTGAAGTTACAATGATAAGGTCATTCAATGTTCCTTCTTAGTGGGTGACCTCATGCTTGATGAGAATCAGCGTAACGTGAATGCCTTACCTGAAGAAAAAGGAAAGTTTAGCCTAAATTGGCTAGGACCATATATCATCACTGAGGCCTATGGGTCAAGTGCTTAAAAAATAGCATATGTGGATGGTACTCCTCTTAAGGAACCCATAAATGCTATGCATCTTCGTAGATATTATGCCTAATCATTCCTTTCCTTTCCTTTTCTTTTCCTTTATTTTCCTTTTTCAAAATTATGTGATATGGTAGCATGTCTTCATTAAATCATGTAGTATTAAATTATTGATATTTGATCTATATTGCTTCATTCTTGACAAACATGTTTCAAATTTTTGGTTGTCTTGAATTCATTGTGTAAATATTTAGGAATTTAGATTTTTATGTGCTAGCATATCATGCAATTTTCTTGTGTTTGGGGTTAGAATACATCAAATTGTGTTTAATTAAGCCCTTAATTAGATCACATTATTTATGTAGTTCCTAACTTAAACACGTTTCTTTACATCATCAATGTTGTATTTAAATCAAATACTTATTTATTTAATTAGATCACACATGTATCAATTTAATCATGAGGTATTAAAAGATTCATCACATGAGAATTATTTAGACATACATGTCAATTTCTAGATCTGTTACTTTTAATCAAAGCAGTATATATACATTATTTTTGCAAATTAAAAGAACACATTTGAGACCAAAATCATCATATATATACATCATCAAAAGTTTTAAGGTACATCATCATATACAAAATCAACCACTAGAGACAAAATGTGGTCTCTGCTCTATCAACACTATCTATAGCTAGTGGCTACCCGATCCCTTTGGTCCCTGTCGTGGT
This sequence comes from Cryptomeria japonica, assembly GCF_030272615.1. Taxonomy (NCBI): domain Eukaryota; kingdom Viridiplantae; phylum Streptophyta; class Pinopsida; order Cupressales; family Cupressaceae; genus Cryptomeria; species Cryptomeria japonica. Next base: position 553,073,688 of record NC_081407.1, on the reverse strand, counting down.
GGTCTCATAGGTGTATAAAGGGATGAGGACCATGAGTGAATCTTTGAAGAGCTCCTTCGATCTCAATCCATGAATATGCCTCGATGCATGGCTGACTCCACCCGAGACTCTTCTAGCTCACGTCGTAGCCGCTTCTCCTCTTCTCGTTTGATATCTAGCTCTATTCGAACAGAGTTGAATAGATCCTAGTGTTGTCCGAAACTCCTTTGAGGTCTATGTATGATCTACAAAGACCTAGGTATGTTTTAAATAGTGATGATCTCAAATAGGGTCTACTGGATCAGGGATCGCCACTCCTATACTGTAACTGCAGAAGAGGCAATAAAAACCAAATCAAATATACATCATAATTTAAAAACTAACTCAATTAGGTAAAAGACCCTTACCTGGATCCCCCGCCCGCTAGTGTGGATCATGTGTCAAGGCCATCTCTAAACTGGAGCCACTGCCCTCTCCATACTTGTAGTGCCTCTATACTCTAGCAGGTGGTATTGTGGGAGATGATCGGCTTAAGCTAGAGGTGGGTCTCCCAAGATCGGATTCCTCTCCTTTAGCTGACACTGTTGGTGGATATAGGGCTATGGTGTTGTCCCCCAAGTGATGAGGAATATCTTCCTCCTCTTTCTCCTCTCTCTCCCTCTCCTCTTGCTCTTCCTTGTCCACCTATTCTCCTCACTCACCCTCTCTTCCTTCCTCTGGATCATCATCCTCATCATCCCCACCCTGACCTCCCTCCCCACCAATATATTCATCACCATCATCATCATCTTCTTCCCCTTAATGTTCTCTCTCCTCCTCCTCCCTCTCATCTTGGTGATCCACATTGTCTCCATCACTCGGGTCCTTAGATGTCTCATTATCATTGCTAATGGAGCCAGTTGATCGCCTCCGTGGCTCAATATTACCCCGCAGATAGTCAAAAGGAAATACGGCTCCCAGGTAAGTCTTGTCACACCATGTGATGTACCTGTGGTGAGCTCCCACATCATCATTAAAGGGAACCATGACATCTCGATCAGAATCATCTGAATCTGTCATCTCAATCTCATCACTACTAGGCCTAAGAACTGCTCCGAGTCTCATGATCACTTGAGAGTGGTGTACAAAGATCGACACATATGATGGAATGCTATGCTCTAGCCCAAACTGTCACTTGATTTGATCAAAGTAGAATGGGACTATGATATGTCTGTGGCACCCCTCAAGGTAGTGGTTCCTCTGCATAAAGAAAATTTGATGGTGTTGGTCTCACCATGTGGCCATGTGCTGATATGGCCTCCATGAAATGACATCTATCTTAATATATCAATCACAATCCTCCAATGCATCAATTCACCATTCTACCATGGTCTAGTGAGTGGGTATGCATATTCTCTAGGGACCTCTAAACCAATATCAACTGGTATGAGTGTGTTGGCCTAGTGCATTTGATACACTCAAACATCCAAACCTGTAGAATGGTTCATGTCATCAAACTACATCCCTTGCCATAGACATAATATCCTAAGTCATGGTAGAGATGGGCCAACATGCTTCATCCCTAGGAGAACACTATTTGTCGCTTCTCCATCGCTCGAATAACATAATTGAGACCCCCATGCATGTGACTGCCTCATCCATTAGTGCATATGGCTAGCCCTATTGTGGCTATCATGAGTCTCCTCATGAGTGGAATTGCACCGATAGGGTGTAGTAGACAGTGAATTAAAATCCGACCTCCAGTCTCATTGGGCATGGGCCGCCCGATGCAATACATCTACTCTCTCCTAAAAGAAGATGGTGAACGACCTATCTGATATCTCACCATATGTCCTATGATGGGAAACCTTAGTATGCGATACATGCCCTCAAGCATAATTGTCATCTCTCCCATTGGTAGGACAAATGTGGAGGTGTCTACATCCCATCTCTCCATGAGTGCCATAAGCATCATTGGATGGAACTTAATGGATGGAATGTTGTGTATGTACCACAACCCTACTGCCTTAAGCAAATCTCTGTCATCTTGAGACAAGCGGGGAATTTGGCTTCGCAGATTCCAATATGTATGCTCGGTAATGTGCTCTCGCATGTAAGGTAATTTCTACAAAATCAAATAATCAGTATTATGCAATCAATCAATTCAACATTGAAAGCTTGATCCTTTGTTAGCCCTTGATCACCTTGTCCGGGGACAAAGATGCCATGGAAGGACCAAGGCGCTCTAGCAGGACCAAGGCGCCCCAGTGGGACCATGGCACCCTGGTGAGACTAGGGCACCCAGTTGGGACCATGGCGCCTTGGTGGTACCATGGTGGCCTTCTAGGTGCACATATGAAATTAGTCTTTCCTCAACACTAAAAAGTCAAACCTAAGTCAATAGAAAGTCAATGGAAAGTACGAAGGTAGTTTAGTACACTCACCTCATCAAGCGGTTGATCGGTGATGGTGGATTATCGCAGGATCTCCATCCGGGTAGGCATCTTAGGTCATCTTTGAGGCATCGTGGGTCCTATGTAGGCTCCTTTGCTAAAAATTAGACAAAATATGAGAAAATGACAAATGAAAGTGTCATTTTCACTATTTATGAGGTATGCACTTTTCTCTTTTCTTTGAAAACCTAATATCTAGTTTTCTACTTAATCTTTCGTATCTTAGCTAGAGAACTCTGATTTCTAAACCGTTGGTGGCGTTGGAATCATGATTTAATTCTGTCTCTTGCCAAATGTTCCATGATGCATTTTGATAGAGCCTCATTGTCATCATTTGTCATCGCCTTTTATCACAATTCAATGTGGTAAACATGATACCCTGTTTCACCTCATTAATAAGAAAGTCAAAATAGGGGGGCATATAGCTACCCTCAAATTTCATCATTTCCCTAGTAGACATTAGGTGATTTTGTGATTTTATCAAACAAGTGGTTTTGTAGGGTGTGGTTCCTAGTAGTGTACAATAGATACCGCTAGGTGCTTCGTCTGACACCTTATGGATATATCTTTTTTCATGAAATGTTTACTTTTATGTACTTTAGCTTGCATATGCACAGTGTCATATGATTGCTAAAGTGGGAACTAAATGTAGCGTCATAAATTGTACACCCTTAATTGGGTGGTACAATCCCACGCTTAGGTTAGCACCCCCCTTAGTGTGTTTGTATCTTACATTTCAAATTATCTTTAAACATTTAATTAATTAATTTAATTAAAATTAAAGTCTTCTTTCATCACTCTACATATCTTAAAATTGGGCCCTTTAAATTAAGTGTGCCCCTTTTTATTTTATTCCTCCAATACATCATTTCATCAAATACCCTAATTATGTCATATTTCGACCTTCAAGACCCAATTTCGCATATCTAGACATCGTAAATTTCCATATCCTTCTAGAATTCGCTTTAGAATCAAAATATCTTGCTTCCCCGCAAATTTGGCAAAAAGTTGGTCGGACTAGGTGTTCGGACTAGGTAGCTAGCTACCTGGTCCTGATTTCTTCTCCCTGAATTTCAAGAGCATGTTTTGGTGGTATTTTAATGTTCAAGCTAGGAGACATGTGGGGAATTGAATAAATTAATTAATAAATTAATTCAACGAGATAATTTGAGAGGAAAAAGTCAACATGAATCAAATAATCAAATTACAAAATTTGACATATTTAATAGAAGAGGGACAAATTCAATTAACTAATTGATTTTAATTACCAATTGATTAATTAAAAGCAAAATATGGCATAATAATTAGGTAGAAGGAAAGTTTGCCAATTAATTAAATAATGCGTAATTATTTAACAACAAGTGCTTGGGAAGACTAAATTCAATTAATTAAATTAATCAAATTTAGGTGTCTACATTTTGCCCCTCTTTGAGGTGGTGCTAACATAGCATCAGTGTGAAGACAATAAGACACCAACAACTCAAAGAATAGGGAACGAGAAAATTCCCTAAGAAGATGGAGGAAGGACAAGAAATAGGCTCAATAGGCAAGAATAACACTCAAAAAATGATAGCATGTAGCAAGAAAAACGGTTTTAAAGCGACCGAGATAGTAAAAAATATAGCTTTGCAAAGCCCTATATTAGCAAATTGGGAAATTTACTATTTATTTTTACTGCACACGAGAGATAACTCAGAGCAATTTAGAGCCCTTTTGCATTTACCTTTTACAGTTGAGAGCTTTCAGAGAATTGGATGAGATGGAAGCTAGGGAGATCCTAAGGCATAGTGTGGACATGGTGGCGAGTGTTAGGCAAAACCAACGACCCAATCCCAAGGTATGTCTCAAAAAACTTGAGCTTTAGTTTAGTTTTTATGTATTTATTAGCATTTAATACCACCAAAATAGCGATCCTATCAGTTCTTGAACAATGGGATTACGTGCTAAAGCTGCGGGAATGCATTCCTGCTGCTCGCACACAAGAGAAGGATCGGGTAGGATTAGGTTAGAAATAGATGGAAAATAGATCATGATCCCTTAAAAGTGGGTTCATTGATGGTGATGGCGGGAATGCAATCCGACTACTTTAGGCCAACGACATCACAATCCTGCCACCAGGGAAAGGGTAGGAAGAACACTAAACTAGGATGTTGTAGTATTGTGTTCACACTCTAGTAGGATCACAAAAAGGAATAGAAATATTGTGATCCTACTATCCAAGGACAGGCGAGATTTCCCTGCCACTGTCCAAAAAATAGAAAACTGCCACAATTGGCGGGATTAAAGGGAAAAAGAGGAAAAAAGAAATGTTAAAAAACTAAGAGGAGATAAGATAGATAGAAGAAATGACTCTAGCATGTTGATTTTATTGGATGCATTAAGGCATAGACATCTTGGTGAGTCAAAAGAGGCGCTCAGCGGTTTTGAGGGTAGCTGATGGATTCAAACCTGCAAAGTGGGCTCAGAGTGATGCGATTAGATTGGTTCATCTGGCACATATGCCTCATATTAGTGTTAATCCTATGAGGATCCAGTTAATACTGAGAGGGGGGTGAATCAATATTAATACCAATTGAAACTTTAAACCAAAAACAAACTTACATTAGATCTGAAATCATTTATCAGAATATCTCTTCTTTTATCAGATCTAACAACCTCTTTATCAGATTTGCTTAACACAATAATCAAATCATTTACAACATCTATCAATTATTTCACCACTTAAGCAATCATATAGATTTGATCATTTACCAACTCATTATCCTCATCTATCAGATCAGACACTTTCTCTAAAAACTCTTATCAGTACCGATAACCTTTGATAAAGCTCTGATAAAACATCATCACCGCTGTACTCAGAAATAATGCATGAAATGTAACATAAACAAGAACATCACATGGAAACCATATTTTTTGACGTGGAGACCCAAATAGGGAAAAACCACGGTGGGAGTTGGTACCCACAAATATTTGTACTCTTTTCAAGCATGCCCTTTTAGGAACTTACAATATGCCCTATAATAGGAATCACCCAGTTAAGGGATTTGCCTAGCAGCTTAGGAGCTTGATGATCTATTAGGATCAACCTTGTGAGAGGATTTAACACTCTTTTGAGAGCTTCCCTGTTAGGGGACTTAAATGTTTAAGGAATGTTAGGACCTAACTGGTTAAGGGATTTAACCTGTTGCAACTGTTAGGGAACAACATTGAAAAAGTGATATGTTACTTGCACTTCTCAGCTTGCTTGATCAGATCCAATTATGCTTAACACTCTGCAACTCCCAAGAAGATCTCACACTTCACTTGGATAGCTCAACACATTCTCTAAGACCACTGACACAATAAACATCAACTGTGCCATCTAAATAGCCATCTCAACTAGGTCGGCCACTAAACCCTAATTATATCATGAGTTTACAATACAAATCATAAGAGATCATCTCAGATCAATATACAAATCATTAAATCAAATTACAATGTAAGATCAACCGTTGGTTGGCTGTAACCCATCACAAAAATCTAATTTGTACCAAAGTCAAACCCTCAAAACACTCTACTAGGCATTTCACGGTTTCCTAAGAAATTCTTCCTTGTATCGCACCAAAATAGAAATCAAATCATTTCACACGGGTTGTGTCATGTTACCACCTTCATGTAGACTCGTCGTTGATTACCGTCATAACAAAAATCAGTACCGGTTAGATGATTTCTTCATCGGTCTTAAACCCTACTAAAACCTTAGAAAAACTTCATCATAAATTTGAAACATGTCTTCCGATAGTCATCACAAATTCCAGTTTTGGTTAGATACTCCTTTCGATGATAAAATATCACCATCCGAACCACAAATCATCAATCATCACCGATCATCCAACTCAATCAAAACATCTCTGCTTTGCCAGTTAAAGTCCTATTTCATAGACTTCAGTTCTTTGTCGGTAAACCTTGTCTTCCGGTAAACCAAATCACTTAGATGACAAAATAAAACATCAGGAATCAGTAATCACCATTTGACATCAGTTGCCATCAATGACAACACAAATAACTGATCAAGTCATCTAATAAAAAAATATCAATCTCTTCATCACAAATAGACTTCTATCCTTTACCAGTGCAATCATCCATCTTCAACTGCATCACCTCATTTGTATTAGTTATGCCAAATGCCAAAATTACCCCCTTTTGGTATTGATGGCAACACCAATTACATATACAATCAAAGTAACATCATCATTTGCAACTTGCTTTCTGGTCTCACATCATTTGTCGGTTCTCCTCCTTTTGACTTCTCCCCCTTAACCAACGCTTCTCTCAATCTGATCAACTTCTCTCATATCTAATTTCTTTTCTTCTCCCATTTCTGATTTCTTTTCTTCTCCCCCTTTGAAAGAAATGCCAAAGGTGTAAATGCATCACTTGTCTTCAATTTTTTTGTTGCCTCTTCCATCATCTCTGCCAATCAAATCAGAAAAATTATATCAGAGTATTAAATCAGAACTTCACATCAGACTTTCTCCCCCAAAGGAGTAGCCTGCACCTTCATCAATCCTTAATGAAAGATAAACATGAAATACATAGGATTAATGCATCTCCATCATTCTATTTCTTCCAATGTAGGGGTCTAACCCCTAGTTTACCTCTAAGAAAGTCAAAGGTAGCCTTCAGTAAGGGCTTAGTAAAGATATCAGCTAACTGATCTTTACTATTCACATATTCCATTTTCACATGTTTTTCTTGAACTCTTTCCCTTAGGAAATGATACTTAAATTAAATGTACTTGGTTCTAGAATGAAGTACAGGATTCTTAGAAATATTTATTGCACTTGTATTATCACAATAGATAGTCACCAGTTTAGACATATCTATCTTGAATCCTTCTAGCACGTGTCTCATCCATATTGTCTGCATGGAATTCATGGATGCAGCTACATACTCTGCTTCAGCTATAGATTTAGAAACACATGTTTGTTTCTTGCTTTTTTGTGCCACTAATCTTCCGCCAAGTAGAAAATCCCCACTGGTTGTGCTTTTCCAATCATCCACATTACCTGGCCAATCAGCATCAGTAAAGACATACAAAGTAAAATCTCCTTTATAGGGATACTATAAACCATAGTATACTGTGCCTTTGAGATACCAACAAATTCTCTTCACAACCACCATGTGACTCTCCTTAGGCTCTTTTTGAAATCTAGCCACTAATCCAACAACATGAGCAATGTCTGGTCTGCTATGAACAACATAGTGTAGCTTGCCAATCATATATTTGTACTCTTTTTCACTAACAGCAAGGGAATCATCTTCCTTGGACAACTTGTAGCCTATCACCATCGGTGTTCCTACCGGTTTACAGTCTTCCATGCTAAATGTCTTCAACACCTCTTTGATATATTTGGTCTGACAAATAAAAATACCACCATCCAGTTACTGGACCTGTAAGCCAATAAAGAACTTTATTTCATCGATTAGAGACTTTTCAAATTCCTTTTTCATTATGTCAGCAAAATCCATACACATATCATCATTTCCACCAAAAATTATATCATCTACAAACACTTCTTCTATCGGCATCTTGTCTCCATCAATCTTCAAATAATTTTTTATGTCCTCACTGGTATGTTGGAATCCAATTTTGATCAAATATGCATGTAATCTCTCATACCATGCTCTCGGTGCCTACTTTAGACCATATAGTGCTTTATGCAATTTACACACCGTGTCTTTATCATCAGTCAAGGAAAATCCATCTGGTTGTTCAATGTATACTTATTCTTCTAAAATCCCATTTAGAAAGGTTGATTTGACATCCATTTGGTAAACTTTGAATCCCTTATATCCAGCAAATGTCAGCAACATTCTTACTCCTTCTAATCTAGCAACAGGTGCAAATGTTTCACCATAATCCTTGCCTTATTATTGAGCATACCCTTTGCAAACTAACCTCACCTTGTTTCTTACAATTTTTCCTTCATCCAATTTATTCCTAAAGACCCATTTGTTCCAATTACATTCTTATCCTCCGGTCTAGGAACAATTGACCATGTATGATTCTTCTCAATTTGATCTAATTCTTCATTCATTGCATTCACCCAATCGTCATCCTTTAGTGTTTCCTTAAGAGATGGGTTCAATTGTAGATATCAAACATGAGTTCTCTCGGATCTTTCTCCCAGTTTGCACACCTGCATTCTTATCACCAATTATATGCTCTTGTGAATGGTTCAATCTGACATATCTAGGTATTGCCCGTGTCGGCTCTGCATCTTCTGCATCAGGTTCTACTTTTTCTTCCTCACTGTCATTGCTTACCGGTTGAGCATCTAATTTTGCATTTGCCGGTTCTTCATTATCCTTTGCCTCCAGTTCAATGATCACACGTTTTCCCTCATTATCATCCTTTTCTGGTTCTGATCTGATTGTACCTTCAAACTTATCAAATAGATCATCAACTTTTACATTATTACTTTCAACAATTTTCTTAGTTCTCTTATTGTAACATTTATATGCCTTACTCTTAGAAGAGTAACCAAGAAAAATTCTCTCATCAGATTTTGCATCAAATTTCTCAGTGTAGTTATCTCTCTTAATAAAACATTGACTTCCAAAAACTTTAAAATAACTTACACAAGGTGTTTTTCCATACCATAACTCATAGGGTGTCTTATTGTTTCCTCTCTTTACCAGTACCCAGTCTAAAGTGTATACAACAGTACTAACCGCTTCTCTCCAAAACATTTTGGATACATCACCCTATAATAACATGGTTCTAGTAGCTTCAACTATTGTTATGATCATCCTTTCTGCTATGCCATTTTGTTGTGGTGTCCTCAGAGAAGATATCGATCTCTTGATACCCTGATCATCACAATACTTAACAAATTCATCAGATGTGAATTCACCTACTTGGTCTGATCTTCAACACTTCAGGTTCTTACCGGTTTCATTCTCAACCAGGTCTTTAAATGATTTAAGTCTACTAAATGCTTCTGGTTTCTCCTTCAAAAATGTCACCCACATCATTTTAGAATAGTCATCGGTGAAAATCATGAAAAACCTATCACCGTAATAACTCTTTGTCCTCATAGGGCCACAAAGATCAGTATGTACCAAATCTAAAATATTCTCAGAAATACAATTCTTGCTCTTGAAAGAAATAGAGGTCATCTTACCAATTTGACAATCTTTGCATATCACACTATCCGGTTTGACAATTTGTGGCAATCCTCTTACAACACTTGACTTGCTTATCTTAACTAGATTATCAAAATTAACATGACAACATCTTTTATGCCATAACCAACTGTTTTCCATTCTTGCAACCAGACAATTATTAATATTGCTATTCAAATGGAATAAGTTACCTCTATTTTGCTTCCCATTAGCAATCAGTTCACCATTACCTCCAAGAATTATGCATATTCCACTTTTAAACTCAAGCAAATAACCTTTATCATTGAGTTGACCAACACTTAAAATATTATGCTTTAGACCATCAACCCAAAACACATCATCAACATTACTCTTCCCATTTAGATAAATTGAAACGTTACCTTTCACCATGCGGGGAGAGTTATTTCCAAATCTAACAACACCTCCATCAAATTCATTAAGGGTTATGAACTTACTTTAATCTCCGGTCATGTGGTGTGAGAAGCCATTGTCTATAATCCATTCATCACTATTCTCCATATGAGATACTAGTGCCTTTTTATCTGTCAGTTCCTCCTTTATGGCTACAAACACAATTTCCTCATTGTCATCTTCATCTTCAGACTCTTCATCGGTCACACCTTCATCTACTGCAACATAACAATGTTTCTTGCCCTTTCCTTTGAATCTTCTAAAATTCTCTTTCTTATCAGTGTTAGGGCATTTAGTAGCAATATGACCAATTTTACTAAAAGAGAGACTTCAAAGGTAGCTTTCCTTTATACTTATCAGTGCCTCTTAGAAATCTTTTTTCTAACAGTGCCTCAAGTTCCATCACTTTGTCTTCATTGTCTTCATTTCCCCGGTTACTTCCATGACTTGACCTGCACTCATGACTTTGATATATATCTTTTCCTTTTCTAGAAGATGAACTGGTAACAGAATCTTTAAAGGCAGATTCAATAGATTTTGTCACACTATTGTCAAAACTATTTAACTCAAAAGTTGTAAGCTTACCAATCAATGAATCAAAAGTTACCTTATCCTTTGAAATAGATCTAAGTTCTTGGATTGCAAATACTCTTATAGCATACCGAGGTTGAAGAGTTATAAGCATTTTACTTACTATTGCATCATCTTCTATTTTACCTCCAACACTCTTTATTCCACCAACAACTTCTTTGATTCTTTGACCATACTATGCAATATTTTCTCCTTCAAGCATTCTCATGTCATCGAACTTTCCTCTCAAGCTTTCCTCTTTGGCTCCTTGAACATGCTCATCTCCTCCATAGATTGTCTCTAACTTTTCCTAAACCTCACCTGCAGTTTCCAATCCTTGAACATCAATATATTTCAAATCATATAAAGTACTTACAATAACTTCTAGGGCTTGCATGTTATCTTGCTGCTCTCTAAGTTCATCTGTTGTCAAGGGAGTACTAGTAGGAGAAACATATGTTATTTCAACTTGCTTCCAATATTGTGCACCAAGACCTTTAATGTAGACATTGATTCTATCTTTCCAAATCTTGTAGTTATCCTTGTTGAACTTGGGACCCTCTTTCTTCATCATCTTGACTTCCTCAGAATCTTTCCCTCAAGCAGTTAGGCTTTTTGCACACAGAGGACCAAATCTCTGATACCATTTGTTAATCTTATGAGGTTGCGGTTAATACTAAGAGGGGGGGGGGTGAATCAGTATTAATACCAATTGAAAATTTAAACCACAAACAAACTTATATCAAATCTGAAATCATTTATCAGAATATCTCAACTTCTTTTATCAGATCTAACAACCTCTTTATCAAATTTGCTTAACACAATATCAAATCATTTACAACATCTATCAATTCTTTCACCACTTAAGAAATCATATAGATTTTATCATTTAACAACTCATTATCCTCATCTATTAGATCAAACACTTTCTCTAGCAACTCTTATTAGTACCAGTAACCTTTGATAAACCTTTAAAAAAACATCATAACCGGTGTACTCAGAAATAGTGCATGAAATGTAACATAAACAAGAACATCACATGAAAAACATTCCACACATGAACACCATAATTTTTGACGTGGAAACCCAAATAGGGAAAACCACGGTGGGATTTGGTAGCCACAAATATTTTTACTCTTTTGAAGTGCACCCTGTTAGGAGCTTACAATACACCCCGTTAGGAGTAGACCCTATTAGGAGTCACCCGGTTAAGGGATTTTCCTAGCAGCCCAGTTAGGAGCTTGATGATCTGTTAGGATCAACCTCATGACAAGATTTAACACTCTTTTGAGAGATTCCCTGTTAGGGGACTTAAATGTTTAAGGCATGTTAGGACCTACCCGATTAAGGGATTTAACTTGGTGCAATTGTTAGGGAACAATAATAAAAAAATGATTTGTTACTTGCACTTCTCAACTTGCTTGATCAGATCTAGTTATTCTCAACACCCTACAACTCTCAGGAAGATCTCACACATCACTTGGATGACTCAACACATTCTCTAAGACCATGGACACAATAAACATCATTTGTGCCATCTAAATAACCATCTCAACTAGGTTGGCCACTAAACCCTAATTACATCATGAGTTTACAATACAAATCATTAGAGATAATCTTAGATCGATATACAAATAATTACATCAAATTATGATGCAATATTGACTATTGGTTGATCGTAACCCATCACGAAAATCCAATCTATACCAAAGTCAAACCTTCAAAACACTCTACTAAGCGTTTTGTTGTTTCCCAAGAAATTCTTCCTTGAATCGTGCCAAAATAGCAATCAAATCATTTCACGCAGGTTGTGTTGTGTTACCACCTTCATGTAGACTCATCGTCGATTATCATCATAACAAAAATAATTACTGGTTAGATGATTTCTTCACCGATCTTAAACCCTACTAAAACCTTAGCAAAACTTCATCACATTAGTAGGCTGGCCAGAGGATCCTTGCCACATTCCTTACGTTATTACACCTATGTACATTATTGGTAGGAGGGATCATGTGATAGAGCAATATAGACCCAATAGGGTTCGATGATAGTTTGGTTTTGTGCAAGATGTTCCTGAGGCACCCCACAGATTTAGGAGGATAATGAGGGAGTGAGTTGTAGAGTGGGGGGCACTTTAAGAGGATATTCAAGATCTTATTGATGAGTGGACATGATTGATACCCATGGAATGGGATCTCAAGAAAGGAGTAGAAGATCCAAGGTTTACTAATGCCTATATAGCATGGTGGGCTCAGCAAAGGCCCACTACAGATAGGAGGGAATAATTAGCTCCGCTAGGGGGCAGGAGGAGAGAGGCTCAAGTGAGAGGAGTCAGATTAGATGCCTATTAGCCACCTAGGGGCAGAGCAGAGGTAGTAGTCACCACAGTTTTGAGACGGACACTAGGGATACCAATGGCACCACTTGTGATAGCCAAGAGGTAGAGGATGGTCAGAGGATGAGAGAGGATAGGACAAGGAGATGTAGGAGATGAGAGACAAGGGATAGCAGCTAGGACTTAAGAGATGGATGTTGATGCCCCAACATCTACACTAGGACCTACACAAGGAAAAGGATAAGGGAGAACCACACTAAGATAAGTGTGACCTCATAGGTAGAGGAGGGAGGAGAGAGGATCAGATGGCTCAATGGCACCTCCAAATCAGGTTGCCTGGATCCAGTCCTTAGAAGAGGCATTGACTAGGGTAGAGGAGACTACATATAGTTACCACTAAGAGAGATAGCCCATGTCGAGAGAGGGATATAGCAAAGCAGGATAGGGTTCAGCTTTAGGCTAAGAGAGACCAACTATTACAGGAGAGGGATGCAACCATTGTTGCGAGAGACACCATCAATCATGCTTGATAGAGGATGGAGGAGATAGTTGATAAATATAGATGGGAGAGGGATGAGGCACAACGATAGGCTAAAGGAGGAGGAGGTGGTGAGGCAATTTTGGTAGCTATGGTAGAGCGATAGGAAACGAAGATTCAAGCTCTTTCCCACCAGGATGGATGTTGTAGAGATCAGTACGAGAGATTCGTCCCTCCAGACCAGTGAGAGATTTACACAAATCCACCTAGAAGGAGAGGATCCATCTCTTCACACAATGGAGGGTCTAGTGGAGGATCCAGGAGATCTAGCCAAAGTACCAATAGATTCGACAGGAGAATCCGCACATAGGGTAGTGAGCATAGAACTAGGTCAGCATCAAGATTTGCACAAGGATCCCAGGGGCAGGATCAAGGACATAGACCTATAGAACAGGGACTAGCCTAGCATCCCTAGAGCATTTTTTTATAACATGATGTACATCTAGATGATTATTGTTTATATACCAATATACAGGATGTATTTATATTTGATTCTTTGCACCCCATGCAGATTTCTTAGCATGCGAGGTGATCACCATTCTTTCATTTATTATCACTTAGAGATGTACTTATTCTTTATTCATGATGTACCATGTGATGTATACATTGATACATTTGTACATTTATACTCTTTTGACAGACATTGTGACATATATATATATATATATATATATATATATATATATATATATATATATATATATATATATATATATATATATATATATGGCACGTTTATGTTTTGATGCATGTATATTTGATTTATGATGATGTATGGATGCATACCTATGATATGATCTTCTATCATATTTGTGATACAAGATGCGATGTATGTGCATAATGATTCTACCATATGATGTAATTATGATATGACATGTGCTGACAAACTTGGTGATGCAGGATGATGCAATGATATGATAACCTATGTGATGCATGTTTAATCCTTATGGCATGGATGTTATGCATGATGATGTGATGGATGGATTATATACTAACCTATTCATGATACAGGATGTGATGATAGCATGATGTGATAAACTATATGATGTATGTTCACTATTGATGACATGAATATATGAATGTATGGTATGGTTATGCATGACCTAATAGTGAGATATAAATATGGTACATATAACACAACTATTTTCATAATTGTGCAGGATGAGATGTATGTATGTGATACTTATGTTATAGGATATGATTTGCATGATTTTTATACTACATGACATGATTTGCAATATAAAATACATGAGACAATTATACAACATGCATTATATAATGAATAAATTATGCATTGTGTATGGACTACATACTAACTATGTGTAATGCAGGATGTATGAATGCAATTCTATCATGATAAAAGCTACATAATGCTTAAGGGATATTCGACAAGGATTGAAATGACAACTGGAAGAACAAGGAACGTCTGCATATTCCCAAGTGAAATCACAAAAGTAAAGGAAACAAATGAATACAAATATCAACAAAGATAAAAAAGAATCAAAGCCAACACAAGTGTCTCAGATATATTTTTTCCAAAAGGGTAACTAATGGATGGGTATTGGATAACATTTGACATCCTACGCAGACATGATTGGATAAAGGATTGATGAGATGGATTTGACAAAAAGAGAACCTGATATGATCATGATGACAAAAATGCTTATCGACAATTGTTGAAGAGTCAACAACTGAGGTATGAAATTGGAAACACAACTGATGCACACATATGAGCAGCAAAACAAGCCTATATAAATGGCACACCTATACATGACAGATTCAAAAACCTATACAGGACAAGGCTGACACTATTTACAAAAACCTACACAACTCCCATGTGCATAAAAGCAACAACCAAGGGACCACTGCACAGAAGCTTAGAAAAGGAGAAAGGAGGAGATATGTACAGATACAATTTACAAAGGCAAGTAACAAAGGATACTGTGTCAGGATAAGGCCAAAAGGAGCAGCAAAAGGATAATGGAACTACACCTTATATACAGTGCCCGTTTCCAAGTTTTCACCATATATACAGTGCCCGTTTCCAGGTTTTCACCATATATGCATGCCCAAGGCACCACCAAAAGTAGTTTTTACCATAGGACAATTTTCTTTTCTTTTCTTTTTCTCTTTTTCTTTTATTTTTATTTTTTGAGCTTTTTCAATTTTGGGGGATTTTTTGAACTTTTTTTGGGGGGATTTTTATAACATTTTTAATTTTTTAGGATTTGTTCATCATTTTCATTTATTTTTTATTTTTTTGAATATTTGAATAGTACACTACCATTGATTAGGTGTAGAATATCTTCAAATGCATGATAATTATATTGGCAAGAGACATTGTTCCAATGAACATTGATGCATGGTTGATGTTCAAGGGTTGCCATTGATGGCAACTCAGTTCAGAAATCACATCCGGTGCATGTATATTTGGTGTACCGGAAGTCATATTGCTCATAAGGCATAAGTCTGGAAGGGGGAATTCAGTAACCGGTAGAGCATGATATCATGGTGCACATCTTGATTTTGGTGATATAATTTTGGTTGCGGTGATCAAGGTAGTTGATTCAAGGTTTGGGAAAGATTATCTCGTGATCCTGATATCCGGTGTTGATTCATGAGCAAGTTTAGAGCTCCGATATCCGATAATTCAGCTAGAACAGAGCTATTTTGGTGTAACGTGTGTTGTAGAATCTTAAGGATGATAATGGTGATCAGTTTCATGTTTGAAGTGATTGGGCCAACTTATTGGAGGCCTATCATCTTCTTATTTTGCTCCACATTTGGATTTGTGGATGGATCGAGCCGACTTTGTGATACACGTTTCATGTTGCATGTTATGTGGTTTTTGGAAGTCGACTTAGTAAATGATTCTTTTTGTTGGTGCAGATATATAAGATCGATATGGATGATCATTTTTGAGTGGTGTGATGAGTGTGGGAGGCCTGTAAGATCAAATTTTCAATTTTTGTGAATGTGGTTGAAGGTTATGGTGCTCCAATATTTGACAGAGTAGGAAATAGAGCAAATAGACACATCAATTGCAGGTGCCAATTGGAGCCTAACCGGAACTACATTTTAGCATAAATAGATGCTATACTTTAGTTCATTCACTATTATAACCATTTTGTAATAGCTTGTAAGGCAGTGATCCTTCCTTCGGGTTGTATCCATTTTTTTAATTGAGCAGTGAGCTCTAGGCAATTAGCCTGAATGCAAGTGCATTCTCCTTATGTAATATTAACATACTTCTGGCCATAGTATAATAATATTATGGGTACTCAATCTTACTATGGTGGTTATTTTCTTTATGTTTTCGTATTTCACTTTCTTTCTTATGCATCTGGTGGTTTGAGAATCAGATTAATAAGTTTGCAAATTACAAAACATTGATTCAACCCCCCTCTCAGTGTTCATTGATTCCAATAATTGGTATCAGAGCTTAGTACCTCGGAAGAAGCCTAACAACTTGAGGAATATATATAATAATGAATCAATGGACTCCCATTTGTAGAGATGCTTAGTGCGGCACTTGAAGATCTTGATGCATCAAGAAAAGAAGTTCCCTGAAAAAGAAATCTGAATGCAGTTGAAGATTTCATTGAGACATTGAAAGATCAAGTGAGCACTTATAGAGAAAACATAAACGAATTGATGGACAAACTCAAGGATAAAGAAGAACAAATCATTGATAATCAAGCCCTGCAAGACAAGACAGATGAATGTGAGAAGTTGGATAGGGAAAATGTAGTCTTAAAGAATGAGATGCAATCCATTGTAATGAAGCTAACAAAGGAGATTGAAGGCCGGAAGAAGAATGAAGAAACTCTGACTCAGTCACTAAAGGATGGATTTGATGAATGTTGTAGATTGACATATGAGAATGATCAATTGAATCTTGAATTGGTGCAAACAAAGAATGATGGACAAGAAGTTGAAAGACAAATCATAATTCTGAGAGATGAGCTGACTACTGCTAATGAGTACAAAGAAAAATTCAAAGCCAATTCAACTTGGTTGGATGAGATGTTGGAAAGTCAAAGACATGGGAAAGGCATGCAAGGACTTAGAATTGAGAAAGGAGAATCCTCTCGTTCTGGTTAGAGCAATCATCAATAGAATAACAAGAAACCTTCGGTAAGACAACCTAATGCTTACAAATTCAATGGTAAATGTTTTGTTTTTGGTAAATTTGGTCATATAGAAAGTTAATGTAGAAGTAGGATGAATAATGGGATGATGAATAAAATGATGAACAATAGTTCTACCTTTACCGGTCAATGTTTCATATGCAACAACTTTGGTCATAAGTCAAACATGTGCAGAAAAATGATGAATAATTTTCAGAATAAGAGCTGCTATGCTTGTGGAATGTTTGGGCATATTTCTAACCAATGCAGGATGAGACCAAATCAGATGAAATTTAGGCCTATGCAGAGAAATGTTCTTTTCCATGCATGCAACAAACTTGGTCATATTACAAGATATTGCAGAAGAAAGAATGTAAGCAAGAATGCTCTGGTAGACAAGAATAGATAATATGAGATGGGAAAAGTTAAGGTGGAAGAGATCAAAGATTGGCATAATAAGATGTGGACTAAAAAGGAAGATTCAAATGTGCAAAATGGTTCCACACCTGATTCCAGTGTAGGAACCTCATCCGTAATCTAAGGCCTAATGCCTTAGGGGGAATATTTTCATGCAAATATTTAGAAATCCCCAGTTGAGGATGGTTGCAAATGATGGAGATTAGCTGTGCAAATGATATTTGGAAGATTTCATGGCAGTTTGGGATTCTGATGAGTAAATTCATGAAAAACAGAGTATCCAGAAGTCTTTAGGGTTGTGCATTTATTAAAACTTAAATTATGTTTTTAGTGGATAAAAAGGAATTCTACTATTCATTTATCACAATGCAAACAAGAGAAAAGAGCATAGCGAAAAGAGATTTAGCAGCAAAATATGAGCTTGTAGAGACCAGTTAGTGATTTTGAGCATCTGTATGTGATTCAAAAATGTATTTTTTATTTACCTAATTTTGAAATGGCATATGCATCTGCATCTTGTTGTTGCGACTCCATTGGTGGTAGATATTACTGAAAGAGATAGGCCCGTATTCAAGATACAACCATTAAAATCTACCAAAGATGAACTAGAATGTGCATTTTCCTTTGTCTCGTATGGCATACTGCATAATGAAGATATTAGGGCATACATCCACTATAATATTGAAGAGCTTGGGAATGCAAATATTCTCTCACTTTATACAAAGAATATGATGGATGGTATGGTTAATTTGAAGCAGGAATTCAAGTTATTGCACGATAAGGATTTCATCCAATTCATTCATTTCCTAGTGTTCGATGAAATTGAATGGGTCCGATACATTTTGAGCCAAATCCATGATGAGTTCATGTGGCTGGACCGACCTCATAAGATCACCAAGCAAGCCATTCAGATAGTTACCCGTTTAAATGAAACCGGTGAGATTCTTAGATTGAGGAAAGTTCAGTAATACAACAATGATAAAGGTTACCGGATCTCAACATGATAGCTAGTCGATGACTATCAGTGATATCATAGAGAACGATGTTAGATTTGCTTCAATGGTGACTGGATATAAAGTGTATCAATCGAGCGGGCAGAACTCTATATCTGACACTGCTATATTTGCAACCTATGAGATGCTAAAGGAAGACAAGAGGTGTGATCTTTGTGCAGTTCTTCTCAGTGAGTTATTAAGCAACCTAAAGAAGATAAAGCAAGACAAGAAACATGTTTTCAAATTTGGTTCCTTGATTGTTTTCTTAGCACTGTATTTGCTAAATGAGATCCCCAGTATTGGAAAGATTTAGTGGGCTTATGATAAATCGATGGTCATTCTAATCAAGGAAGGATTGCAGAGTTTAGGTGATAGTGTTGTGCATAAATCTACTTTGGGGGGATATTTCAAATCCTTTTAAGCCATGATGCAAAGTAGGGAAAGGATCCCTAAGGAGATTGTTAAGAAGTGTGAGAAAACAATCTGCTTTATGGTTGATAAGGACCAATGCCATATAGAGGTAGTTGAGCCAAGAAATATCTGGATCATGCCCATGGGGTTTGAGGTGGACACTACCACACTTGATGCATATGCTCAACATTTGTTGATTCAACCAGTAGATGATAAGGAGGAAAGATTCGATACTTGCAAGGAAAAAGATCTTGACTTATACAAGAACTTTATTGGACCAGCAAGAAAGAGTAAAGTAAGGAGGGAGGTTGAGAAGCTAACAAAATAAATGGGCATAGCTAAGGAGGTTGTGCAAAGGGCTAGAGAACAAAATATATTGAAGGAGGAGGATATAGAAAAGCCCAAGAAGTCAAAATCGGTTCCCACCCCTCCAAAGAAGGCCAAGCCAAGACAGTCTCAGTTTGCACCTACCTCTGGTGTGGAGAAGCCCATTCCTCCATCCAAATCACAATCAACAACATCAATTGGTGAGGTGAAAAAGAGGAAGAAGGAGAAACCCCAAAGAGTGTATGTTGTTGCTATCGTCGAGGACATAGAGACAAAATTTGATGAAGCAGTGAAAGAGGTGAAAAAGACACCCACCTATGCTAGAGTGGTGAAGAAGCCACAATCTGGTGGAGTTTGGCAATCAAAGAAGCCAAAAGGAGAATCTGAGTCATCCTAAAAATCTATAGTAAGAAAGAGGAAGAAATATGAGATAGATGAAGCTCACAAATCAGGCAAGATTGAAGGCACATTTGAAGGTAATATTGAAGGTATATGGATATATATAGTAAGACATTGATAGAACTTGCATCTATGATTCCTAAAAGCCTGTCTGATATTTTGGATGCAAGAAGCCATACAACTAGTTTAGAAGATGAGAGAATAAAGGACAATGTGTTAGTAAACCTATCTTTTGTCATCTCCAAAGATGAAGTTATTAGATTATTGAAGCTTGCCAAGGATAAATTTTGAAGTAAGAAGAGAGTTAATAAGCTTATGCTCAGCAAGATAGATGAGGTAACCAAAGAAACAAAGACAATTTTGAAATAGTTTTTGATAGATCAAAGAATTGATGTGAATTTGGAAGGTCAATCAAATTATCAGACCACAGTTAGTGATGTTAATGGTACCAATATTGATATCTCTGATGAAGTTGTACAGGAACCTCCGGTTATAGAACTTGTGTCAGAAAGCAACTAAAGTAGATAAGGATAAGGATGATGGTGAGAAAGGTGAGAAGGATGAGAGTGCAGAGGTTGCAGGTAAGGAGAAAGGAGAGAAGGAGAAAGATCAAGCTCCTATAATAGTGGCAAGAGACATTGTACCTGCCAAAGGGAAACAAGTTGATATTGATTCAGATGATTTTGGTCAAGAGCCTATAGATCTAAGCTCATTATCTCCTATTCAAGCACTTAAGTTGGCGACTCTCGCTCAATAAAAAGCTAGTGAGGACTTACTTAAGTCCCATTCTGTGGACAAAGAGTTGATATCATTGGTAGGAGATATGCTGGAGAAAATCATGCCATCTTTCAAACCAGATACATCTGATCCCTTTGATAAGCTCAAGGGTTTGCTAAATGTTGTTGGTTCTCATTTTGAGTCTTTGGAGAAGGTAGCATATATTAAAATTTTGAATCAATTCAATGTTGTGAAATTGAAACATTTTTTGAAGATGATAGAAGATGATAGAGTTAGTTTGGTTACTACACTGAAAAGTATTCAAGATGCACTTGATGAAGGTGGTAACATATACAAGTCATGCCTAATTTTTTCTAAGTTCACTATAGACATTGATAAGAAATTCAGGGAATGTGAAGGCTAGCTAGCAAGCATATCACAGTCATATGCTCCACAATCAACTCCGGTTAGCAATTTTGAACCCAAGTTTTGAGTGTATTGAATAAGATCAAGAGTTTAAATCAACAAAAGGAAGGAGTTTTGGGTAGAGTGTCAGAAGTGAGGAGTCTTATTACTACCCAGATAGATTCATTGATGAGTAGCATGCAGGATGCTAAGAATGCACTGAATAAGCATGCTCCAACAGATAGATAGGGAGTATAAATGCATGCCTACCTTTTTAGTAGGATGATAAGCATTTTGGAGAGCTTAAAGAGGGCATGGGATAATCATTTTATGTCCCTTAGAACAATTTTTGCAGACCTCTTCAAGTTTTTGTGAGCAATTGTACATATCCTTGTACATAAGTTTTAGCAGATTCCTATCTTTGGCATTGTTGTCAAAGGGGGAGAGAGAAAAGTGAAAAATGGTGTAAATTCTCAGGGAGAGTTTGTAGATTCTTGGTAAATTTGAAATTTTGAAGTTTTGCAGTCTTGAGTGTACAGTTCATTCAGCTCATTTTTTATAGTGTTGTCATCAATGCCAAAGAGGGAGATTGTTGGCAAGAGATAATGTTTTGGTGAAGATTGATGCATGATTAATGTTCATGGGTTGTCATTGATGGTAACTGAGTTTGAAAATCACACCTGGTGTACATAAATCTAGTGTATCGGAAGTCATGTTGCTCATAAGGCATAAGTCTAGAAGGTGGAGCTCAGTAACTGGTAGAGCATGAGATCATGGTGCACATCTTGGTTTTGGTGATGTAATTTTGGTTGCGGTGATCAAGGAAATTGATTCAAGATTTGAGATATATTATCTTGTGATCTTGATATCCGGTGTTAATTCGTGAACAAGTTTAGAGCTTTGCTATCCAGTAATTCAGTTAGAATAGAGCTATTTGGGTATAACGTATGTTGCAGAATCTTAGGGATGATTTCGGTGATCAGTTTCATGTTTGAAGTGATTGAGATGACTTATTGGAAGCCTATTATCTTCTTGTTTTGGTCTGCATTTGTATGTGTGGACAGATTGAGCTGACTTTGTGATACACGTTTCATGTTGCGTGTTATGCGGTTTTTGGAACCGACTTAGTAAATGATTCTTTTTGTTGGTGCGTTTATATAAGATCGATATGGATGATCATTTTTTAGTGGAGTGATGAGTGTGGGAGGTCTGTAAAAGCAAATTTGTAAGTTTTGTGAATGTGATTGAAGGTTATGTTGCTCCGGTATTTGACAGAGCAATGAGACAGATCAGTTGCAGGTTACAATCTAAGACTAACCGGAACTGCATTTTGGCAAAGTTAGATGCTATACTTCAGTTCATTCACTATTGTAACCATTTTGTAATAGCCTGTAAGGTAGTGATCCTTCCTTCGGGTTGTAGCCCCTAAGTAATTGAGCAGTGAACTCTAGGCAGTGAGCCTGAATGCAAGTGCATTCCCCTTATGTAATATTATCATACTTCTGGCTATAGTATAATAATATTGTGGGTACTCAATCTCACCGTGGTTTTTCCCCTTGCAGGTTTCCACGTAAAAATCTTGGTGTTATGGTTGTGTGGTTATTTTCTTTATGTTTCTATATTTCACTTTCTTTCTTATGCATCTGGTGGTTTGAAAATCACGTTAATAAGTTTGCAAATTACAAGACACTGATTCACCCCCTCTCAATGTTTATTTATTCCAACAATTTAGGGGGTCATTAAGAGGCTCCCCTTGTAGAGTGGATAGATGATAGGTTCTTGAACCATATTTTGTTGTGATTACATATGGGCCTAACCAATTGACTTCAAAATTTCCTTTCTTTTCTTTGTCCTATTGATTTTGTGGATTTTCTTGAAGCACTAGATCACCAACCTTGAATTCATGAGGATGATCTTTCTTCTAATATTGTTTCTTTAGTCTAGTTTTATATACTTGTAAGTGATCATATGGTTTTTGGCATTTTTCATCAAGGAGATCCATATGGGCTAGCCTTGCCACCCTATAATCTTCATAAAAAATAAAGTCCTTCAGGGATATGTGCAAGGATGGTAGCTTGACCTCAATTGGAAAGATTTCTTCTACACCATATACAAGGGAGTGTGGAGTAGCTCTAGTGGGAGTTTGGATACTGGTGTGATATGCCAAAAGGGAGGGATTTAAATGAAGATGCTAATTTTGACCAGTTTCATTGACAACCTTTTTTAGGATACGTAAAAAGGTTTTAATGGTTGTCTCGACCTGGCCATTACCTTGTGGGTAATATGGGGTGGACCAATGATGTTATATATGAAATGTGGAACAAAGATCACACATGTTGGTTTTTAAATGAGGTTCCATTATCGGTAATGATGGTAGAGGGAACTCCATAGTTGAAAAGGATATGATATACGACAAATTTGGACACTTGAACACTAGTAGTAAGCATGAGGGGGATAGCTTCAATCCACTTGGTAAAATACTCCATAGTTACAATGATAAACTTATGTCCATCTGAATAAGGAGGATGAATTTTACCAACCGAATCAAGGCCCCATGTAGAAAAAGGCCACGATGTTGTAATAGGCTACAAATCTTGTGCAAGAACATGAATTAAGTCACTATGTTGCTGATAGGGTAATCATTTCTTAACAAACTCACAACAATCATGCTCCATCATGGGACAATAATATCCCATTCTCAAAAGTTGTTTGGCAAGACAATATCCACTTGTATGAGCGCCACAAGTTTCGGCGTGCACTTATTTCATCACAAGATTAGCTTGATTTGAATCTAAACATCTAGAGAGGATGTCATGGTAGCCCAGATGATATAAATTATCTCCTATAATTGTAAACCAAACACATTGGTGAATGAGGTTACAATGATCCTTTCGGGATATGTTGGGTGGAAGGGTGTTATCTTTAAGATAGGAATAAATATCATGGTACCAAGGGGATTGGGAATCAACAATGTTGCACACCATATATGTATGTGATGTCTAAAAAGATGGCTAGAGAAGATGTTCAACAAAAAAACTTATATTTTGGACTATCTGACTCCATTTCAATTAATGAGCCAATAGCAGACATTGCATCAACAACCTTATTTTGTGCTCTAGGGATTTGATCAAAGGTAATGTTTTGAAAGTTCTTCTTGAGATCATCAAATCTTCTTTTATATGGTAACATCTTATCATCCTTAGTTTGGTATTCATCATTCACCTATTTAACAACCAATTGTGAATCCCCATATGAAAGGATATCTACAATATTCCATTGTATAGTCATTTAAAGACCAACGATAAGACCTTCATACTCAACAATATTATTGGTGCATGGGAAATACAACTTAAAAGATTTAGGAATAAGATCTCCTTATGGTGTCACAAATAAGAATCCTACCCCTAATCCATTTTGTGTGTGTGATCCACCAAAATCAAGTTTCTAGGGAGTCTATGTTGTGATTGTGCAAACATACTCATCTATAAATTCTGCAATTAAAGGATGAGTATCCATCAAGGGTGTTTCTACTAGTTGGTCTGCAATTACTTGTCCTTTAATGGCCTTTCTATCTACATATTTAATATCAAATTCACTAAGCAACATGACCCATTTAGCCATACAACCAATATGGGTTGACTTTGATAACAGGTACTTCAAAGGATCAATCTTACAAATGAGCTTAATAGTATGAATTAGTATATAATTCCAAAGCTTTTATGAACAAAAGATAGCAACTAGACATGCTTTTTCCACAGGTGATTAATTGAGCTCATATCCCACCAAGGTTTGACTAATGTAGTAAATGGCACATTATTTCCTTTGATCATCATGTTAGGCAAGGAGTGCTCCCACTGCAACTAGAGTAATTGAGATATACAAGAGGAATGGTCTTCCTAGAATTGGTGACATTAACACTCGAGAATAAGATAGATATTCTTTTATTCTATCAAATGATTGCTGACACTGAGAATCCCACTTAAACTATGTACCCTTTTTAAGAAGACGCGTGAATGGCTAACATTTATCTACAAGTCGAGCAATAAAACATCTAACAGATTGAGGTTTTCCTTGGAGACTTTCTTAGGGTCAACTTATATACCACACCTAGAAACTATGAATCTTAGTAGTTTACCTTATGTAACTCCAAACATGCACTTTTAAGGATTTAGGTGCAACTTATACTTAGCCAGATGTTTAAAAATATGTTCAAGAATAGATGGGTGTTCTGCCTCGGTTTTTTATTTTCCTAGTTATCTAGATAATCCTCTAGTATCTTATGCATGAGATCATGGAATATTACTATCATAGTGTGTTGATATGTGGTGCCTATATTTTTTAGACCAAAGGGAATGACTTGATAACAAAAGGTGCCCTAGGGAGTGGTAAATATTGTTTTATGTTGGTCATCCTCTACAATTTTTATTTGGTTGTAACCTAAAAATCAATCCATAAGAGAAATAATTTCATGTACCGTTGTCAAATCAACTAGGATATTAATGTTAGCTAGTGGAAAATCATCTTTGGGACATGATTTTTTGAGATCTCTAAAATCTATACAAACTCAGATGGCTCCAGTGGGTTTAGAAATGTTATAAATTCATTCCGAATAATCAATCAGTCAGATAAACTTGTCCTCTAACAAGTTCTCCAATTTCGCTTTGACCAATAATGTAATCTAAGGATGCATCTTCCAAAGCTTTTTCTTAACAGGTTTAACATTTGGATCAACAGCCAAGTGATGTACAACAATATCAGGATCAAACCCTGGCATGTCTGCATAAGACCATGCAAAATTAATAGGCCACTTGTGGAGAATTTAAAGGAAAACTTGGAACTCTTCATCAGAAAAAGATGTTGCCACATAAGTAATTTTGGGATTCTCTTCAATTCTTAAGTTAACTTCTCTTGTCTCATCAATGAGGATTAGGTATTTATCAGCTACTTTTATATCAATGAGAAGAAGAGGGGAATCCTCATCTACTCCCTCAAAGGGTTTTCACCAGAAGATACAACCTTTTTTTTACTCTTTTGGAGTCTACAGGCGCCTCATAAAGGTTTTCACTTGTAGACAATTGATGTTTAAATTCTTTTTCACTTTTGTAGTTAAGGATCTCCTCTTCGCCAAGGAAACCATGAGGATCCAACTTGTAGAGTGTATTCAGAGCTAGATGATAATATGGTGCACACTCAATTGCTCTCAAAAATTGCAAGAGCATGCCATCACTATGGAATGTATCAAGGTGTGCAACAGTTTGACCCCAATAAATGAGTTCAAGATGGAAAAGGGGAAGATCAATTAAGAACATATATGTGTCAAAGACGGTGGATGTGCCAAAGGATAAGAAACTATCCATATCATCATATGCTTGTTTGACAACCTCCTCGAGTATGTCTTTGATATCAATCGAAACATTTTCATTGTTTCTAGAAGTGCCTGTCGAAGTTGAGGCTTCATGAGAAGAATGTCCAAAACTAAGCCCTTAATGACGAACATTTGGAATTGGATCAATAGGTCTCTAATTCCGTGTTCTTCTTGTCCTAACCCTCTACCTTGATAATCCCATTTCTTGGTAGCCAATTTGTGTGCTATTCGATATTTTTCTTTGAAGTGATCAAGGTGGGTATCATTGTCTACAATAACATCCCTGAAAATCCACTGATTAATATCTCCTTCTATGACCTCATGATTAAGTTCACCATGAGATTGGAATGTAATAGAACCACACATTCTGACCACAGGTTCTTTCTTCTTCTACTCTTTGGTCAGTTTCCCATGAATATGAGGTCTACAGGTAAGGAACCCACTACAAAAGGCTCCTTGTAAAGCATATTTGTCATAGTCGGCGTCATTGATCTTGAGATAGGAAAAGGCAAATGAAATGGAGTTTTTTCCTTTTGCAATAGTGAGTATGGATTTAGGGTCAATATGTGAGGATGATGGAGTAGTTTGAGGGATTCCAACATTGATACCCAAGCAATGATGGGAGTATCGGAAAGATGCTTCAAGAGAATGACAATACTCAAATGGTTGAGTGTCATCATGAATAGTAATTTCACAACCTTGATTTGGAAATTGAAGACATTGGTGATAAGTGGATGACATGGCTTGCATGGCATGGATCCAAGGGCAACCAAGAAGGATGTTAAATGGAAGACCAAGATCAATGACATGGCAAAGAGTATCTTGTGTTATAGGGCCCACCTGAATTGGAAGATTGATCATCCCCACTAAGCTTCTCTCTGCATTATCATATGCTTTGATAGTGATGCATTGGTTATGCAAATCCATGACATGTATACCCTACTTGTGTAACAAATTTCAAAGTAAAAAGATTTAGGGAAAAACCATTATCAATCGGAACTCGCTTTACTTTGTAGTGCTTGATAATGGCCTCGCTATTAAGCACATGGATATAATTGGGATCAAGCACCATGACATCAGATTGAGTGAAACTGAGATGGTATGTGAAAAATAAATGCACTACTAAAGCTTGGAATTGCATAGGATCTATATTTCTAGGTACATGGGTTTCTTGCAATACACAGTTAAGAATATCCTAATGAGTAGGTGAAGATTTCAACAAATCTAAAATGGAAATCTGTGCAGGGGTCTTCCCTAAGTGCTAAAAAATGTTGTATTGTGTAGACATAGGAACTTAAGGTGTGGTATGAGGTGGAGTTCCAAGAACTATCATGCAAGCTCTTCTAGTGGTTTCAACACATTGAGTATCAACTCCTTTGACACGAATCATATTGACATGCTCTTCTACTTGGGTAATACAACCTAGCGTAACACCATAATCAAACGGGACTTTGTTATATCTAATGTTATTGGTTGTATGAGATTGACTTGCATTGATGTGCTAGCCTATCCTTGATGTTTGGGAAGAGCATCTTTATACATACCTAGGTTTGCATTAGGTTGATGAATACTAAGAGGGGAAGGTGATGTAGTATGCCGAAAAACACTGTATTTAAACAATTAAACAGTCTAGTAATAAACTGGTAAAACAGTTTAATAAACAAACTGGTTAATACACATGCAAACCAAATAGCAAATAAGACATTCACCCATAGGAGCAATAACACCATAACACAAGAGATTTTGACGTGGAAACCCAAATGGGAAAAACCACGGTGAGATGGAACTCACAAGTAACTATTTGTAGAATAGGAACCAAACCGGTTAAGGTCAGACCGTTAAGGTCCTACAATGTTCTTTACCAGAACAGATCCTGTTAGGAATCTCAATCTCTGTTAGGAGATAAGTCTGGTTAAAGACTACCTTGCTAGAGGATTTTAGATCCATTGATGTGAACCACCTTGTTAGAGGATTTACAAAAAGCTTTTGGGCCTACCCGATTAAGGGCTTCCGACGAGTCAAAGATGTGAGTAATCAACAAGTGAGTGATCTAGTAAATAGCACAGATTGCTTGGTTAGATCCTTGATAGCTCGTTCCTAATGCATTCCAGCATTACTTCAGTCTTCAACACATTCACTCTCTACCTCTACTCGCAAACCTGAACTTTTCTTCTATCTTCACACTCACAAAAACTCTTCAACCACCTTAAACCCTAGCAGCTCCATAAAACCCTAGACATGATGTCCTTATCAAGGAATCTAATTTCATGTCGGTCTAATAGGATTACATTACAATTTCCTAGGTTCAATGCATCTAGACATATTTTGTAACACGACACAAAAAGCACCGTTAAAGTGTCGGCACCGCCAAACAATTGGTGGATGGTAACTCATCACAAAGTATTACCGGTTCATACAAAATACCGGTTAAGGCAAAATACCGGTTGCCAATTTGACAATAATGAAGACTAGGAAATATGAGTTGTGCCACTTTGTTCCTTCGTACCGCTTGAGATCCTCAAACCACTTGGGGTCTTCATACCGCTTCAGATCGGTAAACACTTTCTACAAAACACCGATAGTCTAAAGACTATAATACATCATACCGATTGGAACAAATGCAGGTTGAGCATAACTCATACATATAAAAGTGATCTCAATGCAAGTGTGTGTCCATCAATGACAATCACAACATAATCATCAAAAATGCCAACAATCTCCCCCTTTGGCATTGATGGCAACACTTAGGCAAAATTTTGGCATCTAAGTGTTTTACAACAAAAATATGTCATAATCAAAATTACTCCCCCTAAGCATATACACTATCCCTTTTACAAAAAATACAATGTATACTACTCCTTAACAGAAATAAAATGAAAGTATACATCAAAACATTCAAAATTTATACTTCTCCCCCTTTGCCAACAATGACAAAAAAAATATTATAGACCAACCCCTATTTCATTAGCATTAAAAGAATAAGTGTTTATGAGAGTAAACAATAAAACTTGTCAAAAACTGATTTAAAGTCCTGCAAAAATTGTTTCATAGATAAGGACCAGGACTCAAGTAGGGAGGTAGCCACTTCTTTCTCTGTCTGCATTTGGGAGACCTGTTCTTCCATGGCGTCTATTGTGCTCATCTCTTGAGTCACCATTAAGGCATCCAGATTGAGATAAGATTTCCGAAGTATTTACAGGCGTGAGAGTAGAACCAGTTGTAGTTCCTACAAATCTCGAGTCTGGTTGCTGATTTCCAACTCTATTTTGGCAGATTGGATATGAAACCAATGAACGGTTTGCCCATAAGCTGTAAAAGAGTCATATGGCGGCTTGAAGGTGCTCATGTATAACTACAAGTCAGATTGTAGCTTTTGCTTCTATACAAGCACATCATAATAGAAGAGATGGGGTTGGCAAATCTTACTCAGTAGTAGATTCCCTTCATCCAGAGCATCCCTTATATCTTTTTGAGCTTTTTGCAGATCAGACCGGAGCTCATTTAGCTTCTTCACCAGGGCAATGTTGAGAGCCTTTTGATGCTCTTTCTTGGCATTTGCCTCTGCTACCTCTTCTAGGCTCTGCACCTGATCATCCACTACGGTGCATAGGAGCTTCAATTGTGCCAGTGATGAATCAGTATTGGGGAGGTTTGTGTCGGGTAACAAACCGGTAAGAGTGTCCACCACAACTTGGATCACATCTTGCTCCTTCTTCCTCCTTATCACTTCAAGGCATTCTTGAGCAACCTTAATGCTCTGTAGCAACTCCATTTCGTTTGCAGACTGGATGTCAATAGGACTGGTGAGGTCAGTCGGTTTGGCTTGACTACCGGTTGCTTTTAGAGTCTCCATCTGAGTGCTTTTTGCCGCTTCTTCTTTCTCTTCTTCCTTCTTTTTCTTCTCCGCTTCTTTTTGCCGCTCCTCTTCCTTTTCCTCCTCTGATTTCTTCTTCTCCACTTCCTTTCTCTTCTCCTCTTCCTTATCCTCCTCTGCTTTCTTCTTCTCTGCTTCCTTTCTCTTCTCTTCTTCCTTATCCT
Source organism: Cryptomeria japonica (assembly GCF_030272615.1). Lineage (NCBI taxonomy): Eukaryota > Viridiplantae > Streptophyta > Pinopsida > Cupressales > Cupressaceae > Cryptomeria > Cryptomeria japonica. The sequence goes on along the minus strand of NC_081407.1, from coordinate 553,043,049 downwards.
CCTCTACTTTCTTCTTCTCTGCTTCCTTTCTCTTCTCCTCTCCTTTATCCTCTTCTTCTTTCTTCTTTCTTTCTTCACATCTTCTTGTTTCTTTTTCTCTTCTTCCTCTTTTCTCTTTTCCTCCTCTTTCTTTTTTTTCTCATCCTCTTTTATCTTTTCCTCTTCATTCTTTTTCTTCTCATCCTCTTTTCTCTTTTCCTCCTCTTTCCTTTTCTCCTCATCTTATTCCTTTTTCTTCTCCTCTGCTTTCTTCTTTGCTTCCTCCTTTTTGTCCTCTGTTTCCTTTTTCTTTTCTACCTATTCTACCTGCTTCTCCTGTCCTATTGCTTCTGGTGGTGTACCCTGAGCAAAATCCTCTACATCCAGAGCATCGACATCAATAGTGTCTATAGGTTCAGTAACCGAGTTTCCTTCATTATCAAACACTTCATCCGTTTTTGTAATTACCGGTTCTTGCTCAGCCTTCTTGTTGGCTTGAAGCACTTTTTGCGTATGTACAACAATTGTCATATGCAGATGAGTGTCCTTTTCGACATCATCAATTCTCCCTTCTAATAACCAGAGTCTTCTCCTTCTAGTGAAGAAGAGTCCTTTATTTTGATTGATGACTTCAAATAGCTCAGAATTGGACAGGTCGGGAAAGTGTTGAGCAAAAACTTTCTCCCTTATTTCGTGTTCCTTCTCTATGGCAATGCGCCATTTATTGTCTAAAGACTTATACAAAGAATCCGGTGTCTCAGATCTAATTTTTTAAGGCGACTGGTCATTAGCACAAAAATACTTAATGATTTCCTGCTCAACTTCTTCCTTTTCTTCATCATTGAAATCATCAAAATGATCTAATAAATCATTCAATAACTTTCTCCTAATATTTTCAATAGTACTTTGACAATGTGTCAAAGGTTTGTAGGAAAAAATGTCAATATTTACCGATGCCGATGATGTCGGTTCATTCTTTGTCTTTTTCCTTGTTTGTCTTGTATTCTTGGGTTTTTCTTCAGACACAGTTTCTTCTAAGTCTGGTGAATTATTTTTTGTCTTCCTCTTCCTCTTGAAGACTTTGGCAAGTGTCGCTTCTGGTTTCGTCTTTGCAGGTGACCGCTTGGTCACTTTGGGACTTGATGGAGTAACCGGTGCCGATGATGAAGGCATTGCCTTCCCTTTCTTTGCTGAGGGTTCTTTAACCGGTGTCACCCTTTCCAAAAAGGTGTCGCTTCTCTTTGCCTTCAGATCAAGAGGCGAGGCAAGTAGGGTAGAGGAATACCCGTCCAGCATATCATACATCACCTCATAGCCCATAGGCTCCACTTCTTCTTGTCTGGGCTCAATGGCCTCCATTATGCATTCATCCACTTTGATGATAAAGCAGATGTCCTCTTCATATTTCTTGACAATGTCACTGGATATCCTCATCCTTAGGCTCATCTTGCTTCTGAACTCATCAAAGTATTTGTTCAAAACTTCATAGTAACCGGTTCCAACTGCTTGTAGGCTCTCTTTGATCTGCTTGGTAACTGGTTGGTCGACAGACCACTGAATATATCCAACTCCTAGGAAATAATCTTGGAAGTAGAAGAATAACCCTACCAGTAGTTGTCCAAACTTAAGTTTGAATGCATTATCCTGTTTGATTGATTTGAGATTTAACAGAAGTTGTCTTTGCATGCAGGTGCACAGATCAAACGATGCATCTTCCTTGATAATCCTGTAAGCGCCATTTACCATTGCAGTAGATACAGAGTTAATTCCGCTGGCATGAAATGTCCGGTATCCTATCACCATACACACATATTTCACTAGTTCATCTTTGATGGAATTGACAGTCATTCCTCATGAGTCGCTCACTGAACTGGTGAGCTTGGTCATTTCGGTCTTGATGACCTTCCTCAGGGCTGGCACTTCACCGACGTTGCAGAAACCAGTGACGACATGAATAGCTTGCAGTGTGATATCATGTGTTCTCTCAAGATACATCTTGTCACCATGAACTCTGCTTAGAATGATTCGAATGTGGTATATGTGAAATCCTCTAGGAAGTAAACCGCATTGTGAAGCTTCTTCTTCACCAAGATGCTATACTCTGGTTTGATCTTTTTATCCTTCCCACAGAATAGACCTAGCTGAGAATGGATTGCGAGAGACCCTAGGTCTTCAATTTTACAATCTATATAATCAGAAATGCCTTCTTCCACTATTACACCAGTAGGTACTTGTGACAGGGCATTGTATTTGGACTTGCATTGAATGAAGTTCATAAAATCAACAAGTGCACTAGAGCTAGCATGTGATGCGGAAGCCATGATAAAACAGAAAACTCAAGAAATACCTTTCCGAAATCGAGAATTTAGGGCTTGTTAATTCCACTTCGCCTCACACTTTGTCAGTTGCTGAATCACCGCTTTGAGTTCTTCTCTTGATCGTTTGATATTTGCTTCTAAATCTTCTTCAGGGTTTTGAAATTTCTTTGAATCGCAACACAAATCACTTTTTCTTCGCTTTGCACTTGAAAAACTTCTTCGCTCAAAAAATGATAGTGAGAAATGATTTGAAAATTCCTTTTAAACATATTCCTCACCTACCGTAATAAATGCTCCACCATTAAGGCGTAAACCCTAATTTGTCTGTTACCATTTATGGTCTTCTTCCAAATGACAGGTATCACATATCGGTCTTTTACCAGTATAAACCGAGGGTTCAAAACATTTCACCATTTTCTCCCCCTAATCTTTTCTGATGCTTAGTTTGTCGGTTCCGTGATTTCTACACTAGGTGCAGAAATCAGTTCTTCTTGCAACATTGTTGGTTTCTTCTTCCAGGTTTTGTTCATATCCACTTGAACGGTTTCAACATCAATTTTTCCTTCCGGAGTGACCGGTATATCATCCGATATACTCTTTCTACTTCTGCAGAATCTTGTTGAATGACCCGGTTTGTTGCAATGATAGCAAACCATTCCAGGTGCTCTCCAAGGTCCATTATTCATGTTTTCATTCTTCCTTCTGCATGTTGCAGCTGTGTGACCATGACCATGACAAATCTAATAGTTTACTCTCCATCCAGTTGCCGCTTGATAGCCACCACTACCTGACTGATGATTATAGGTATTAAACCGGGTGGGGTTCCGGTTCACGAAAGATTCCGGACCAACTCCTTGAGTCCTCTGAGGATATCTTCCAGTGTTGTTCATAATAGACCTGCATTCAAATGTTCTATGCCCAAACTTGTTACATGCATAAAAATTACCATTGAACTTGTTGGATCTAGGTACATTGTTTATAAAGTAAGGAAAATTATTATAGGCTTTGCTCCTACATACATTGGCAGTATGTCCTTCTTTAAGACAGTTAAAGCAAACAGGTTTGAATTTTTTCTTACCTTTACCTTTGAATGTCGGTTGCTTCTTTGATGCTTCAGCATTTGCACCTGAGGTCTCACCTTCGTCATGACCAGAGAAACCAAGTCCATTGGTATTCTTTACCCGTTTAGCTGATTCAAGCTTTTGCTCTAGCTTAACAGTACTCTTGTTGAACTTAGCAAGTATTTCCTTTGACTCAGAGAGTTCTTTGGAAATAGCAGCATTTGTCTCCATCAAGTTTGCATTCTTAGAGATGGCTATGTTCAGTTCATCTTGTACTTCTTCTTTTTCCATTCTACTCTCATGAAGGTGAGCAGTAAGTGCACTGATCTCTTGCTTCAACTTGGAGATCTCATGATCTTTGTCCTTGACCAAATCTTCAGCCTTCCTCCGGTTCTCAAGCTCTTGACACATTCGGATAGTCAGCCCTTCCAACTCCTTTCTTCGGTTGGAATTGGATTCATTCAACTTTTCTACTTCTTGGATTAGGGCTTCCATGTCTACTTCATCAGAAGAACTATTTTCAGATAGCTCCATCAGTTTTTCAGCATGTTCTCTCCTTTTTTCCTGAGAGGCCTTATATTTGACCATAAGATCATCATAGGTTTGCTCAGACTGAGTGAGCCAATGAGTAAGTTCCCTCATAGTGTATTCCCCCATATCTCTTTCCAAGTGGTTAGACTTATAGAAAGGTTGGCTCTGATACCAATTGATGAATACTAAGAGGGGGGGTGAATTAGTATACTGAAAAACACTGTATTTAAACACTTAAACAGTCTAGTAATAAACTGGTAAAACAGTTTAATAAAAAAACCGGTTAATACACATGCAAACCAAATAACAAATAAGACATTCACCCACAGGAGCAATAACACCATAACACAAGAGATTTTGACATGGAAACCCAAATGGGAAAAACCACGGTGAGATGGAACTCACAAGTAACTATTTGCAGAATAGGAACCGGACAAATTAAAGTTTGACCGGTTAAGGTCATACAATGTTCTTTACCAGAACAGATCCTGTTAGGAATCTCAAACTCTGTTAGGAGATAAGTCCGGTTAAAGACTACCTTGCTAGAGGATTTTAGATCCACTGATGTGAACCACCTTGTTAGAGGATTTACAAAAGGCTTTTGGGCCTACCCGGTTAAGGGCTTCAGACTTGTCGAAGATGTGAGTAATCAACAAGTGAGTGATCTATTAAATAGCACAGATTGCTTGGTTAGATCCTTGATAGCTCGTTCCTAATGCATTCCAGCATTACTTCAGTCTTCAACACATTCACTCTCTGCCTCTACTCGCAGACCTGAACTTTTCTTCTATCTTCACACTCACAAAAACTCTTCAACCACCTTAAACCCTAGCAACTCCATAAAACCCTATACATGATGTCCTTATCATGGAATCTGATTTCATGTCGGTCCAATAGGATTACATTACAATTTACTAGGTTCAATGAATCTAGACATATTCTGTAACACGATACAAAAAGCACCGTTAAAGTGTCGGCACCGCCAAACAATCATTGGATGGTAATTCATCACAAAGTATTACCGGTTCATACAAAATACCGATTAAGGCAAAATACTGGTTGCCAGTTTGACAATAATGAAGACTGGGAAATATCAGTTGTGCCACTTCGTTCCTTCGTACCGCTTGAGATCCTCGAACCACTTGGGGTCTTCATACCGCTTCAGATCAGTAAACACTTTCTGCAAAACACCGATAGTCTAAAGACTATAATACATCATACCAGTTGGAACAAATACCGGTTGAGTATAACTCATACGTATAAAAGTGATCTCAATGCAAGTGTGTGTCCATCAATGACAATCACAACATAATCACCAAAAATGCCAACATAGGTGACTTTCCTGTAGTAGGATAAACATCAATTTTTCCTTGATCAATAAGATCCTAAACTAGGTTTTTGAACTTCATGCATTTTTTAATCGCATGACCCTTGACATGATGATAAGCACAATACTCATTCTCTTTATACCAATCAGGCTTGGGTTTAGACTCATCAAATGGTATTGTTTGTGGATACACAACCATATTATGTTGCTCCATACACTTGAAAATGACATCCAAGGGTTCCCCCATAGGTTTAAATTGACATCTTGATTATTATTTGTCTATCAAGGAGGAGCTTGAGAAACAGTGATGACATTTCTATGATTAGTTTGCACATTTGATGTTTGCGTTTGAGGATTATGATAAGCTTGAGGCAACAGATTGACACGTATTGTTGGTGATGGACTGACATATGATTGTTGATTAGAGTATGCTTGTGCAAGTGGTGGTTTGGCAGCCACAACCATTTGAAATGTCTTAGAATCAGTAACGCAATCTCCTACAACATTCTTTTTTTTGTTCCAATAACTTTGTCTATCACTACTTGGTTTTTCAAAAGATTATTTGTAAAGCTTGATAATCCCTTCATCAATCAAAGCTTGTTCTACTGATGGTCTTTCGGACATGATATCTTTCAATGTAGCTGCACAGTTTAAGAAAATATGGTATGCAAGCTTTTGGTGTAAATTACTAATGAATATTGGAACCAATTGAGTGTTTGATACTATACAAGGGAGACTACCAGCAAGGGCTCTCCATATTAGAATTGAATTCAAAAGGCTATCTTTGTCTTTTTGTTTGGCCTAACAAAGGTCAAGCATGGAAATATCCTTTTCTACATTATAATGATAATGGGCCACAAATCTCTCTGATAAGTCTGCAAATGTAGTGATGACACCACAGGGCAATTTGGAAAACCATTCTAGAGATGGACCACTAAGACTCTTCGAAAAGAGACATACGAGATAATTGTCACAATATGCAACTTCTTGACGAGCCATATAGAATTCCTTGATGTGATGACGCGAATTAGCTTTTCCCTTGTATTTATCAAATTTCCGTGTTTCAAAATGTTTGGGGAATGGCATTGATGTTATTGACTTATCAAATGGATAACTTTCTCATAATTACTGTCTTGTAAAGTTTTGAGAGTTGCCTTCATTTATTCACATTTAGTATTAAATGGGAATGGCTCAAGAGAAGGCGTTGCTGGTTGATAAAGTGGTGTTTGATATTCTATTTGAGATGGGGAAACATAACTTGGTTGTTGTTACGGATATCAATAACCTGTCATCTTCTGATAAATGGGAAAATTTTGTTGAACAAAACACATTTGTTATTATTTATGTTGAGGTGGTTGTTGTTGTTGAATTTGAGGTGACTGTGAGTAAGTCACCACATTCTGTTGTGAAAGAATGTATTGTTGTTGATATTGCACATTTTGAGGTCATTGAATTTGAGGAAAACTACCTTGCAGATAACTACCTCCAATATAGCTTGGATGGGATACATTAGGTTGTGGCGTACTATATGATGCAGGACTCTGATGAATAGTACCTGGCACCTGTTGCACATTATAAGATGAAGATGGAACTTACAAGTAGCTAGATCGTAGTTGTGAGGAAATAGATGGCGCAATCACTTGAGGTTGATGTTGAGGTGTACTAACAATCTATGGCATAGATTTTCCAAGCGAAGACAAGGACTATGTTGGCACTATATAACTCATGCTCCTAATCATGGCCTATGTACCAGATGGTGGAGGATAACCTAGCATTCCTTTGGTCCAAATTGGTGTTTGTGTAGAAGATAAGTTGAATGGTCTTGTAGCTGGATTGATGAAAGGATTTGTATGCACTACGCTAGAAGTCATGGGCATTTGAGCAACCATGGGCATTGAAAGTAGTGATCTACATAGATGGTAAATTAGTGGATGTATTGTAGATGATTCCTCCTGAGGCTAGAGATGGCATTGACCTGATGAAGCATCATAAAATGATTGATAATGTCTTTCCATCATACTCATAGGTGGTGGTCCTATAGACGCAAGTGGGATACTTTTTTGTGGTGGTGTTACTGAAGGTTGGACTAAGAGTGGTACTGACAAGGGTTATTGTAAAGCAATCTATTGTTGGGATGGCTCTTGTGGATTAGCATTTATAGGTGTATCAGGTAAGATAATGTTCATACCTTGGGCAACCATATTAGCAAAGATTAGATGTTTGTGTTTTTCAATGATTTCATCAACAATTTGAGCATTGTTTATATTTCAAATATATTGATCGATAGGATTAACTAGAACGTCAATATCATCTGGTTGATTAACCATGGTTTCTTTAGTTACAACTGGATTAAGTGGATCAAAACTATTAGGGACACTTTTTGGTACGGTGGGGTTAATACCCAAATCGAGATTTAGTTGTGGATCCAGTGTCCCTACTCCTAACTGAGAAGATTGTTTTTCTATCGCGTGTCTAGATCGGGATCGAGTAGTGATGGATATGAACTAAGCTAAAGTCAAAGATTTGGAGTAACTATTTGATTGACAAAAGGACGAACAAGATGATTGATTAGGATGATTTGGTATTCAAATTGCAAATGAATAAACCTAATTTGAATGACGCGACTTCAAAGCTACTCAAGAGGATGCACTCAACCAAAAAAATGAATTGTGGACTAGACCTCTAGCTCCCAGTAACAAGACCACAATGATGCAAAACTAGGCTCTAAACTCAATATAGTCAAAAGAGCTACTGATAATAATTGCTAAAAATGGGATGTAGATTTGCAATTTAGGATGTGAGACCAAAAGAGACAAAAGGATTAGCTCTTGATTTGATTTAATTTGATGTGATGAACTTGGAAAATTTTGATTAGTGTATTAGATGATTTGATTTCACTAAAAGATCAATCCCTAAATTTAAGAACAAATTATGGCAATGATAAGATGGTGATAATGCAAGTTGACTGCAAAATTGAAATGATGACCAAGATAATGACTCAAAAGCTAGGATGATCAAGATGATGGGATAAATCAAGACCTTGGTAGGTGATAATGATAATGCAAATAGATGTGGACCAAGTTTAAGTTACTAGCAAACCTACAAAAACAAAACAACAGACCTAATTCTAGGAAACTTTGGGCAGAATAACGAAACAATATGCAGTCCCACCACTTCTTAGGGCAATCTCGTCATTTCACCAGGCGATCCCTCTATTATAACCAGTGATCATGAGGTTACTATAGACTGGTAAAAATAAATAGGAAAATAAATCCCACCATTATAGAAGACTAGTAAAACTTGACATAAAGGAACAGAGACAAAGCAATCTTGTCATTTTTATAGGAGATCCCATTATTTCTGGACTGGGTACATTGATGAGAATGACAAGTTTTGGACTGCAAATTGATATTTCAAGGTAACCTTTTGGACTAGATTTTTGGCAAAAGATGTAAGTGACACCAACACAACAAGCACGCAACTATGATAAATGCATTAATGATCATGTACTTTCTAGGTTGGCTAAGGACAATACTTGTTGGATCCCACTTTGGAAATTAATATGTAGCCACACTTATTCATATTTAATATCACAAAAGTCTGGTGATACTAGGTCCCCTCCACAGCACACACTTCTTAGGCACACCAAATTTTGAATTCCAAAAGATTCAAAAATCTCAAGGAATTTGATATCTCAATAATTAATTGTGAGATTGTAGGCGGCTTCAAATGTCTAACCTCCTGCACCAAGAAATAGAATGTTTTTTGGCAATTAAAATAGATTTGGTTCATAGTGGAGGTACTTTTGGGGTAATTTGGTGGTTATACATGTGGTGGCTAACTCATTTAAGAGATATGTAATGCCCCGCCAGGAAACCTCAAAGGGATTAAGCTAAAACACAAAAATAGAGTGCAAATATTGTTTTTTTTTTAACTTAAACACAACACAATGATACAATGAGATATCATAAGTTCGGACAACACAACGAAAGACTTTAATAACACCTAAAAAGTTTCCCAACAAGATTACTTAATTCAACACTTAACTCAACTCATGTTGTTTAATCCAATTAAGCTGATTAACTTAATGACAAGATATTACTTTAAACATGGATATAATTTGTTTGGAAGATAAAATTATAGATAACATGATGAGGTTCATCCATTGAGGTTAAAAGTGTAGATAACATGATTAAGTTCATCCAATAAAATTTAACCATACATTACGTTCAAACCTTTCAACAAAACATATGTCATGCATCTAATTTCATTGCATACTTTAATTTCTTTATAAACTACTGAATACTTACCATGCATACTTAATTGCATTATCAACACCTGATTACATTCCATTATTCAAATCCACAGTCTTTTATGATCCAAATTACCGCATTTAATAAGATGACTACATACATGCATTTAAGATTAACTTCATCTAATCCACATAGTTCATTTAAACCATAATGCCATCCATACATCCTAAATTAAAAAGGAAACAGAAGAACATAAAACACCACATAACACCGAAATGATATTGGAGTTCACCCCTACTGGGCTACATCTTCGGGTCTGATCAACTGCAAGACTCCTCTAATAAATAAAAGGGTGAAGAACACATAAGGTTCACATCATTTACATCCTGCCATCAAGGCGTACATAAACCAATAATACATACGACCATATCAGTCCAATAGATACATGAATGATCCCTGAATAGGAAAAGGATCCAACTGAACATAATAAGAAGCAATACAAAGATCAACTGGAGCATCAACGAAACTAAGTCTCCACAACCCATCATAAGCAACCCATGGTCTAACATGTATATCAAGTTCTCACAAGGGCATAAACAATAGGACGACTCCACAATAGTGCTCATATCAAAGACAACACAACGACACACTAGCGAACATAAGAGACAAGTGTCATCACATAACTTGGTATGGTTACCATGAAAGGTCTCCATAGGTTCCGGTCCCATCTACTGGGTTACCCTGGCAACCTATTCTGAACCTCCAGCCCATCCAAGTCTCATGTGGACCCACACATCCTTTCGTGAAGACAAGGTTGTTGGTTTGCCATTTCAGGCCTTCTCACTGCATGCCGAGTCTATACTAGCCCTCATCCCATGCGTGAGGCACAATTATCTTCTTAGTGTTTTCAATAACTAAATTCTCTAATATGCTATTAGGTTATCACTTATTTAGACACACTTTTGATAGGTTACCCAACAACCACTTTGGGCGCGACCCTCAATCGAAAGCCACTTTCCCAAATGACACTAAACTATACTCAAACGAACTCCTAAACCAAAGAATACACAAGGTCAAGCAAACGGAGTTCAATACGGTAGGAATACCCACTTGGTCAAACAAGACTTCATACGAGGTGCACTAACTGATGATACTCTAACTAGAGACCTGACCAACTATGGTCAACCACATAACACACCCAACACTTGCATAAAGGACAAAACTATCATAAGAGAACAGTCAACACTCAAGATCAAGGACATAAGCAAGTACCCAAATCACCTTGTCATTTCTTAAGCAAATGTGAATACAAAAAATTAAACGTGCATAGGCATAAATCAGAAAAGACAATCTTCCTCCATATTGTTTACACACAACAATCGATCCAGTTTTCTAATTGTTCCAGTTTGATTGTGAATTGTCTACCTTGTCTAGGTACATGTCGCTCATGGTTTACTAACTCACTATAGTTCGTTATGCATCATAAAATAACATAAATACATCATCATGAGTTTTCAAACCAAATTCACAAGAATATAATAAAATAAGCATTAATCAACTAAATATGATATTTATTTTTCAAAATAAAACATCATTCTCAGACTTGTTCGAAAACAATAATCTAATCTCATCTCTTGCGACACACTTACATACTTTCCAAAAATAGAAATATACATTAAAAAAAAATTTAAAATCGATGGTCATTTCCTAAATAAACTGATACTTCCTTCCTTGAAAAAAAAATGCAAATTAAACACACACACACACACACACACACACACACACACACACACAATTTAATCATTAAAATTTATCATTAAAAATTTTTAATAAAAAAAATTAATATATATAAAAAAACTTTTAAATAAAATATAATTTATGAACTCCATTTGTATTTTATATTTTTCTTTTCTTTTAAAAAAAAGAGCTGCCACCCACGTGGGCTTCCCTTCCAAAGGGATGGGTGTTGTGGGGACCATGACGTGGTCTCCCCACAGCCTGGGTTGTGTGGAGACCACGGTCTCCACAGCCATGGCCCCTCCCATGGTTTGGGGAAGCCACGACTCTCCCCAACCATGGGTCGAGGGCCATGGTCTCCCAAACAACCCCCTCCGCATAATAAAAATTCATGCTTTCCTATTTTTTTATTAAAATTAATAAAACCAGTACCCCAACTTATTGGTACTCTTAGATCAAAAATATATATTATTTATTTATGTAGACATCTAAAAATGGTCAATGCTTGCGGAGTCATACTTTAACATTTGTACATTGTCTTATTTTAGGGTTTTTGCGTTGCATTAACATTTCTTCTATGTTGCACACTTGGTCTTTATCATTTGCGAGCATCGAGTCCTTTTTTTGCATTCCTCATTTTTATCGCTTTCGAATTAGGGTTTTGTCCTCTTGTCAATCTTGTCATTTTGCAATCGATTCGTCATCGATCCTTGTCCTTGTCAATCTTGTCATTTTGCGATCGATTTGTCATTGATCCTTGTCCTTGTCAATCTCGTCATTTTGTGATCGATTCGTCATCAATCCTTGTCCTCTTGTCAATCTCGTCAAATTTGCGATCGATTTGTCATCGATCGTTGTCCTTTTCAATCGTGTCAATTTGGATCAATTAGTCATTGTTCCTCGTCAATTGGCGCCTATCAATTTGGTCTCTTTATCAATCTTGGTCAATTTGTCAACCAATCTCAATCATTTGTCAGCATTGGTCCTTTGTCAATCAAAATCATGATCAAATCGACCCTACATCAATTATCTTTTGTCAAGACCTCATTGTCATCCTTCCATTTCTAATTCATCTTCTAGGGTTTTATGATTTATTCATTTAATCTTGTTTATCATTTTCCCTCTAGTTTAAATTATTTATTTATTTATCCTAAGTCTTCTTGTCACAATTAAATATTTATTTAATTGGCTAATTAATTCCCCCTCTTTTGTGAATTAATTAATGAATAAAAAATTATTAATTAATTTACCTAATTTTCATCAATTTCTAATTTTCTAATTTCCAATTCATCATTTCTAAACCTAATTTCCTATTTCTCCTATTTTTCTAATATTTCCCCTAATTTCATGGGAATGACATTTCAATCTTGTCATAATTTGTCATAATTTGTCATAATTTGTCAATCAATCAATCTTGCATGTCAATTTGTCATAATTTGTCAATCAATCAATCTTGCATAGAAAGTGTCAATTTTGTCATAATTTGTCATATTTGTCATTCTTGATTTGAAATTTTCTTTCAAATCTCTTCATGCCAATCTTGTAATCTCTCCAATTTGTCTATAAATTGTTTGAATTTCTTCAATCAAAGGGAATTAATCACATTATCGAACTAATCACATTTTCAGAGAATCAATCACGCTTCTAGTATCCTTACGCTGCCATTCCATCTTAACAATCTTGCTTTCATACTATGCCTTTGAATTTGTAGGTGAGATCCACAAACAAAGCAATTTGAAGGAGAAAGAAGGACAATGGAGAATTATGGAGGAGATATTCGCATTTGTGATGGTTTGCATTTGATTTGAATGTCTTATTTTCATATCTCTATTGAATGTTTTTAGAATTTTCTTATCATTGCAATCTGGTTTTTGTGGTTGAGCTAGTTTAATATCTGTTTGCTTTGATGATTTCCAAATTCCTATCTACAATTTATTTATTTTTATCACACACACACACACACACACACACACACACACACACACACACACACACACACACACACATATTCTTAAAATGAAAACACCAGAAATTCCCAAATACTTAGACTGGTAAAATTTTTACCATGCTTCTTCCTCCATTCTACCAAGCACAACAGAGATCTCATTTTAAAACTGAATTTGAATACAATATCATTGGGATTTCAACAAAATCTTATTGTAAACAACCAATCCAATTTTTATTTGATTAAAAAAAACAAAAAAAACCAATCTGAGCAACTCAAATTAAATTTGGAGGTTTGGACAGAAAACAAGGAGGGTTTGAGTTGGAGATTAAGCTACAACTCTTTCATTTTCCCCAAATAAATGAGATTTTCAACAACACAACCAGATTTTTTCCAAAAACCAAACAATCTTGATTAAACAAAGAAATCAAAGTGATAAACAAGAATCCTACCTCATTTAGCAATCTTGGAAAAGATCTGATGAAGAGCTCAACCTGCAAGCTCAAGAAATTTCTTCTCCTCCAAAATCCCCCAAATTTTCATTCTCCAAAAATATTTTCTAAAAAAATATCTCTTTAAAAAAAATCCTCCCATATTTTTCCAAAACCTAGGTTAAATGGAAGATTGTTGACCAAAATTCATTTTTTGAATTTAAAATATTTTCTTTTAAATAAAATCCAAAAATCATTCTTTTCAACAAATCAAATATACTAAACTTGCTTTTCTGATAAAAATTGATTTTCTCAAATAATTGAAATTAACCTTTCTATTTCCAAAATGCCAAAGAGGTTAAATTATTTCTATTTTGAATAAATTTAAATCTTTCCTTTCAAAAAACATAAACTAAATAAATTCATCATTTAAAATTAACCATTTAAATCGAACTTGTTATAAACAGGAATTGAGCAATTCTAATTAATGATTAATCGCACAAAGGGGACCTATTTAATTTAGTCCCTAAAATACTAATTCTTAAACACACATTAAATCAATTTAAACACTGAGGATTAAATACTTGATTTTACCACATGCAAAGCACGCAACCCAAGAAAGCCAACCAGATAGACGACCCGCATACCCAACCAAAAGGGAATTGACGAACGACTGACAATGCTCACTTGAGCATGACTAAGGTAAAATGAGGGTCTTACAACCACCTAATCCAACTTCTAAGGACTAAAGAAGTACGCTCAAACCTGTGAATCCAGGTGGAGACGAACCTCGTACCTATGCGGTATTGTACCTACAATCTCCTACAACCAAGAGTCATATATATATAATGAAAGTATTAGCCCGAGATTAATAACACGAATCAGGAGAACTATTAAACTTACATAAGAATTGATGCGAAAGCACATTAACAGGTACACACAATAATCATAATATCTGACTATAACATTATAACATAGTAAACTAACCAAGGTCAAACCGAGATTAGAATCTAATTAGGGCAGGGGTACTACAAGATATCCCAGCTTGTAGAACATAGGCTTTTATGCATCTATCACACAAACACCAAGGGATTTTGACTTTCGTCAAGATCACGAAGGTATTTGCATGTAGATACTGAGAGAAGCCGTCAATATAACATAGTGGTTCCACTTGATTATCGCTTTCTCCAAAATCACAAAGATTTATATAACAGACTAAAAGAGTTTTGATTGGGTCATTCTCTCTCACCTAGCCTTATCGGCTACTCAAGAGGCAAGCCCTTCTACCTAAAAAGTAAATATTTGAGCATCGTTAAAAAATTTCTCTTGCATCCAGGACCACAAGAGACAAGGGAGAGGATAGTGTGTGTTAACAGTAGGTCCGCTCACATGCACAAGCTTGCCAAACATGAAAGATAGTTATTCTTTCCTTTTAGAAAATCAAAGTGTGCCACTAATTTAATCCATGAAAACACAATGTGAACTTAAAGAACATTGAATAAAAAAATGTTTTCAAAAAGGATTTCGAGCTTTGGGGTCTTCAAAAAATGATATGACTACACAAACGTTAGTAAAACACAGTCAAACAACACACATTAGCAGGTTAGAAACAAACTGTGAAATTTTTAATTCGAGAAAATGACAGAAGAAAAAACACAGAGCTATCCCGCTATTTCACAGAGAAATCCTGCCACTTCTACCCATGATTCTGCTATTTTTACTAACAATCCGGCTATTAACTGGCAAATAAACATTTGGTAGGAAATATAAAAGACACAAAATACCATAGAAGAAATCCCATTATTTTTTAAAGTTATCCCGCCTCTTCTGAATGCAATCTTGTTATTCCTAGAATCAATCCTACTAATTTACTGGAAAATGAAATTCGGCCAAACACAAAAAAGAAATGCAAAATTTAAAACTTAGAAAATTATACCTACCCAGGACACCGAGAATGAGTTCCCGCAATTTCTACAAGCAATCCTGCCATTTCTGCAAATTGAAATTTTGGAAAAACAAACCTCCACTGAAGCAAAAATCCACCTAAATTGTCACGTTTTTGTCTAGAAGTACTAAAAATCTATCAAAAATCACAATAAAACAACAAAAATATGAGATTGGACCCGTGAAGTGAGGTCCCACCAGGCATGCTAGAAATGTATGCAAAAAATTGTGAATGCAAACTAAAGAGACTGAAAAGGTAAACTAAACAATCAACAAAAATATATTTCAACCACACTCAAGATTAGGATGCTGAGAAGGAAGAAAACTAGATAAACCAGGCAAAAGCAATTAAAGTGCAAACTCTATATTCCTCCTTCGATTTGATAGCCCCTAATTTGAAATGTGCTTACTATGTGATAGATACTTGATTTTACTCTATGATAGTGAGTGCAAGGTAAAAACTAAGCTAAGATGGATGCAAAATACTATGCTAAATAGATGTGAACATGCAAAAGGTGAGTAAACGTCCACATTATGAGGGTATGAAAATGAAGTGGATGGATTTTGGAAGGAAAACAAGGGGTTTAAATAAACTTGAATGAGAGATGGAGAAGTATAAAAGTGAGATGTGTGCCCTTGAGAAGGGAAAGTGTCATGGATGAGAATGACATGTGTCCTTAAGAAGGACATGTGTCATTGGAAGGAATGTGAGGACACATGCTCATTTGGGAATGAGACACCAAAATTGAAAGGTTGTATTCCAAAAGAGATTATTGAATAAAGATATTCCCATGTTATAGGATATTTGGGATTTTTTCTTAAATTTTAGGAAATTTCCCCCAAATTCAAAGGCATTTCCCAAATTTTAAGAAATTTGAGATATTTTGGGAATGTGCACACATATGGTGAGGGCAAAGGGATAGGGTAGACTAAAACCCTTGGTTAAGTAGGAAGGTTAGATTAGAAGAAGGATTAGATGGGGGGTTAAAGTTAGGAGACATGTGGGGGAATTGAATAAATTAATTAATTCAATGAGAGAATTTGAGAGGAAAAAGTCAACATGAATTAAATAATCAAATTACAAAATTTCAAATATTTAATAGATGAAGGATCAAATTCAATTAATTAATTGATTTTAATTACCAATTGATTAATAAAAAGAAGTCTATAGCATAATTAATAAGATTAATTAGCTAGAAGGAAAGATTACCAATTAATTAAATAATGCATAATTATTTAATAAACAACGCTAAAGAAGACTAAATTTAATTAATTAAATTAATCAAATATAGGTGTCTATACTAACAATATTGGTCCTAATGATTATGGTGATATGTATGAGGTTATTGAGATTGATCATGAGCTTTCTTCAAGATTTTCAAAAGCCTAAAACAAAGCAACTCATCATTAGACCATAGTCCTTGTTTGGAACTTGCAGTAGCCCCATCTACTATGCTTGTGGTTGATCCTCTTGCATCTTGTCCACCATCTCTAAGTGATGTTAAGAAAGATTGGGAGGCCGATGATTTGGTTGACTAGCTTTGCTCATGCAATAGATTTTCTTATATGTGTTTTCTTGTATGTAATGTGCTTTGCTCATGATGTGTTGCTCGATATGTCTTTATGTTATGTTAGGCTCTCTTTGTATGACCTGTGTTGCTCCATTGGCATAAGGTAATAAAGAGGTTGAATCTGTGATGACATTCCTCTTTTTGTATCTCGATTCTTCTATATGTCATATCAATTTTATGTTGTACATGTGCTATTGTTTGTAAATGTGCTTTTGTGTTTTGTATTTGGGGACGATGCAAAGCATTGGGATTTGTTTTTGTCTTTACCATGTTGACCCATAAAGACTCATGTTTGTTCACATTATGTACTCTTCTTCTATTATGCTTGTAAATTCACTACCTTTGAGGGATGAGGTCAATTCAATGCAATCATAATTGATATACATGATTTATCAAAAGAACATACTGACCCTAGTTAGTAGATATCTTATGTACTTTCTCATTATGTTTTGTGATCATTTCCCTTGATTTTTCCTTGCTTGGCGGCATATCATTGTGGCAACATGCTTGTCTTTCAAATACATGT
This sequence comes from Cryptomeria japonica, assembly GCF_030272615.1. NCBI lineage: Eukaryota > Viridiplantae > Streptophyta > Pinopsida > Cupressales > Cupressaceae > Cryptomeria > Cryptomeria japonica. The sequence goes on along the minus strand of NC_081407.1, from coordinate 553,025,426 downwards.
ATACTACCTTAAAGTAATCACTCCCAGTAAGGTGCACGCAATCACTTTAACAAGGGGACGTGTATATACTCCTCTCATTGTTACACTTTGATCACACACCATGACATATTTGGTACATGCTATAGTACCCATTTTGCAGTTGATTCAATTCACTTTTGAAGATTACTTTGCAAATTAAGTCTTTTGCTTTGCGATCTTTTGCACCAATTTTTCAATTCAAAATTATCCTTCTCAACATAATTCATAGTAAGCATAAGTTTCACTAGGCCATCACAGTAATGTTCTCTTTTCTCTTCATGTGTTGTTACTTTTATCTTGATATTAAATTAATAATATCATAAGTCCTTGGGGGCTTTGTGTGTCTTTCCTCTTTAATGTCTTGATGAAATTTTTTCAATGCTACTTTGTACTTTATCAATAGTTTGAGCATAGGCTCTCCCACTAAACTGGGGGCTAGATGTAGCATCTTAAATTGTAGTTGTTGGCATTGTGTTGTCATTGATGTCAACCGGTATAGCATAAACTAGGACAACTGGTATGGGAGAATAGTTGATATGTTGTTAGTGTAATCAACCGGTAGTGTGGATAGTGAAGCCAACATGTAAGCATGTTGGAGTAACCGGTTTTCATGCCAGTATTGGGAAGAAGGAACCAGTTAGTGAGTATGCATCCTAATTCTGAATAAGCATTATAGAGAAGTGACCGATGAGTGATGAGAACCAGAAAGCATGTGACTGGTAGAGCTTGTTGCAGTATGAACTAATGAAGGGTCAGTAGTGCAACCAACATGCTAGTGTGAGACCATCTAGCAGGACTCCAACCGGATGAAGTGAAGTGTGTTGCTTCAGTGAGCAAAGATGACATATGGAAAAGGTACTGGGACATATGTCAAGTTGGAGATATATCCTCTCCTTAGTGAAGTCACATCATTACCGACAGGTGACATTGATCTTCCTCTACCAATGTTTAGCAGTTGAAGTGTAGATGTTTATTCCTCCCCCCGGTAAGTGGTAATACCTTGCTTATCCCACAACATACATCATGACTTTTCGGGATAAGATAGTTAGAGTAAGCGAAGGCAGGTGATTGGATGCATAGACCGGATGACCAAAGTGGAAGATGAGGAAGCCTTCAGAGGTTGAGATCAGGAATGTACATTGGATCAGCATGTGAAGACATGATCTGCTCCCGGGACAAAGGAGGAGGAGTTGAGATGATGTGTTTGTCACCTTCACAAACCGATTGAGAGGAGAACCTTTCAAATGAAGATAAGACTCTGCAGTTGCACACATGGAGCGACTGGGATGCAGATGGTGAAAGGGTCTTGTCACAAATGCATAGCTGTTGGGGGATGATGGCATGAAGGCATCATGCATATTACTGGTATGAAGGCAGAAACATGTCAACCGGTAAACAAGGTGGTTACCAGTATGCGGCAAAGAGTCAAGAGGCAAAGTGGAGTGCTCATAATCAGGTGGTAAGGTACATGACGACTCACCATGGATATATATTGTTGGTCAGCAAAGTGATAACCGATAAATGTGATGCACCAGTTCTGTAGGAGACTGTATGGCAAGATGGTTAACCGGTAAGGTGAGGTGTACCGGTAGGGTTAGATGGCTGGTAGGTGTGCACCGGCTAAGTGTTTGGTCAATGATCCTATCTGGACCGACACAGAGGTCTAGGCTGACAAATATCGACAGAGATGTCACGTAGAGTCGAAGTGGCAAGCATTCAAAGGTCGGTGAAGTGTCGTGTCGATGAGGTTTTTGGGCATTGGTTGACATTTAATGTTGACTGCGACAATCACGAGGAATTGCAGAAGAGTGCGGCTCAAGGCAAATCAAAGGACGCCCCTTGAGGAGTTGATCAAAGCAGGAGATCTGATCAACTTATCATCCTAGGACAGATAATTGTGAGACCATTTAATGTGATGGATAGAAGCGGGTTAGTGATCAGTTTATCGTATTTGCTAAACATAGCAAATATGCATTGGAAGCCACAAGATTGGCAGTGATGGATGACTTGTTGTAGGTCCACAATATCAGAGAAAAGATTTGATTGGATCTAGTACACCAATTTGGTCGGTAAGAAAACCCTAGCATGCAAAAGTTCAAACTCACACTTTTGGCGAGAAAGCTCTGATATTTATGTTGATCAAAGATTGAAGTTGGGTGATGTTGGTTGGCGAAACTGAGTGATCCTGAGAAAAGAAGAGAGCAGATAAGACTGAGAAGAGTCAAGGAACTCAACATCTGAAGAAAAGAGCTAGCAGGGAAGGTTAAACTGGTGAGAGGGTTTAACAATGGCTTAACCGACAAGATCAGACAAACCAGTATACTGCAAAGTGAGTTGCAGAGGTAGGAACTAGCAGTGTTCAAGCCAATTGGAAGGTAGTGCAGAGTGAAACAGTTCTATGTGTGTATGAGAGAGAAGATTCGTCAGGTAGGGAGCTGAGAAAGGATAAACCAATGAGCAGAGTAACCGGGGACAGGTGTATGTACTGACTGTTCATCCAACAGGTAGAGGTAGAACCAATGTGTCAGCACTAGTAAGTGAAGGTGAGCAAAGAGATTGAGAGAGAGAGATAGAAGGAAAAGTAGGAGTCAACCGGTGAGGCAGTGGAGGGGAGAAACCAACAGGGTAAAGTGGGTGTAGTGGTTACAAGATTCACTTGTAATCAGACTATTACTTTTGTAATTGATTATGTTCATGATAGATCACTGAGTTGGAGCTCAGTGCAAAGGTTGGTGCTCCTTGGGTTGGTGCCCTAAATGTTGTAACCGAGTGTTTCATTGTGAGGCTGGATTGGAGCAGTAGTGTCCAGCAACTCTTCTCACCGAGGTTTTTCCCATCTTGGGTTTTCCTCGTATATACCAGTGTCATGTGATGTGCCTTTGTGTGATTACATTGTGACGTCTTGCTTTATCTCACCAGTAGGTTTACTTGTGTTTGCTTTGCTAACCAATACTCACTCTTAGGATCAAAAGGTGAAAGAGTTTTGGAAACCACTGATTCACCCCCCTCTAAGTGGTACATTGTGTTCAACAATAACCTTGTACAATTTTGTCTGCACCTAAGCCTCACTTTTGCCTTCCAGCAAACTATGCCTCAATACTATTTTGATTATGCTCACACACATCATGTTTTGCATCTAAGTGGGACCCTATTCAAATTTGGATCTTGATTGGCAAGACTAGGATGCTCTGGGCATCATTATCCTCTCAAAAGGAGCCCAAATTTGAACCCCACAATGGTCACATCTCAAGGGTGGGAAAACATTCCTAGTGTCGACTTGCCCCAAAATTTCAAAAATATTTTGTACAATTGGGTATAAAAGCAAGCCTAACCCCCTCATTTTGGGATCTCTCTATCAACCTCTATCAAGCTCTCAATTGCACTTTTTGCAAATTCGAGTGATCAAGCAATCAAACATCATTAACGTAGTGAAGGAGAGGTCAAGTTCATATTTCAAGCATTCATGATGGCATCCAAGATCAAGACTTTATGAAGACATCCTACGTGACATTATCAACCTTGGCATGAAGACTTCAATGCAAAATTGATTAAGGTATCAAGTTTCAATTCAAGCATTTCAAATTCAAATCTAGTCTTCTCCTCAAAAGATAAGTTTTTACTTTAGCATTTCCATTACATTTCAATTCAATTCAAGGGTTAATTTCAAACCTAGAGTTTGACCTAAGGAAAACCCCCATCAACAACAACATTTTCCTTCTTTTTGTGTGCAAGCGATAGATCCAAGAGCCACAGACAAAGATTCCGACAAAGGAGACGATGACAATTAGATTTGACTTTTGCATAGATGAAAACCTGATTCTGAAAGATTCTAGTCTTTCTACATTTGATGTCAAGAACCTAGATGCAAATTGCCACACAGTCCCTCACTTATGAGTCGAACTTGTTGTCATAGGTTCTCTTTTGTTTCTACTTCTTAGACTTAGCCTCATGTTTGCATCCCATGTCTATAGCTTGTTGTTTTTGTTGTTTTATGTCAATTATTCATCATTAACCCTATATTTAGCATTAAAATACATTTAAATCAATTTCAACTAGATGAAAAAAAGAAAAAAAAACTTAATGTGCATTCAATCCTCTAATTGATTGAGTTCTCCCTTCCTTCACTATTTTGGTTGGAAAGTGAGGTTATTTCATAGTTTACAAGGCCTAACTTACATCTTGATGATGTATCACATAGTGTGATCTGGAATGTTGATGGTAAAAGCTCTCTAACACAATTGAATCTAGAAGCACTACATTAATTTACTAGAGATTGTGGAAATTTGATATCATTAAAAAGCTTAACTTGTGAAACCCTAATTTTCCATAATATTAGGGCACAAATAGACCTAAAAATCTAAACATTGGTGCACAATTATGATTTTTTATCTTTTCTCAATGTGTGTGATATGTTTTACCTAAGTTATAATGTTAAGGAACATCATTAAGGATTTTTTAATAGTGTAAATGACATGGTTATTTGATTGTGAGAGATTTTGGGAAAAACTATGTCAAATATTTTGTGTCAATATTTTAGCTCACACTCCATGATCCATCAATATGATGAGACACAAATGAAAGTAATTGTACACAATCTTATTATTTATTTGGACATTAAGTCAGCCATAATTCCAAATCTAAGGTTTTGTCCTCTATAAACCATAACTATACTTCTGTTAGTCAAATTCATGGTTCTTTCCTCAATTCTCTTTTCTAGTCAAAACCTAACTAAAAATTTTAAATTTTCTTAAGCTCACCCATATTCTCATCACAAAGATTATAACTCAAACCCTAATCCTCTAATCTCTCAAATTGTGATAATTGATAGTCCTGGATCAAGGAACAACTAGGAATCCAAATAAAATATTTGGGAAACCAACCATGAACATCTTGATTCGATAAGCAACATTAAGGGATTAAAGCACATAATTGATTCCCATTTTTGGCCAAAATGAAAAATATGTTCATTCTTAAATTACTTGAATTCAATAAAAGATAGGTTTTATTGACAACCTTCAATCGAACCTTGTCAACACATTTGTGGCACCCTATGACATCAATATTTGTGTATTAAAGATGGGTCTCACTAATTTTTTTAGCACTTTATCCAACAAGCCAAATAAGAGACCTTATTCTCGTAAAAAAAGTTGATCAAGTCAGACATTTTATACTAGCTATCTTGTACCACTATTAGCTATCTAGTGTAAATTTGGAATTTATTTTATAAGCCCTTGGTGATAACATTAGGGTTCAATTTAAACCTCCTTGATTTGGGGATTTAATCCAAGCTCATTGTAAGTGTACCAATATTTGTCATTTGTCCAAATGGGCCACATGTAATTCTTTGTTTTTTTTCAGCTTAGCTTTCACAAATAGCAATTACGTGTCATTTTTAGCATATTTTCATATCCTCATCTTTATTTTTCATAATTGTAGTTAATATTCACTTAAATCTATCGTTGCTCCACCTTCCTTCTTTAGATAATTTTGATGAAATGGATCGCCCCATTCATAACAACTTAACTAAAAGAATCTCTTATCCTAATCAACATTGTAACAGGTCTTTAGATTATAAGTTAACTCTTTTAAGGTTTGTCTAGACAAAAATTTATGAAGAATTGTAAATGTAGAAGTGAAAATGAACTGTCCACATAGACTGACCATCAACTTTTCAATTCCCACAATCTTTTTTATTTTTTGTCTTTAAATATGTCGTTAGAATATTTATTTTTGTAAGCCCATGTCCTTGTTAGGCATTCAATTATCTACTTGTTCTAACAATGTATATCATAGCTTAGTTGAAAATTATAATATCCAAATGATTTAAGTATAGCATGAAAACAAATTAATTAAGAAATGGTCTTAATACTCTACCTTACTCTCACACCTTAAGCAATATTAGTTTGAAAGATGCCATTTTCTTATATATTGAATTTTATGTGCTGAGGTATAATATAATACATAAGACTTTATAGAGGTTGTGTAGTTGAAGGAATAATAAGTAAAATCAATATTGGTATTAAATTTTGATCAAAATCATGGAGTGGACGAAACTGCGGCTGAAATTTGGGACTAAATTATTCTTGAAAGACTGTTGAATTGGCTTATTTGATCCTCCAAAGGTCCTTTTATTGCCTACCTTAGTTTATTCCAAAGTGTCAATGGGGAAATTTGTAATCTTTAGAAAGGTATTAGGGTTATCTGTCGAAGGGATGAGAACAATAAGCTAAGTGGGGATGCAATGCAGCTATTCACACTTCTGAAACTGTGCCAGAATTTGCAACAAAATACTGATTACATAATATATCTAAGTCTCTGCACGTATACATATTTATATCGTGCCATATGCTCTAGTTACCATATGTTTTAAAATAACATAGTTTGTCTTCATATGAACATAATTGACTAAAGATAGCCACTAAAGGTCATAGGCCACTATATCGAAAATAGATTAACAAAATTTCAAATGAGACTCGTTGTGACAACTATCATCCGCTTCTCCTGTGTCTACTTTCAACCACGTAAGCAGCTCCCGTCAATAACCTTTTAATGGCTACCTGAAATTGATCACAAATAGATCAATACACAGTGTTTTAATTTCCTTTTATTTTTCATTAATTATTCCTATTTCCTTAACAAATGGTGACAGGAAACCGAGAGACATGAAGGTAAAAGATAAATGAAGGGTAGAAATAATAGGCAAGTTTTGCACTCATCATTTCCCCCCAGCTAAGGGCTTTGCATGTCCTCATGCAAAAAGAAAGAAAAAGCAACAAACTAGTAAGGGATGCAAGCCGTTGCACAGTGTTGGTTAGTTCCTGAACCCAGAGTTGCTTGAACTCCTGTATTTTTTGTTCATGCTCTATAAGAGGCAGATGAAGTTCTGTATAGGTAGTTACTTGATCAAGTTTGGCTCTAAGTTGTGCAATCTCCTCTGTATGAGCTTGGTTTTCTTTTTTAGCAAGATGGAGCTGATCATGAAGAACATTGTTTTCCTCTTTTAATTTACCCAATAAATCCTTAAAGAGTCCATATTTCCTCTTTCATTTTAACCTGAATCTCTTGCCCATTAAGTGGTATCTCTTGTTCTTTTTCAAAAGAATCATATACATCCTGCTCACCTATCACATCTCGTCCCTGCTCAAAGATGACGTTCTCCCCTACTATCATGTTACCAACTAGTGTATTCAATTTTGTTTGCACCGTAGGAGAAATAATTGGACTACCACCAGTTTTTGGTTGTTCCTGGATGACATTACCTTCAGGTTTTGTATTTAGGTATGTTTCTTCATTCATATTGTGTGGAGGAGACTCATTATGGAAACCAAGATCTTCTAATTGTTCTGTTCTCATAGGAGGAGATGAACAAGGTGCTTTTAAAAAGACATTTTCCAGGAGTATGTCCTTTCTGATATTGTCTCTCGAGGGTGCATCCCCTGTTGTAGTATTTGCATCACATTCTCTGGATGGTTCTTCTAAAATTGGGGCTTCGAGAGCCTATCCATCATTATCCAAATTAAGACCCAATTCATCAATTTGTGAGGCAAAAAACTTTGTTTCCCTAACTTTTCTGAGCTCGGCTCGCCTATACTCCCAACTATACTTACCTTCTTTCTTGATTACTGCTGACAGAACCTATAAGTCATCATCACTATGGTCTACTAGGTCACTGGCCACCTATGCTAAACCCCCTAATCCTATCTCCAAAACCAACAGGAAGGACTTTTTCACTCTGTATGATACTCATTTTCTCCATAGTAAATGTTTCACCAGACAGTGGGGTATGACTTGATTTTCTCTTTGTTGTCTTAGAACTAGAAGCCCCTATAACCATACCTTTTTTGCAGTTTTTCCTCCTCCAGTTGTCCTAGGGGTACGATCCTTTTGTGGTGTAGAGCTAGCACTTTGAATTACCCTCATATTGGGTGGAACCTGGGTTTTTTAGGATGTTGGGGTATCAACAGATTTTTTAGAACTTTTTCCTTTTGACGGCGTGTGTTTAGATTGCCTGATAGCATCATCAGACTTGGTTTCTTCCTCATCATGCTCAAAGGGGGTGTTTTCTCTCAGAAGAGTTTTCCTCCTCATTAGATTGTTCATGAGAAGATTGCTCTGCTTATGATGTTTCAGGACTAGTAACATTATCTTGAGCAACAAAAGAGTCTCAATCTATCGAAGGAGAGAGCAATTGCAATTCCCTTTTCAATAATAGTTTTATTAACCCATGATGAGCTAATGAATTATGTTTTCCTTTTTGAACATTTTTACACATACAGGTAACAAAAAAATGGAGGAAATAAGGCACATTAACTTTCAATTTTTTCTGAAGATGCAGCATTAACCTAAAATACTGAGCAAATACATAAACATACCTCCCTTCACAAGTAATATAATGGATAATGAATTTTGACAAATCATTCCACGGTCCTGGAAGAGAATCCAACTTTGTCCCGTCATTGCACCACTTCAACAGACTCACCTCATTCCAGGAATTTAGCTTTTACAGGTTGTAAGTCGGCGGTCCTCTTGGATGTCTCGGGAAATTAAGCTTTGCTGTCTATGGAAAACAGGTGACCTCTGCAATGGTGTCAACTATAACAGAAAATTTCAAACCCCTAATAGTCACCTGGCTCTTACTAAAACTCTGAGCGAATTCTTCCACAACATCTTCATCAAACCCACACAACCTTTTAAAATAGACATCTCATTTAGCCTATTTAAATTTATCATAAGCTTTTGGCTTGGCTATTAAATTTTTCAGAGAAATGGGTTCATAACGTGGTCTCTTGTCTCCTGCCATGAATTTACCAGGAAACGGAGAAACAAGAAAAACCAACAACAAAAATGGAAATGCACCAGCGGATTTTGTTTAAAAGTAAAGTGATTTTAAAAAAATAGAATGGTTTCACATCTTGGTAGATGGGAAATCTCAAGGTGAAAGGGATTTTAATGGAAAAATAATAGGTGCAATTATGGTAAGTGCATGGAAGTAATGGCGGAGTACGATGGAGGAGATATGAAATCGGTAGGAATGACTACTCTTTTTATATGCAGACGACTTTATCATTATTGCTAAATCTGTTATTGGTTTACACGAACACCTGCTCTCCCTTGAGCAGTTTTGTAGAACTGTGGGGATGCAAGTTAACATCAGCAAAACAAAAGTGATGATTTTCTCTACCAAAAGAAAACATGACCAGTGTGTGTTCCATTTTGAAGGTAATACTCTTGAAGAAGTAACGGATTACAAGTACCTTGGTATTGACTTCAACAAAAACTTAAGTTGGGAAGGGTGCAGAAACAAGAGAGTTTTGGGAAGGTGGGAAACATTTTATGCCTTTCAGAATAGATGTAGAGAGGCTGAGTTATGGGACTAGAAGACCTTTCAAACTCTTTTTGGTCTTTTAGTGCTTTTGGTTGTCCTTTATGGCTGTGAAGTGTGGGGCAGCAGTACTTCTGTCTTGCAATGGAAACAAAATGAGAAAACTCAAAAACGTTTGATTACAAACAAGTTCAAGCTTAAAAATTCAGTATCTTATGACATTATGTTGAGTGAAGTGGGGGCAGCACCCATTGAGGCTATTGCTATGACAAGACTTATAAGTTACTTAAAAAGAATCGAGAGAATGGATGAGAACCGATGGCCTAGGATTGTCTTTAATGATACTCTATGCAAAAGAAAGAAGACTTGGATGCAACAAAATAACAAATAGTTAAGTAAATGGAATATCTACTTGAACGCGTGCCCCACCAATAGCAAGAAGATAAAAGCATTTGTTATAGACAAGTTTCACAAGTGCACTTGGGATAAAAACCTTGGGAGAAAGAAAAAATACTGAAGAGTTTAACCCCACTTGTAATTATCACCAAAAGACATGCATAGGGGCCAATATTCCTTGGAGAGCCAAAATCCTAATTGCTCAATTGAGAATTAATTTTCACCAGCTCCGTAGTGAAACCGGTCGTTGGAAAAGACCTAAAGAAGGTTGGGAGGAGAGAGTATGCATTTTTTGCTCAACGGGTAAAGTGGAAACGGAAAAAAACTTCATTTTAGAATGTGATGCTTTCAAGGACAGCGGGGACAGGTATATTAACATCTTGACAGCTAACTCTTGGGACAATCTTTTCAGTGAGGGAATTGTTGAGAAGCTGGGAGCACTTATCATCACGCTGCATAAGAAGAGAGCTGAAATGCAGAGGGCAATCAATGTTTAATCCAGTGTGGTTGGCAGTTTTATCCCATAAGCTATATTTAGTCTCGTGGACGTTAAAATAATTTCTTCTTCTTCTTTTCTTCTAGGACACAAGTTGGGACTTTGTACTCCCCGTAGCTAAGCCAAGGCCCATCCATGCAACAAGTCACTATTCATCAAGTAAAATAAGAACAATCAATGAACATAAAAGAAAATTAAAAAAAAACTCAATACCATCAATTGTTGCATGTGAATATGAGATCTGGAGCAAAGCACGTGCGAATGGACGGGGGTGCCATTATGACCACTACAAAAGGTGTCTCAAGCACGTGGAAGTGAGAGAGTAGAATGAGGAAAGAAGGTCGTCGGATTCGAACATGGAAGCGCCAAGTGAGAAGAGGATGAATACGTGAGGCTAGGCCTGGAATTTGACAGGCAAAATGACCATTTTTCACTTTTAGAATGTATATGACAGCTGAAAAAATTATTGGACCCTATGTGTTGACATTCTATTTTTTAATAAGACCGTATATATGACACTTCATATTATCAATAAACCGTAAAATACTATAGTAGATAACATATATTATATAGTATTATAATTCATAATATTGATATATATTATTTTATAATGTATATTATAAAAATCCTAGTTTATATATAATGAAATGGTAGGATATAATTATTTTTTTATTTTTTATAATATTTTAATATAAATTCTTCAATAGTATAGGGGCAGAGCACCAATAGATAACATAGTTCCAATAACCGTCACCTTATTGTCATGTTGACCCCCCAATAGTTGTCATAGTGAAAACACCATTAATAAATTTGTTTTGTACCAATAGTCGATCATTTTTTTGTAATTAATTGGCCCATTTGTGCACAACTATTAGAACATTTGTCTCATTTGTGCACCACTATTGGAACATTTGTGCACCACTATTGGGACATTTGTCAACAAGTACTAGGGATTTTGAGTTGACGGTTACTAGAACATCTTTAGTTAGGTATCAGGCGACACTTTGAAATGTGTACTTTTTGACCTTTGTGTGCATAATTGATTCCACGACGTGCATCATTACTACCCAGAAGCCAGATCAATAGCTATAAGCAGTTAAGTCGCATACAAAGACAACCTAAAAAAAATCAAAATCCGATGTACCGTTTAGGATCTGTGGATGCGTGAAGTTAGCTATGACGGCTACTGGTGCTCTTCCCCTATATTTTCTTAGATTAATTTAGAAACTTAGTTGATTATATATATATTTCTAACTTTAAAAATATTTTTATATGAAATTTTAGAATAATTTCTATTTTAATTATAAATAAGATTTTTGGTTATGAATTAGAAACTTAATAAATTTGAGATTTTTGCATATATTACTAAATTACTAATTTATTATTGTTTTCTAAATTTTCATATTCTTTTTATCTATATAAGATTTGCATATTTGAATATGAATAATGAAAGGAGAAATATTTTCATTTATATTTGAAGAACATCTATATTTTAGTGTAGTTGCAATCTTATTTTGTTCATAGGTGACGCTCAAGGTATATAATTTCACCTATTCTTCCTTTCGATTTTTTTTGTCTCATTTTAAAAATTTATATTATCTTAATATTATATTTAAAATAATAACTAGATTACTTGCACATTACATTATTAAAAGAAAATAGTTTTTCATATTTAATATGCATTATTAGTTGAATTGATATATATGTTTAAATGTAAAAAAATTATTCATAACTAGATTTTTTTTTTGACAATTAATATTTTTCTTAAAACGTCAAATGAAAGGCATTGCAATGACCAAACCATCATAAAAAAACTCATATGACAGGTAGGGGTGACCGTCAAATTATAGGCTTGCGTGAGGCTGACGAACCTCGCCTAGAAGGCCACTTAAAAGGATTAGCCCTAGTAGATAGAGAAAGGAAATACATCAAATAGATGGGGATAGCTGAAATTATCGCCTTCAACATAGTTATTCTACCTGCAAATGATAATCATTAGCTCTTTCACGATGCCACTCAATTTGATATTTTTTCCTCAAGGGAATCCCATAATCTATTTGACCTTAGACCCTTAGCCAATGGAAACGCCAAGTAAGTTCTTGGAAGCCTCCCTTTCTTAAAGTTGATAGTTCTAATAATCTCTTATTCCTTTCTTATTGTGTTAAAGAAGAAGTGAATTTTTTATTTACTCTCACCAACTTTTTGTCTTGAAGCTTTCGATTAGAGATTTAGAATCTCCTTAATATACCTTGTCTCTTGTTTATTTTCTAGCCCAAAATTAATGTTGTCCTCAAAATTACTAATGAGATATCAGGGGTATGTTGCCAGTTTCTCTTATGCCTTCCAACTTTCCACTAGAAACCACATGTCCAAAGGTTCAACCAAATTCATCTATCATAATGATAAAGAGAAAAGGAGATAGTGAGTCTCCCTAACAAAGTCCTCTTGATGCCCCAAAGAAACCCTTTAGGGGCCCATTAACCAACACCAAATACCTAAAACTGTCTATGCAATTAAAGATCCAAATCTAACCAATTTCTACTAAAACCAAAGGCTTCTATTACTTCTAGTATAAACCTCCAATCCACTCGGTCATAGGCCTTATTAATGTAGTAACTTAGTCATCATACCCGGGTTCCTTGTTTTCTATATTGAGTGGATAGATTCTTGGTCTATGATCACACCATCTCTGATGGATTTAATAAGGACAAACCTTGTTTTCTCATCCAAGATGATGGAGGGTAAGATTATCTTTAATGTGTTTGTTACCAATTTTGCCTTGATATCTTGTAGAAAGTGATGCAAAGAGAGATTGAGTGATAGTCATCCAACGATATTGCCTACTCTTTCTTGGGGATGAGTCCAATGAATGTGTTATTGATTTCTCTAAGAAGTTTTCCTGAATTCCTAGAATCGTATGTGAACTATTTCACTTCCTTCCCCACAATATCCCAACACATTTGGAAAAGATAACTAAGAACCTATTTGACCTTCAATCTTTGTTTGGGTGAACTTGGTCAATTGCCAACTTTATTTCCATTGTAGAAAAACTTATTGATAACATTCTATTCTACTCATATGATACCAACCCAGGTATGTTTGTAGGATCTTACATGAGGTCAACAAGTTCAAACCCATCCTATTGTTAAGAAAACTATTAAGTAGTTAACTGATGCCTCTCTAATTGCCTCAAGGTATTCCAAAATAGTTCCATCCACCAATTTGATCTTATATATCTTATTAATATTTCTATGAGACTTAGTGCTATTGTGAAAATATGTTGAGCTTTTATCTCCTTATTAATCTAGGTTTCCTTGGATTTTTGCCTCCAAAAAGTCTCTTCCCTTCCTAGTTCGTCTTCATACTCACCCATTAATCATGTTTCTTGCATAAATCTCTCTTGATCCATATTGTGGATAAACAACTCTTAATTGAGTGCATTCAACCCCTCTTCTATGCATCTCTTTGTTTCAAAAAGATAATAGGGGGAATCTCGTGTAGGTTGTATACTGATAGATACCTTTTATAAAGCTTCAAGGTTGGGTGAGAGATTTGTCTACGATCTTATGAATGTTCCTTGTTAGAAGAAAATTATTGTAGAGAAGAAGGATCCTTCTAGTGTCATAGTTGCTCCTATTAGTTGTCTTTTAGTGTCTTGGTGGACTTCTTGTTTAATATTTCTCATTGTACAAGGGTCTATTCCCTATCAAAATCCCTACTTATCTAATCGAAACCAAAAATAAATTAAGCAAAAGATATTGCAAATGTAACAAATAAAGAACCTAAATTTTAAATATTGAAGATCAAGAAAAGACTTGACTATAAATGCCTCTTTGAAAGGGAAACCATTAGTAATTCTCATTGATGATATCACCCAAGGTTTTGAAACTCACACATGACAAAAACTCCACAATCCAAAATTTGATTTGAACTTGACTTGGAAAAAACTAAAAATACAATTACTAATGTACCAAATGAGTTTGTAAAATATTGGGTAAATGTTTTATATTAGATTTGAATACAAAAAAAAGTACACTTATCACACCATCATATGAATACAATTGCAATCCAGTAAGTATGATAAGTATTATTAATTTAAGATAATTGCCATTAAAAATCAGCATCATAAATTGTATATCCATGCAAGCTACAACAATTTACAAATTCTTCTTTCCCATTCTAGTAAATAATTGAGTTAAGGGTGTACTCCTTGGAATCAATTCAAGCTTTGATTCATGTCTATAAGCTCGTAAGCAATTCGATCTTCCACCTTTTTATGCAAAGTTGAAGTTTATATTACACAAACACTAGGTCCTTTAAGTGTCTTTGAGAAAACTTATTATGTTTTCAAACAAACTCCAATTGTGCTCGCATCCTAAGCACTACAAAGTTGAAACAAAACACAAAAAGCTAGCTTTTGATTATTTTGAGTATTTCCACCCAAATCTTCCCACCAAGAATCTGCAAATTATTAACTCAAAATTTTATAAGTAAGCAATATTTATAAAATAAGTAAACAATACTTTTTGTTATCTAGGGGTGAATCTCCCTCAAATAGCTAGTGCCAAACAAAAGAGCCTCCCCCTTGCTTTCTTGTAATGTTGCAACCCCCAAACAATTAAGTCACTCACCTTAACTTCAAGTGTCATCCTCTCAATGAATATTATGACACCCTCCATAAATCCTCTTGTTCATATTTTTAAAATTGTCTAAAAAGAAAATTTTGGGGTTGAGGTAACACCCTATTGCATGGATGAGTTGGTGGAGTTGATTGTTCCTTTCCAATCAATGATCTCCCAAATTGAATCAAAATTGTCTTTGTCTACCCTATGGTAGTTTTGGATGGACTCCTTGCCCCTGCTCTTGACCTCATATATGTATCCCATCAAGCTTTGCTACCCATACACCAAACACCAAAACCTCACCAAAGTCTCTAATACCTATAAGAAAATTAAAGCTACAATGAAATACATACTTAAAAAATTTGAAACTATAGGACTCAATTTGAAATTTAACTCGGAGATTGAAGTCGCATTGATGATCTTTGTAGCTCTATTCACAAATACATCATCAAAATGTGTCTTTAAAAATTTGTCCATCAACCTTTTTTCAATACTATAAATCTATCCATTCTTGACATAAACATTTATTTCAAATGCATCAACAAACTATAAATGTTGTAAAGCTTTATAAGAAACTAGGAATGTCACAAATAAACCAATAAGAAAGAGCTTTACAAGTCATTCAGTTTAATAAGGTTGACTATTAGTTACAAACCTTATCTCAATCACTTGTAAAGCTCTTTCCTATTGGTGTATTTTGTGACATTTGTAGCTTCTTCCACAACCAATCTCACCCAATATATTTTATCTATATTCTCTATAAGAAGGTCAAAGTAGGTTTAAAGAAAATATGCATGCCTTTCTTGAAGCAATATTTTTACTGCCACATACTGTAGCATTATCTTCTACATAGTCAGCTCCAACATCAATTGTTTTTTTGGTACTATTATTCTAGAATTGTTTTTGCATTTGTGACAAGTTTCTAGAGCAACCACCCACTCAAGTCATCTATAAAAAGCACCTTGTACCATTTCCTTGTAATTGTCAATATTGTAACCAAATACTGTTTTAATAGGCTCTTTTCCATGTTGAAAGAAGTTCAAATCAACAAGGTCAAATCAGTGTGTAGCACAAGTGGTCAAGCATTATCTTTTACACAATCTTCTCCAGCATCAAACTATTTTTATTGCATTTCTTATTGTATTGTTACTTCAAAATTAATTTTGCATTTATAACGAACTTTTGGAGCAACCTCCCATTCAAATCATCTACGTTGAAAATACTATCATCGATGTCAAAGATACAAAGATAAAGTTTGCTAACATTAATGTTAAAAGAAAGAGTAAAAATATCATTGAAAGTTGTCATTGATGAAAGACGTAAGATTATATGATCATTCATTATGTTGTCATCATTATGTTATGAAGTTAGTCTTGGTATTGACAAGAGATGGAAGTTATGTAGAGTTCATTTAATATTTTTAACGAGTGGCTGGGTGTAGCTATATGATGATACATTCATCATATTTCAAAACACTGAACATTGCATGGACAGAGGCTCTTAAAAGACTACATACAGTCATTGATTAAATACTAGAAATAGTGATCAATATGTTTGTTAGAGTGATGAATATTTTATGACATAAGACAAGTAAGCAGCGATCTAGTAAATAAACAGCAATTTAAAGTTTAATATTAATTTATGATGATGCCATTTGCCCAGGTGAAAAAACAATTATAAGTTTGGATTTGTTAAGACGATAAAAAAGACAAACCTGTTGTTAGAGAAACAAAAAGAAAGCAACTCTATTAAGAAGGAATCTAATTAATGGAGCCACCTCTTGAGAAGCATTGTCTTTCAAAGAAAGTCACGTTCCTTGGAAAGAAATATGAAGGGCATAAAGTAACAATGTGGTGAAGGTGTATGTTAAGTGCAGGCATTGAGTGTATCATCATTAATTTGGTGCAAAGACTGTATGAGTAATGAAGTGTCTCAGCAGATTTGATGAATAAAATATGAAAAGAGGGAAATTAATGATTCAATGAGTGTGATAATAGAGTTGTGTTGCAAAAATAATATACTAGATTTGTGAAAAGCAATAAATTGCAAATTTAACGCGAAGATTGTAGCAGATTTTTAAGTGAATTATGTGATCATTCTATGGCAGATTTTTAATGTGTTTTATGAGGGATTGTGATCAACTTTGTGGCAGATTTATTGTCACCATAATTACAGTTTGAAGAGAGCTTGCAGAAGAAAAGGTTATTCATCATCTATTGTAAAACCAACATCGATAAAGTGGAAATTTAAATGAGGTGTGTGTACCTCTAAATGAATGAGGGGTTGATGCCTCTAAGAAAATTAAGGGTTGGTGCCTCTAGTGAGTTGGAGTTCACAAACTGAATGAGGAGTCTGTGCCTTTAGTGGAAAAGTTCTCATGAATTGAATGAAAGTTTGGTGCCTCTAATAGGTTGAGCATACAAACTTTGAAAAAGAGGAATTTATATAAAAACATTAATTTGTCGTGGTTTTCTCTCATAAGGATTTCCAAATACATTTTGTGTTCTATTTGTGATGCATAAAAGTTAGAAATTATGTGAATGATAATATGCAATGAATGTATTTATAATATTAAATTGTAAAAGCTTGTCATTCTTTTTATAAATCCTAACTAGAAAAGCATTTATTTGTTTTAATCTCCCATGATACCAAGGTCTTCATCCAATATTCAGTGTGTCACTCTGCAAGAGATACTTTCCTTATCACAAATCAATGTCAACTCAACACCATTGAAATTTGGATCTGAAGTAGTTGAGCACGCTTGCAGAAGATGAGATCATACAAACAAGTAGCACATGTACCCACCAAGTTCCACAGTATTTGTTCAAAGTTGCTTAAACCAAGCAGTATGTAAATCAAGCAAAGCGGTACAATCTCTAGCAACTCTATATTCAATTTCCGCAACACATTGAAGCCAAAATGGGGGCCATCAACTCTTAGGAAACGCCTAATGATCAGTGTAAAGTTTTGCAATTCTCGAGAAACCTTGTGTGTGCCTTAGCAAATATTTTGTATTAATTTCCACACAAGATTTTGCCAAAGCAATACTGATCGTGTTGATTATTCTCACTTACACATTTATACAATGTGGTGGCGGTGACACTGGAAACAAATCAACATCTGAAGAAGCATTTCTTTATCCAATATTTAATTCTTTGTCATGCATTAAATCTTCCTTTTTTGCACTTATCTTTTTCTTTGTGCAATCATGTCTATTATCTAACTTCTAAGAAGTTGGTACTGGGATACAATTAAATAATTTTCCATGTGTATAATGTTGCATGCAACAGGAAAGCAGGGAAACTTTGTCTGATGTGAACAAGCATCTATCTTGTTCTTGCAGTAAACATTAATGAACACGCTATTCCATTCTCTCACATGTGAGTTATCTTCCTTCTCTATGCATTATTTCTTTTTTTGGCAATAAATTCCATAATCTGATCCCAGAGAAGCATGCAATAGTATGGTAAGGTAACATCATACAAATTGAACTACCATATATGGCTTTCCATTCGGCCTAATGCACTTGGTTAAACTAAAAGTTAAAATTCAAGTCAAGGAAGACAATTCAAAAAATAAAAAACTCTAACAAAGTACATTAACTCAAAATTTAGATATAATCACAACATTTCCACATATATTTTGTTTACAATAAAATATACAAAGCAAATATTTACAGTTGCACCCATATAGATCATTATAATTTATCAACAATATAGAAAACAATAACATTAAAACTAAAAAAACAATTTTACTAAATATAATGTATATGCTTAAATTCATCATTATTCAATTAGAAACAAAGGGAAATCACGAATCTCTACCTAATTAAAGAATTCTAACAAATATCAATTAAATAATACAAACAAGACAATAAAGTCTATAAAATTCAATCAAAACTCCCTATTTCATGACCGTATATGGTTTCCATTGTTTTTCTCCTCTTTGTGGTATGATGGCTCTCCGATATCGCGCTGGCAAGCAAATGACACAAAGATTCAAACTTCGTGATTATTGAAAATGGAGATTGAATGTTGAATTTATAGATTTTTGGAGAGGATTGATTGAGAGGTGGAACAAAATGATTAAGAGGTGGAACTCAGATGAGCTTCCATGTTGATTTGGAGGTGGAATAGAATTGATTGAATTGTTAATTGAGTTAACTGATTGATAAAAAAAGTTGATTGGAAGACAAAAAACAATGATTGGAGGATAATTGATTGACGATAAAGAAAGCTTTATTTAGAAAAAGCTAATTGAAAGATAGAAATAGAATGATTGGAGGAGAATTAAAAAAATAATGTAATTAATCAATTAAAATAGATGGAATAGTTAACTAATTGAAAGTTTTTTGGAAAAAAAAACAAAATGGAAGATAGAAATAAAAATTGGAAAGATAATTGATTTAATTAATTAATTAATTTATCATGTGCTTGCACTTTGACTTTGATTTTCAATTTAATATTTGCATGAGATTTAATTCAATTTGTTATTTAAATATATTTAGAACTTTGACTTTGTGTAATACACCTGCCCTAATCAATTTTTAATCTCAGTTTTATCTTAGTTAGTTTATCATAATATAATGATTATAGTCAAATGTATTGATTTAGTGCATATCTGTTAATGTGGTTTTCACACTAGTTGTATGCAAGTTGCTTAGTGTTCCTATTTCATGGTATTAAAATCGGGCTAATGCTTTCATTAAGTTTATATATGTATGCATGTATGACTCTTGGTTGCAGGAGATTTCAGGTACAACGCCGCATGAGTGCGAGGTTTGTCTTCACCTGGATTTGCAGGTTTGAGTGTACCTCTTTAATCCTTAGAGTTGGATTAGGTGGTCGTAAGACCCTAGTTGCTCAAGTAAGCATCGTTAGTCGTCGTCAGTATTCCCTTTTTGTTTGGGTTTGCAAGTCATTTGTCTGGTTGACCTTCTTGGTTTGTGTGTTTGGTGTGTATGGTTAAATTGATTATTTAGTCCTTAGTATTTAATATGATTAAATATGTGTTTGCGCATTAAAGATTATGGACTAATTTAAACAGGGTTTCGTTATGCGATTATCGTTAATATCGAATTGCTCGAGTCAGTTTAGGAGCAAGTTAAATTACATGGTTGATTTTAAATATTAAATGCATTTTGTATATGTTGTTGAAAAAGAAAGTTTTGAATTTAATTGCAATAGAATTAATTGTATTCTGTTGACTTTTTTTAAATAGAAAGGTTAAATTGAATTAATTGAGAAAATCAATTTTAAATTGAAAAGCAAGTAAATATATTGATATAGTTGGAAAATAAGTATTTTTGTGATTTATTTTAAATAAAAAATTTAAATCCAAAAATGAGATTTTTGGTCAAACTTCTCCCATTTAACCTAGACTTTTGGAAAATATTGGGGATGGAATTTTTTTGGAGAAAAAAATATATTTTTGGAAAATATTTTGGAGGAAAGATTTGGGGATTTTGGAAGGAGAAGGATTTCTTGAGCTGGAGGTTGGGGCTCTTCATCAGATCCTTTCCAGGAATGCTTACTGAGGTAGGAATTCTGGTTATCAGTTAGTTATTGTTTAAATTTAAAAAAAAAATGGGCATTGGATGTTCTTCATGCTATTTGGTTTTAATTTCTCCATTGATTGCCTCAAGGTTATGAATCATTGTGGAATTAGTTGGTATTGGTTTATTGTTTGCATCCTTGCATGGAAAATGAGCTTTCTTATGCCCAAAAGGATTATCCTTTCAATTTTGAAAACTTTTCATATTCTGGAAATTTCTGTGTTATTTTAAAAATAAAATAAAAATTGTTTGTTTTAAGTCTCTGAGAGACTGACTGTGTTTTTTTATTCACAGTAAATAATTTTTTTTTTAAAATAATTCTTTTAGTCTCTGGGAGACTGTTTTTTTTTAGACTGTGTTTTGCACAGTAATCAATTTAAAAAAAAAAAATGAAAAAAAATAAATAAATGTGGAAACCCCAACCACGTGGGAGAGTACCCCACCACGTGGAAGGGTGTTGCGTGTCCATTGGGCAGCAGCGCTTCCCATGGGGGCTGCGTGCTCCCTTTGGGAACATCAGCGCTCCCATGGGGGTTGCGTGCTCCCATTGGGCAGCAATGTGAGCTCCCAAGGGGGGGCCCACGTGGGTACCCTCCCCCATATAAATGTTATTTTTTTTTTAGTTTTTAAAAAATGTTTTTTTTTATGTATTTTTTTTTAATTCAAAAAATATATATATAATATTTTAATATTATTTAATGGTAATTTTTAATTAAGTTTTTAATTATGATTAATGTGGCATAAATTATAATTCATGATTAATTTGAAATTAATTAATTGTATAATGGAATATATACGTTAATTAATATTCAAATTTCATTTTATGATTAACGCACTTTTTCTAATTAAATTCTAGAGTTGCTAATTTCGCAATTAAATATTAATTGGTTATATTTTGATTAATCTTGGATTAATAAATATATACATTAATTAATAGCTAATTTGGGTATTTGTCTAATTGAGGAAGTATTGTTTGTTTGTTTTTTTTTAAAATAGAATATTATTTTATTGGAAAATTGTTGAAATATGATATATTTACTAATTGATTATGTTAAATAATTTTTTTTTATTCGAGAACATATCATTTGAGTAATTGAGAAGTAAATGAAATATTTTATCATTGGATATTTTGATCATTTAAACGATATACTATTGGAAATTAATAATCTATTGTTTGGAATGTTGGTGAGTTAATGGTAATTTCAATTTGTAAAACAAATGGTATAGTTATAATCTTCCTCTGTTTTGAGACATAGGCGAATGGACCATTGGGACTGTGGTATTGTACTCACCTGATAACGGTGGTTTTTCTGTCAATGCAATTCGAAAACTTAGATCATTAGAAAACTTGATTGACTATTAATGTTCAAATCAATATGAGAAAATATTGTCTTTTCCGGTTATTGCCTTTGCGAGTTTAATTTCTGTATTCGTTGTTGCTTAAGTAATGGCAAGTCGTGCTTTGTTTGATTGGACCAGGTCGTATGGTTGATTTGGGTACCTGTTCCAGTCCTCTGTCCCGAGTTGACTGTTGTTTTGTGGTAGTGTCGTATTTGGTCATATCCTTTGTGTGGGTGTCGAATGATGATTCGTGGTTGACCATAGTTGGTCAGGTCTCTGGTTAGAGTACCGTCAGTAAGTGTACCACTTTTGAGTCGTGTTTGACCAGATGGTTGTTCCCTCCTTCTTGAACTTCGTTCGTCTAACCATGTGTATTCCTTGGTTTTTGAGTTCGTCTGAGTATAGTCTAGTGTCGTATGGGAAAGTGGCTTTCGATTGGGGGTCGCGCCCAAAGTAGCTGTTGGGTAACCCATCGAAAGTGAGTCTAATAAGTGATAACCTAACAGTAGATTAGAATGTAATCTCTAAGTAAGATAATTGTGCCTCACACATGGGACGAGTGCTAACACAGACTCGGCATGCTGTGAGAAGGCCTGAAATGGCAAACCATCATCCTCGTCTTCACGAGAGGATGTGTGGGTCCACATGAGGCTTGGATGGGCCGGAGGTTCAGATTAGGTTGCCAGGGTAACCCAGTGTATGGGGTCGGAACCTATGAAGACCTGCTAGGGTAGCCATACTAGGTTGTGTGATGACACTTGTCCCTACGTTCTCTTGGGTGTTGTTGTATGGTCTTGATAGGAGCACCTTTTGTGGAGTCGTCCTGTGATTTATGCCCTTGTGAGTATTGGTTTCATGTTAGACCTTGGGTGGTGATGACTCAGTTTTGTGGATGCTCCAATGGACCTTTGTATTAGCTTTGATTATGTTCAGCTGGATCCTTTTCTTTTCAGGGATCGTTTATGTATTTATTGACCGATGTGGTCGTTTGTATATTGATTATGTTTCGCCTTGATGGCCGGATTGTAATGGTATAACCTCATGTATTCTTAACTTTATTAATTATCAGAGGGGTCTTGCAGTTGAGCAGACCCGGAGATGTAGCCCTTTAGGGGTGAACTCTGAGATCATTATGGTGTTATGTGATGTTATTCTCTTATGTTTCCCTTATTCAATTTATCATGTATGAATAGCTTATGTTAGAATGTATAAGTGGATAAGATGGAATTAACTTTAAATGCTTGTATGCAGTCCTTTCTTGAATGCAGTAAATTGGATCATGAATGAATGTAGCTTAGTATAATGGAATATATTTAGTTGTTGTTAAGAAATTTAAGTATGCTTGAAAAGATCTCATAATTTTATGATAAAATTCTTGTGTGTTAGAATATTAGATGCATGGCTTGTATTTTAATGAAAAGCTTGAATGAGGATTATGAATAGATCTTAATGGATGAACCTTATCTTGTGATTTATATTTCCATCTTTTGAAAGAAATTGTCCTTGTTTAAGAATTATCTCGTTATAAGATAATCAACTTATTGGATTAATTGTGTGAGTTAAGTGAATTGTGAAATTTAAGTAATCTCGTTGAGAAACTCTTTAGGTGTTAGTTGATGTCTTCTGCTATGTAATCTGAATCTTTGATATCTTGTTGTATCTTAATGTTATGTTTATCTTTAAAAAAAAAAAATTATTGCACTCTATTCTTGTGTTATGGCTTAATCCCTTCGGGGTTTCCTGGCGGGGCATTACACTTTGATTTTCAATTTGATTTTTGAAATCATACACATGTATTTGAAATTAGAATAAATATGAATTTGAATGAAATAATAAAGATTATTTAAAGGATTTAAATCATAATTAATCAAATAATAAATATTTAATTAATATTTAGAAAAGGGTTAAATGATTAAATGATAAGAAATAAAAATTGAGAATGAATTTATTTAAATAATAAAGATTATTTAAATTGAAGGATTAATAATCACAATTAATTAAATAACAAATATTTAATTAACATTAGAAAATGGATTAAATGATTAAACGATGATAGAATTGAAAATAGAATAATTAGTAAGATGATGAGGAAATATAAATTTAGAAGAATAAGATTAATTAGCTTAATTAAATGATTAGATAATTATTTAACTAATTTAGACGAATAATTAGTACATGATCAATGAGACATTTTTAGATGTCTACATTTGCCCCTCTTTGAGACAAAGTTGAAACAACATTGGTTCAAAGAAAACGAAAAAAATTATGCCTCGATATGCCCCAGCGACACTTAGGGTGCATTGCCCCCTCGAGAGATTGTTTATGCATTAAAGGTATGAATGATCTCTTGAAAGAAGAAAAATGTGAGATAGAAGAATAGTTAGTTGATTAGAGATAGAGATAGGCGATGTGAAGATGATATTGAGATATAATATGAGAGAATGAACCTTAGAATGAAATATGAAGTAATTGAGGATGATTGATATGAGATGATAGATCGATAATAATAGACTGAAAATGAAGATGATGGTTTTCACAAACTTTTGTGTCTTTACTCATAGCGTAATATATATTCATCATTGAGCCTTATTATGTAACAATGGAGCTTTGCACATCAAGGTAAAGGAACCAAGATGTAAAGATATCTCATTGAAGAAACAAACACGTAGCAGACAAGGAGTGAACCCTCCATTCTAAGAATAATGTCAGGGGTCGAGGTATGTGGGGTAGTCACAAGCATAGTTATCATTCATGGGATATTTGCCAAATGAATGTACCAATCACAGATACCCACTGGAACTATTACCCCAGGACTTCATTGGTCCACACCACAAACAACAAACAAAGAAAAAGATCATGACCATCATGGCTCCTCTAGTCACTTGTGGACATCCTTGAGTAGCATAGAAACATGACTTGTCACCAAATGATAAAAGATAAAGACTAATTAGGACAAAATCAAGCAGCCATATTGATCTGTGTCTTCGTTTTGATTGTTTGATGTGATAGTTGATAATGTATGATCTTGAAAAGTTGCGGACCTTGTTTAAGACTAACTTGTCTGATTTCGAGTGCATCCTCTTCTGTTTAAGACAAGATAATGATCACTTGATATGGATAGTTGATACGATTGATAAGACAATTTGATCAGTTTGATTGCAGATTGTTGCTTAAATAGTTGTATCCTTTGTTAACTTCATGCAAAGCATTTGTTGGATATCTGCTAGGATGTTTGATTCTTGTGGGATGTAATGTCCTGCCAGGAACCTCAAAGGAAAACCCACAACAAGGGTGAAACAAATTTTTTTAAAAGTATAATCATATTAAGTGCATTAATAACAACGTTTGCACAATAATAACACAAGCGAAAGACTTACACCAGAATTCTTTAAGGGTTACCAACGAAGAATTAAACTAAAAGTTAAATTTCACAATTACGATTAATCCAATTAACCATCATTTACTCAAAGAACACAAGAAGCCATAAGCAATAGCAATTGCACCATTGAAAGATTGGAAGGATACAATACAATTCCTCTTCAATAAGCATATACACCAATCGTAAAGAAAGCTGATAAACATCCCACACTAGGATTACATTGAACCTCCAATACATGACTCTCAATATACATAAAAAGTTAGAACTTAACCAAATCCAAGGTTACAAAAGATCATGGATACAATGACCACATAGGTCTCCAAAAAATAATAATCTTCAAACATGAGATAGAGCATAAGTCACGAACCATAGGAACACCGGCAAAGCCAATCCTCGCATGAAGGTACGAACAAGAACATCTTATGGGAAGTGGCACTACCACCCGACCATGTAATTCCCAAAATGGAATCACCCCACCGTGCTAGGAGATAGCAGAGGACCTTCAAGCAAGCAAAAGCATGACATGGTCGACAAAACAATACGACTCCATGACAACACAATGTGACTCCAGAATAATCTAGGTGACTCAACATCACAATACACATGTGAACCTAAAGAGAGAGTGTTATCGCATAGATTATGTTGGTTATCATGGTCAACCTCCATAGGTCTCGGCCCCCATCCTGGGTTATCCTGGTAACCTTTCCCAAACCTCCGGCTCCAACTAAGTCTCATGCGGACACTACCAGCCTTTCATGAAGACAAGGTGGTCGGTTGCCATTCCAGGCCTTCCCACTACATCATGAGCCCTTTACAAGCACTCACCCATGCGCGAGGTACAATATCTTATATAATGTTATAAACTACCCACCTAATCAATTATTAGATTATCACTTATTATTTGACTTTCGATGGGTTATCCTGCCATCCACTTTGGGAACGACCCCCATTCGAAAGCCACTCTCTCAAAGGACACTAAACAAACATGGTCACTCCACGAGGACCCTATGGCGAAGCAGACAGCCATAACACCACTATCTAAATACAAGTGGTCAAAACAAGGACATATTGACTCTTGGTTAACCATAAGGCAAAGACACTACAAGGTTAAGACAACGAGGTCATCATATATCACTTGGTCAAAGGTACCAAATACGCCACAACAGGACGACTAAACCAAAGGCGAGAAATAACACAAATATAACTCTTTGCAAGGAAGCTAATTTCACTAAGTCTGCACTCAGACAATCTTTGAGAAAATCAACATCGTAAGCACTTGCAAATTCATTGATTGAAAACTAAAATAAAAACACCCTTTCATTCAAAAACTTCATTCATCTCTATATAATTTCCAATTCAATATTCCAACAAGAACAAAATTCACATTAAATATTCAACCGAATAAAATATGAATTAATATTAGACATTTAATCCATTTCCAAAATACTTCCAAAATTTACCATAATGAATTAATAATTCATGCCTTGATTTCAATAAACAAATTTACGAAATCAACATAATAAAAAAATCACTTTAAAAGTTACCATTGATATTTAACATTAAAACCAACTTTAAAATATTTCATTGCGTTATATAAAAAATTTAAATTAACGACACATAAAAAGTTGTACCGCAAAGGGTACAAGGTCACACGAGGGCCAAGGCCTACCCACGGTAGTGCTGCTACCGGAACAACAAGCACTACCTGTCGGTAGTACCGTCGGTAGCAGGCCTACCGACTGGTAGTGCTACTACCACCGGTAGCAGCCACTGCGGACCGGTAGTGCTGCTACCACGTAGAAGTACTGCCGACTGGTAGTGCTGCTACCACGTAGAAGTACTGCCAACCAGTAGTATTGCTACCTACGATAGTCAGACACTACTATCCCGCGTGGTGGGGCTATCCCGCCATGGGGTAAGGTAAGGTTGATTTTATAATAAAATATATACTTCCTTAGCATTTAAAAAAAAAGATTTAACAAAAACTCAATTCATCCCTTGGTCATTTCACGGGCACACACACACACAGTGCCAAACACCAAAATTCAAGGGACATTTACCCAGAAGGCAAATGGTGAATTGAAATCACACCAGAATCCAATAAATAAATATTTAGGCAACAATAGAAGAATTTAACAGATAGGAGAAGAATTGAGATAAATTTCCCCACTTCTCCTACACAGGGAGAATTCCTTACATCTATCAAGAGGTAAACAACCAATTTTTACCAACATAAACCCCAAATCTTGGGCAATTAGATACTAGAAAGCACACAAGAAGCTAAATCTAATTCCTTCTATTCCAAATAAAAGAGGTAATTCAAGAATTGATTTTCAAGAACAAATAGAGAAATGAACCATTTCTTTCCTATATGCAAACATTTGATATGGGTTCCACAAAATCAACAATAACAGACACTCTTTCTTTCATTCCAACCATTCAACAAGAATTTACAAGAGATTTGCATTTTTTCAACACATAGGAAACAACTAAAATATTCAAAATTAAATTTCAAACAAGAAGAGATTATCCAACCTTCAAACAAACTAGCAAGCAAAATGATGAAACAATCTCAGTTCTTGCAAACCAAATCCAATTCCAACTCCTCTTCCAAAATGGTTTTCCAAATTCCTTCTTCAAAATTCTCCTTCTCATTCCCGTGAACTCCCAAGAATATATGGGAAAATAATTTCAACTTAAACTTTCTAGGTTAAAAATTTCCTCCACCAATCAGATTAAAATATTTTAAAAGGTAAAAAGCAATCAGATTTACCTTTTATCCAAAACAATTCTTTTCCAATAAAACAAAATACAAAAGTCAAATGGAAAGGTAAAAAGAAAAGCTTTAATTAATTTTCTATTTCTATTTTAATAATACTTCCCTTCAACATAAGCATTTAAAATTTAAATAGCTAGGCAATTATTTATTTCCTTTCTCAATATTTTAATACAACTATTCACAATAAAATAAGCCAATTAACCATTTAATTCTAGCAAATCATTAATTTAATTAAATCAATAATCTCAAGAGCATAATAATTAACTAATTACGCGAACATAAAAAATAGCATCATTCACTCAATTAAATAACCATTTAAATAAATGGAAACACACGACGAAAAATGATCAAATGACGACTCACAAATGACCAAACCAAAGCATTATGACTCGCATACCGGCCAGATGGGAAAGACAACCAACTGACAACACTCACACGAGTGTAACTACGGGTCATGTTAGGGTCCAACAACAATCTCCTCCACTCACATCGGACAAATAAGGCACACTCCGACCTGTGAAACCAGGTGGAGTCGATACCCCGTACCTACCTGGTACTTGTACCTGCAATGTCTTGCACCAAACAACCACACATACATATAGAAAAATATATATAAACAGACATGGCACGCACATCGATGCAAAAAAATCGTGACGTTCCCTATCTCACCGGAGTGAGTGAAGGAAAATCATCCCCTCGCATCTCATACACATGCAAACACGTAACATATAGATAAGAAGCAGAAGACTAAAGCTCACACCCAAGCCAGGAAAATGCACAAGAAGAAAGAGGAGACTGTTAAGGAACCGGAAACCCACAAGCAGGTAAGGGCCCTAGAAGATTATCAGAATCTGGAAAAGGAGACCATGGAAGAGGTTCTTAGGGCTGTTGACACAACCATCCAGCACACCCCTAAAGAGGAAAAGGTAGCCCCTGGAAAAGTTGACCCCCCCTCTAACCCTCCTCCCGAGGGTTTGCAAGGTTTCATGGAAACTATGGAGTGGCTCATCAATGGTTACAAGAAAGCTATGGACGAAAATAAAAAACTTCTAACAAAATCTTGATCCTGGAAACCATCAATACAGGGGAAGGGAAGACCATGGCCAACTTCATAGAGAACCTGAAAAGTACCATCGCCAAAGCTGAAGACATAAGAGATGCTTTCAACCCCAAGTTTGAAAAAATTGAGAAGGATTTGCTGGAAAGAAAAAATATTGCTGACACTAATGACCACACTCTCACGGAAACTATTAGCAAAATTGGTAAAATTGAGGAGTGCCTGAAGAACATTACTGAACAGAGCCTTAGCATCCTGAAGATTTCAGCCAACAACACCAACACTCTCATCAATAAAATGGATGATAAAAAGGAAATCCTGGACATTGACCCGGAAACGGAAGGAACAGGGGAAGCTCAAGGCCCCAGAATCCACACCAGAGGCAAAAAGAAGGACAAAAAACCTAACAAGGATCTGGAAGACCTTAAAGTTGTCGGAACTTCTTACGACGAGCTGGTGACAAAGGCGAAGGACCTGTTGAAGAAAATTTTTGTGTAGCGTCTTCTCAGTTTCTTTTTTGTTGTTAGTTTTGTTGTCCTTTCTATTCACTTGCTTTTTGCCAGTCTTTTTGTATGCGGCTCTTAAGCTCTGATCTTTTTTGGTGTCTTATCTTAATATCTTATGTTAAAGGTTTCGGGTCCGGAAAACCTGCTTTTTTAATTAATCAGAACATATAAATAACGCATCGCACATATAAGGTAAAAGTGTCAGTCCATGATAATGATCCATAAAAATAACATTAATCATAAGCACTGAGATACTGCATGAAAGCATACACCACAAATCCAGATAAAGCATGAAATAACATCGCATAAAGTTTGAATCAATATACAATAATGTTCCACTGAATAGTCAACTAAAGTCAAACATAAATACAAAAAAAAGTCCGATCGAGGAGGGGTACTACATGGGACATTTTATTGCAAATTTTTCAATTGATTTTGATTGTTTTTTGGTTGATTTTTCTGGGACTTTATCTGAATGTTTTTGGATTGGTTTTTTCAGGATTGCATATGGATGTCTTTGGATTGATTTTTTCGGACTTCATATGATTTTGGTATTTTTGTGTTTTCTCGATGTTTTTGGAATTTTTGTGTTTTCCCTATGTTTTTAGTATTTTTTTCAAGACATTTTACATTTTTTTAGGATTTTTTCAGCTATGCCCCCAGTATACAGACCTATATGACACAATGATCTGCATGATGCATGTGAAGACAATTAATTTTTCACATGGCCTATGTTAATGCAATATGCATGATGAAGATGCATTTCCTATTCAAACAAGGATGATTGTATTTGTTTAGCATTTTGTAATACACCAATTGAATTAGAGGTTCAAAAAAATTCATAGATTAGCAGTCAATCGATCCTTAAGGTCCCTTGGAACATCCAAATTAACACACTTAGTGACCAGGATTTACAAAGGGAGATGCGGAAAACTTCCCCATTGGTTCTTGAAACTTTGATCTTCTTTTGCCCATGTGTGTGCAAATGAGTTAACTCTCGCTCTTGTGTTCACTAAAGATCCTCAGCATCCTATATGACTAGCTACGTAGATTATTCTAACTTCAAAAGCATCTCGAATAAAGTCTCGTTGCTAGCAAGCTTTTAGAGCTCCGACGAGGTTATCGACTGTAATTTTTTGAATATTTCTCCATTACCAGTAGGCGATCATAGCCCTGATGGAGTTATTTGCATGTTCCCATAGTCAATCTTTTTGTCGCACTTGTATGTGTGATATTTCAGTTATATATCATTGCTCTTTTGCCTTGAGATTAATATTTGGCATAGCACTTTTTCTTTTTTATTTTCTTGTCTTGACTTGTAAGTAATGAAACCTACTTTGGTGTGACAATTACAGCGACACTGAAGTAGAATTTTAGATTTTTCACTAGTTATATGATCAACTAGGTGTCCCGAATGAATTAGAGATTTTGTTAATATGTTTGAGATATAGCAATTGATAGATTTTGGGTTAACAAGTCTCGAATAGTGAAATCACTACCCAACCATAAGTAAAGCGTCATCACAAGGTAATGTTAAAAATGAATGACCTTAGGACCTCAAAGACTTCATGTCTAAATATCTAAGAAAGGAGACAACCCTTGTTTCTTTTGAATGCAAACGAATGATAAACTTGGACATTTTCCTTGTTTTATTGATGCTGATATATGCCAATGCAAAAATTTCGCGAATGCGATGCATTTGAAAAAGAAACTGTATGTGATGGAGTGTTTTGAATAAAATGAGATGCAATGCGGAAAGCAAAACCTAAACTAACCCAACCCTTAGATATAGTATCATTTAAGGTGCATGTTGTTCATAGGGTCGGGGAGTTTTGTGTAGGTAGTTCATTAGTCTTTGTTTGAAGAGTCGGATAAAGATGTATTTTCCTATAGGATATAAGGACTCAGCTAAGTGTACATGTTCAACATCTCCAATGTTGATTTCCTTAGTTTTTGGATTTTGTGGATCATCATAGGGAAATCCAACTCTGGCACCCATGAATTCATCTATAGCCTTATCATTTTTAACGCAATCCAACTGTGGTAAATCTTCTTGCCCCTAGTCTATCAAGTGCGGGTATATGAGGAAAATAGATTCTAGTTCTGAAGTTGTGACCACATTGGCATGTGAAAATGGCACACATACAATCATTGATAAATTATTCTCTGCAGTATGATCAGGATTGGTGGTTTCATTGATAAGGAATTCATGAAAAACTTGTGTAGATGGATTAGGATCATGAGGGGGACTAGGAGAAATGGTAAGTTCATTTGAGAGGGAATCTTGTGAGGATCCTGGAGGATTATGGCATGGAGATGAAGGGATGTAGGGATCTTGATCAGGATCTGGAGAAATAAGGGGATCTTGCTTAGGATATGAAGATGAAGGAATACTTTGAGCTTGACTTGGAAAGGGATTAGTAGGAAGGATGAAAGGGATGTCCTGATCTTGTTGAGGAGGTGGATGTTGGAGGGGACTTGAAATGACACTTTGTTCTTGAGACAAAAGGGTGTCATTATTAATGGAATAGAAAAGAGTGAGGGGATCATCATAAGATTCTTGGTCGGTGGGATCTTGATAAAAAATTGGGTAGGATGGAAGGGTTTGTTCTTGATCTTTATTTGTTTCAGGACTTATTTCTTCTGATTTGGGATCATCCTCTTGACACAGGGAAGGAGTTTGGATATGCATGGGAGATTCTTGGAATGTTTCAACACATTGGCTTGATGAGAAAGGATTTTGAATGAGACTAATTATAATAGGAGTATATGATGTGATTGGGTCTTGAATTTTTTAAGCATGGAAGGGACTAGCATCATGAATTGTATTAGCTTGGAAAATTATTGTCGATGGTCCTTGGAAGGTTGCGTTATTGGATAGAGATAGTGTGGACTGCTCTTGTGTAACTCCAAGGTATGTGTAAATGGTGGAGATATGGAAGCTACTTGAGGTACAAAGTCTTGATGGGAAGAGCCATTGCTAGACATGGGCAGATGACCTTGTTGCATGATAGGTGATACATTGACCATGTTCGATTGATGTCCAAAGGGTGACATGTTTGTAAATACACTTGCATTCGATTGGGACACCCTTGGTGGTGTATTTGAAGCCATAGGAGGATATTCACAAACATGTGATGTGACTAAAGGCAAAATTGATTGTGTAATTGTGTGTGACCTTAGTAGTGGTTGACTTGTTTGCACTATTTGTGGTGGTGAGAGTTGTGTTTTTTGTTGTATTGGTTATTGGACTTGCATCGTTGGATGTGTTTGTTGTTGATATTGGTTTCTCATGTTTATTTGTGTGAAAATAACTGGTATGTCTGTTTGCATAATAAGAGCTTGCACATCAACTGGCTTTAAGTTCATATTGGGATATCTGAATTTTTGAAATAGTTTGAACATCTGAGATCTACTCTCTTCACTTTTTTAACATTTTGTTCCAAGATCTCTATTTCTCAAGCTAGTTTCTCTTCAAGTGGTGGAGAAATAGGTATGACACTTGTTTGTTCCTGATAAGTTTGATGCACATTTCGGGACATGTATATGTTGGATTGAGATAATTGATTGTTTGGTTGCAATGACATGATCTCACGAAAGTTGGAAGTTTGATAAGGGTAATGTTGTCTCCTAGAAGTTTGAGAGCTTATTTCAACCATTGCACTATATGCCCTTTTTTTTTGGATTTTGAAGTTTAGAGATGAAATGCAATGCAACTAAGGGATGAAAGTGGAACCCTTTTTTTTTTTTGAGGGGGGGGGGGGGGATTTTGAGAATTTTGAAAATGGACAAATGCAACTGAGGATGACAAATGCAGCCTATATTTTTGAAATTTTTTGACAAATTGGATTAAGGAACGACAAGATGAAATCCTAAAGAATGACAATGCGGCTTTGGACTTGGATTAGGGAACAACCTA
This sequence comes from Cryptomeria japonica, assembly GCF_030272615.1. NCBI lineage: Eukaryota > Viridiplantae > Streptophyta > Pinopsida > Cupressales > Cupressaceae > Cryptomeria > Cryptomeria japonica. The sequence goes on along the minus strand of NC_081407.1, from coordinate 552,992,037 downwards.
ATTATGAAGATAATGCAAAATGGAGATAATGATTTGACCCTATGTCTTATGAGGATGAAGACTATGCAAGGACTAAAAAGTGGGATTATAACGATTGTGCAAGGACCTATGCAAAGATTATGATGACTATGCAAGGAATTATGTGAAGATTTCGACGACTATATGAGGATTATATGTGAAAATTATGATGACTATGCAAGGACTTGTGCGAGGATTATAACAACTGTATGAGGATTATATGCAAAGATTATGACAACTATGCAAGGACTTGTGTAAAGATTACGACGACGTATATGGGAACTCTATGAGAACATAGATGAAGACTATGCAAATACTGTAATGCAAGGACTGATGAAAAGTAAGGACGTAAATGAGGACTATAATGAGGACGATGCAAGGACTTATGCAAAGTAAGGACGTAAATGAGTACTATAATAAGAATGATAATGAGGACTATGCAAAGTAAGGATGTTAATGATTACTAGAATGAGGACTATGCAAATACTTATGCAAAGAATAGGGACGTAAATGAGTACTATAATGAAGGACATAAATGAGTACTATAATGAGGACTATGCAAAGAATAGGGATGTAAATAGGGACTATAATAAGGACAATAATGAGGACGATGCAAGGACTTATGCAAATCTTAAGGATGTAAATGATGACTGTGATGAGGATGATAATGAGGACTATGCAAGGACTAAGGACTCTAAGAACACCTATGGTCACAAGTATGCAAAATTTTGGACTTTGTTGAATTGTCAAATGTTTCAAGGTAGACTTTGTTTCAAATAACTCTGCTTGTAGGACAAGTCTGTTTTTCAATTTTGAGAACACTATCTGAAGATAAGTATAGCTAGATGAACTGTGTTCTGACAAACTTTGAGAATTCAGAGATATACAAAGTAGGGCCTAAAATAGCCCAACTATTGACTCAATATTGGTCTAGCACAATGATACACATAAAAACACAGAAGACAATCTTAAGCTAGAAAGTGGAAAACATTCAAAGAGGCCCTTACAATAAAATACTAAAACAAGATGAACAGCTAGAGAGTCTGACACAACTGGCTCTACTCCACGGCACACACTTCTCGAGCATGTCAATCTCTCTTACCCCGAAGATCCAGAGATCTTATCACCGAGAAATTTATGTCTCATAATGCAAGGTACATGAAGGGTATCTATGAGGTACGATCTGCACACCTGAAACCAATAAACGTGGGTTTTGGGCTATTAAGTTGGTTCTTATTGTAAGTTTCGAGGGATCTCGATCCAACGACGGATTCTTAGAGCAAGCCACTTAAGGCTTTAGTTAAGCTTATCGGTGCAGGGAAGGCCCCCACATACATCAAATTCAGTCAAAACTCTAGCCGTCTGACCAATATGTTTATATAACGGCTCGAAAAACCCGCTCGAGAGTACGCTGGGAGAGATGATATCCCCAATGCATCCCAATTCGAAGTATCTCTGTGGGGTGATGAAATCCCTAGTCAAATATACCCCTCACTGCTAAAAAGAAAAGTGGGTGTCGTTATCATCTTTCCCTATCTCCCAAGACCCCAAAGGCGAGTGGAAAGGTACTTCCTGCAATCAAATTGTTAGTTGTTTCCAAAATAATCTAGGATGATCAAGCCTTCTCTGTAATGTCACCACACGATGTAAGCAGGGAATCAGTAACCAAAGAAAAACACAGAAAAACAAAAAACCAAACTACCATTTAAACGAATGTGTGATTATACCTGAGCGAATGTGTGATACTGTTTGAGCGATTGTGTGATTATGTCTGAGTGATAGTGTGAGACTAACAAGGCGAATGCAGTAAACTGACAAAGCGAATGCATGAAAAAGACAGAGCGAATGTGTGACAAACAAACAAACAATTTAAAAAAAAAATCTTAAAAGCTCAAATTTAATCAAAAACCTGCAAAACAGACTGTGAGGCCCTAGTCAGATCTCTTATCAACCATTCTATATTAAACAAGTCATATTTCACTCTATATGAAAGAACTAGGTTATTGTATCTGTCAATAGCTTATTGGTCCTCTAGGTCTTGTATCCTCTTTTCTGCCCTTAGAATTCGCAAATAGCGTCTGGCTTGCCTCCTTTGTTTTGTTGTTCTTCAAGCACCTGAAATTTTAAATTTTACTTATGTGCCATAAGATGTTATATTGAAAGCATCATATAAGGATAAACAATCTTCAAATTTACAAAATTTAATGCAGAATTAAAACAAAACAAAGGATATAAAATCATAAAAACGAGATAAATAGAATGCCTAAATAGATATGATGAATGCATAATGATATCTAGGCTAATGCATGATTGGATTTGCATGAATGTGTCACCCTGTCTCACCGAATGCATAATTATGTCTATGTGATTGCGTGATTCTATATGTGCGATTTGTGTTGATTAAATCTGCCTTTGAAATCTGTACAAAACCTGCAAAAAATCTAAAAATTCGTACAATCTGCAAAAATCATACAGAAAACACTGAGGGTTAATTAGTTGTTAATTCACGTCGGTTTCACCAAAATATATATGCTTAAATTCATCATTATTCAATTAAAAACAAAGGGAAATCACGAATCCCTATCTAATTAAAGAATTCTAACAAATATCAATGAAATAATGCAAACAAGACAATAGGGTTTATAAAATTCCATGACTGCATATGGCTTCCATTGTTCTTCTCCTCTTTGTGGTATGATGGCTCTCAGATATCGTGCTGGCAACCTGCAAATGACACAAAGATTCAAAGTTCGTGATTGTTGAAAATAGAAATTAAATACTGAATTTATAGATTTTTGGAGAGGATTGATTGAGAGGTGGAACTCAGGTGAGCTCACATGTTGATTGATAGTTGAACTGCTTATTTGGAGGTGGAATAGAATAGATTGAATTGTTAATTGAGTTAACTAATTGATAAAAAAAACTGATTGGAAGACGGAAAAGAATGATTGGGGGATAATTGATTGATGACAAAGAAAGCTTTATTTTAAAAAACTAATTGGAAGATAGAAATAGAATGATTGGAGGAGAATTAAAGAAATGATGTAATTAATCTATTAATTGAAATAATCAATTAAAATAGATGGAATAGTTAACTGATTGAAAGTTTTTTGGAAAAAAAACAAAGTGGAAGATAGAAATAGACATTGGAAAGATAATTGATTTAATTAATTAATTAATTGAATTAATTAATTTAACATGTGCTTGCACTTTGACTTTGATTTTCAATTTGATCTTTGCATGAGATTTAATTCAAATATTGAATTTATTTTAATTCAATTTGTTATTTAACTATATTTAGAACTTTGACTTTGATTTTCAATTTGATTTTTGAAATCATGCACATGTATTTGAAATTAAAAAAAATTAAAAGAAATTAAAAAAAATTAAAAGAAATTAGAAGAAATATGAATTTGAATGAAATAATAAAAATTATTTAAATTAAAGGAATTAAATCATAATTAATTAAATAATTAATATTTAAAAAAATGTTAAATGATTGAATGATGAGAAATAGAAATTGAGAATGAAATTATTTAAATAATAAAGATTATTTAAATTGAGGGATTAATAATCACAGTTAATTAAATAACAAATATTTAATTAACATTAGAAAATGGTTTAAATAATTAAACGATAATAGAATTGAAAATAGAATAATTAGTAAGATGAGCAAATATGAATTTAGAAGAATAAGATTAATTAGCTTAATTAAATAATTATTTAACGAATTTAGACAAATAATTTTTTATTTTTTTTCAATAAAAGTCGATTATTCCACTAAACTTTTTTATTAATGTTTTTTTTTTTTTAACACAGGATTCAAAGAGCATACCAGAGGAAAGAACCTTGGGAAGAAAACCTCTGGTCACAGCTCATAAAATAAACCTATAGTATCTAACGGATCAGTTTATACAGCCCGCCCAAAACCACATACAAAATGTGGTCACAACACATATAATATCAGTTTTGCATAGAACCCATATGACAATTTGCCAAAAAAACATCGGATAATTTTCAAAAGTAGACTCTACAACTGCTATCAATGGAAGAAGACAAAATTTTCCAAAGCCATGTGCCAAATCCCGTGAGCCAAAACCTTTTTGCCAAAAAAGAAAGTATCAAAAAACCTTTGGAAAAACACTATTGTATCAAATACCATGAGCTCGAACTCTCCTCCAGACAATGAACATGAATACTTGAAATGAAAGGGGAAAGCGGGAATAATTATCATCATAAAATTTTACATCAACATTACTCAAGAAAATCATATAACTATTGTTGCAAACCTTCCCATACCCTAGAAGGAATTTCCTCAAAACCCACCTCTCGTTGATTAGCATTGCTATCAATGGCTAAATTTGCCAAATAATCCGCAATCTTATTAACTTCTCTGTAACAATGGGATACCAAGAAAGATTCAAACAATTCTAATTTTTGTAAAATGGGATCAAGTATATACTGCAAATTCCAACAATTCGATTTCTTTTTCATAACACATTGAATAATCACCATAGAATCACCTTCAATTATTAAGTCCTTAATTCCCAAAGAGATTGTCATATCCAATCCAAAAGACAAAGCATGAAATTCTACATAATTGTTAGTTTTAAAACCAATAGCATGACACTTAGCTCAAATAAAATTTGCATTGTGATCATAAATTACCATTCCTACCCCAACCGGCCTAGGGTTACCACGAGAGGCCCCATCAAAATTCAATTTAAAGTGCCCCTACAAAAGAGGTTTCCATCTAGCAAAGCATCTCTTACCTATTGCATCATTTTTTTTTTAAATTGAACCATGAGAGGGTAAAACTGACAACATCTTCCAAACTCTAGTAACTCTACTATCCCAGTGCGAAAAAGAAGTAAGATTTTCCAAATTCTTATAAATAAACAACAAAGCAACCTCAGAGATTGAAGACTCAATTTTTAATAGAACCTCAAACACAGGAGACCTTGTTTTTTTAAATATCCTGTTGTTTCTCTCTAGCCAAACATTCCAAATCATAATAGATGGAGATATGATCCAAAGGCATGCATAAAAAGATGAGGCAAACATAAAGGGCCAAGATCTAAAATGGGAAATGAGATCCTTACCAATAACAAAGGATATATTTAACTTATCAAACAACCACTACCAACATTCATAAGCATAATCACAATGTAGGAACAGGTGTGAAGAAGATTCCAAATTTTTGTTACAAAGGACACAAGGGAAAACAACAGTAATACCAAGCCTGTCTAGTCTCATACCTGTAAGGACTCTGTCCTAAACTGCCAACTAAGCAAAGGCTCCAACTTTAGGAAGACAAGCCAAATGCCAAAACAACTTATAAGGCCAAGATGATAAATCTTTAGCAACCATAAGAGAGTTGTAACCATCTTTAACAGTGTACTTACCAGAAATATTCTTTGTCCAAATAAGTTCATCCTCAGAATCAGAAAGAAATACAATTCTATCTCCCAAAATCTTCTCAAAATCTAATTTCATGTTTTGATCAACATCTAAGAAATCAATTGACTTCCATCTAGCTAGCTTAAGGAGTCCACTAGTCATAGTTTCAAAATAATCTGCTACAAAAACACCCCAAAGGGAGGAAAGAACAGTGATCAAAGGAGACCAATCCCTAATATTCACCAAAGGTGTGTGTCCATTCCATACTTTATCCCAGAATCTGACCTTTCTACCATTATGAACAATCCAAGAGAGATAAGGCAAAATAACTGATCTACATTTACAAAAGAAATTCCAAATAGCAGAACCCGAAGGCAAATTTGAGACTTTAAAAATGTACTCTCTCGGTCCATTATTTAAATATTTGGCAAAAATAATCTGTGCCCATAAGGAGCTAGGCTTGTCATATAATTTCCAAACCAACTTAGCACCTAAGGCTAAATTCTGATTCTCTAGACTCTGAATTCTTGTTCCCCCAAGTTCCTTAGGCAAACATACCTTATCCCATGCAACTAAAGGGAGTTTCTTCTTGCCATCTTTATTATTGTTCCAAAGAAAATCTCTAAGAGTATCCTATAAACTAACAATAGCTTCTTTTGGAGACTTCAAAACAGACATGAGATATATGGGAACAACATTCAAAACAGACTTGATGAGACCAATTTTACCCGCTAAAGTTAACCATCTATGATTCCATGAGAGAATTCTTATAGAAATGACCGAAATAATCTTATCCCAAAAACCAATCTTATCCTGTTTAACAAATAAAGGAATCCCAAGGTAAGTACATGGAAGATTTCCAGTCTCAAATCCCCAAAAGGATTGCAACCTATGTTGAACTAGTTGTGATGTATTAAGGAAAAAAATATTTGATTTATCACCATTCACTTTCTGACCAGAAAACGATGCATAATTTTGTATTATTCCTTTAATCACTTTTGCCTCAACTAACGAAGCATGTCCAAATAACAGAGTATCATCTGCAAAGAGACAATGAGAAATACTTTGGGGAATATTTTGAATCCTTATACCTTTCCAAAGCCCCCCCACTTTAGCAGCCCTAATAGCCCAACTAAAGGTTTCAGCTAGGAGAATAAACAAAAAGGGAGAAAGGGGATCTCCCTGTCTCAAACCCCTAGAGGAAGTGAAAAAACCACAACGAAAACCATTAATTAAAACCAAGAATCTTGCAGAAGCAATACATGCACGAATCCATTTGACCCAGGCCTTGGAAAAACCTAACTTCTCAAGAACAGCACATAAAGCCCCCCACTCTACTCTATCATAAGCCTTCATCATGTCTATTTTAAGTATCATGGTCGGGGTTCTTTGGGTGGAAATTGAATGCAGCACCTCATGTGCTACAATTTCACCCTTTGTCGTCTCCCTTCCGGGAACAAAACCACCTTGCTCTAATGAAATGATCCTAGGTAGAATTTTTGCCAACCTAAGGGAAATTGCTTTCGTAAATATCTTATACCAAGTGTTACATAAAGCAATGGGGCGGAAGTCAGCAAAAGTCTTAGTATCCTCTTTTTTAGGAATAATTGCAATCATTGTAGTATTAAGTTCTTTTAAAATAGACATATTTCTCCTAGCTTCCTCAAGAGCCAATAAAACATCATTTCCCACAAAATCCCAACATTTTTGAAAAAATAAAAGAGTAAAACCATCTGGTCCCAGAGCTTTATCCGGATTCATGGAAAAGACAACACTTTTTAACTTATTCTAAGGAAAAGGGAGACATCAACATCTTATTCTCTTCCAAAGGTACTAAAGGATGAATATTAGATATAATATCATTGCTGAGATTTCCATTTTCCGAAGATAATAATGACTTAAAAAACCTAACTGCCTCTGAAGCAATATCCTCTGGCTCTGTCAATAAATTTCCATTTTGATACTGAATACAAGATATCCTATTCTTACATCTTTTAATCTTAGTTGAAGAATGAAAAAAATTTGTGTTCCTGTCACCATCTGAAATCCATAACTCTCTAGATTTTTGTCTCCAATAGATTTCCTCTCTAGCTAACACCTCCTCAAGCTGTAATTTTAGTGACTTCAATTCATCAAAAACTTGTGGCACCATACCATGTTGAAGCACATGAGTATTAAGACACTCAATCATATCTTGAATCCTTTGTTTCTCCTGAAAAATGTTCTTAAAATGCGCGATATTCCATTTCCTAATATTCAATTTCAAATAACTTAACTTCTTAGCAATCTAAAACATACGCGACCCAGAACAAAAAGGAGCAGAATTCCACCATTTCATAAGCAGAGGCAAAAAGGAAGAATCCCTAAACCACATGGGCTCAAATTTAAATGGAGCCTTAAAAGAAGCCCTATCCTCAATAACTGAAAGGGAAATTGGAAAATGATTAGAACCCAAGACCGGTAGAATAGAGGAAAAGAATTCAAAATCTGAATCAATCCAATTCTCAGATAACAAAAACCGATCTAATCTCTCAGCAATCTGAGAAAAATCCCTTCTCATGTTTATCCATGTGAAAACCCCATTCTGAGACTTACAATCAAAAAGGCTCATATCAGGAATAAAATCCCCAAAGTCATCCATAATCCTTTTATTAGGGAAAACACCTCCTCTTTTCTCATCTAAATCAGTGATAGAATTAAAATCAACTCCGAATATAATAAAGGAACCATGTTTTAAGGGAGAAGAAATCCTCTTTAATTCACCCCATAACTTACTTTTCCCTTGAATTCTTGACGGAGCATAAATGTTAAAAAGCCAGAATTTAACCTTCGAAATCTTGCTTATAACTAAAGCCAACATCCAATTTGTAGCAGATGCCACTAATTGTACCTCAATATTATAATTATTCCAAAGCAGTGCCAAACCTCATGAAGCACCACAAGCCGGAGAAGAAAGAAAATTCCACCTTCTCCAAGACGAAAAAACCAAATCAGCAGACTCCTTTGACAACTTTGTTTCTTGCAACATAAAAATATCACACTTAATTAAGTCCCTCATCTCTTGTTAGGAGCACTTAAGCCCCTAACATTCCAAGAAATAATTCTCATTATCCTCGAGGGGAGACCGAAGCTCCCCTCTTCCCATTAATTAGATAATTTTTGTTTTCCCCAAAGCAACCTTGCAAATTACATTTCACAGCCCCTGATCTTGTCACAGGGGGACTAGTCACAAATCTTTTACTGCTCTTTCTTTTTACACTTACAGGAGTTAGGCATGTTTTATTAGGCCTACCAAGAGAGACCGAATGCCTCCCTTTCCCACCAGCAGGAGAAAAGGACAAAGTCTTTTGAATTCTAGCATCAATTTCCATTTGAGTCTTAAGATTATTTGGAGGCCTACCTCTCCTAGGAGAAACCACCGATGGTGAAAAAACCGGAGTTGTTTGGTCAATTGGTAAACTATTGCATGACTTTGGAGAACTCAGGATAAATGGATTATCTTCAAAACCCAACTTTGTTGTAGCCAAAACCGCAAAAGGATTAGCAGATGTAGAAATTGGAAGGGTCGAGTTTATACCCCCCAAATCATTCTCAATTGAACAAACAACTCTATCAGTAATACCCTCATCCATTTGATGTGCATGATTGTTAAAAATATCATTTACTTGTTGAACCAGATTCTCATCTGGCATAATAACAGGGACAACCTCTGACGGATTACTATTCCCTAAGGAAGATTCATTAGCCATATTAATTTCAACATTCATAGGGGAATTATTAGACACCAAATTCTTAATTTCCTAAACTAAAGAAGCATCATTAGGAAAACCTATGGCAGGTACCTGTTTAATAGTTTCCATATCAACCACTGCATTTTTATCTAAATTCACATTCTTTGAAGAATCCAAAACCTCCTTTTGAGTGCATGAAGACAAATTGTCGTCCTTACCCTTTTTGTGATTATTTGACATCTTAGGGCAATCTATCATCAATGGATGATCTACTCCATTCATCAGGGGATTACCATCCACTATACCCCCGTTATTAGAAAATGCCTTCAATAAAGACGAAAGTGAGACCAAACCCAAAGTGTGATCATTTGGTTTCCCAGAACTACGACACAATGGATTGTTTTCAAGATTAATGTGACTTGTTTCTACCAATTTATGCGAAAAGACATTTCCACATCCTTCAACCGAAGGTCCCACTGACAAACTATCTTTATTAAGGGATTTAGGGACAGAGCCAACAACCTGCTAGCTTTTCTTAAAATCCATAAGTAACGGAGCATCCAAAAGTAAAGGAGACTTAAGAAGCTTTGTATCTAATTTCTCAATTGACTGGTGCCAAATACCATCGTGAGACTTGATATTACAGGTACGGGGGCAAACATTGTTAGGGTTAATAAGAACACAAATTTTTACCACAACCTCCCCCTCCACAAAGTCCATTTTAGATGTTAAAAAGTTCCAATAGTATTTCCAATTTTCTCAAGAACATCTGGATCCATAAATTCAAAAGGAATTTTAGGTAAACCAAACCAAAAAGGAATAAGTTTTGAACTAGACCAAGAAGGAACAGGGTGAACTCACAAAGCTGGTTCCCACTTTTTGGTACATCCTGATTTTTACTAAAATCATACATTTTTTGGAAAATATAATTATTTAAGCTTTAAGAGGTCCCATTTGAAGTAATTAATTGAAGAGAGTTAGATCAAAGTCTCTTAGATCAAAATTTCTTGGATAGAACCTCTCTACTTCTAATCATACTTGCAATAGAGTCTCCTTAAATCTATCAAATGCTGATAAAAAACCAATTTTACATTAGCTTTTGAGGGGTCAAATGAATTCATTTCAAAGTTTTGTTTTCTTGAGGATTTAGTCCTTATTATAAGCTTTCCAAATAGTATAATTTTTAATATATTTAAGTTTATTAATATTTTTTTATTTTATTTTTTATGAATGTAGGTTTTTCACCGAACATGAACTTCTTTGTTCAATGCATTGGGAAAAATAACAAACTAATTCAAAAAAATTATGAAAAATATCTATGCCCTAGGTATTGATGTCTTCTTTCTAACAAAAAAAAACAACTTAATTTTGATATATATAGAGCAAGTTATGTGTTCAAACGTACACCTATATCTAAATTATAATTAGTCGGACTTCAAAACTTAATAAAATAAAAAATATTCAACATATCACTATCAAACCAACTGCATGCCCTGGGTATTGATGTTACAAACCAAAATTTAAAAGAGATAAGTTTTTATCATTTATAGAAAAAAATTTATACATTTCGGGATGCACATCGCTCTTAAAAAATGTTGTTTCCTGTAAAAAACTACTTTTGAGGGAGATGGAAAAACCAATAAAATTTTATTCAAAAAAATTTGAAAAAAATATATTTAGAATCTACAAAAAGGATGTTACAAATCACTAGTTTACATCATCTTCAAATTCTTAACGATTTAAAAGTTATAGGTGTCGGAAAGTGAAGGTTTTTTGCAAAATGTTCATCTAAGTGTCAAAGTTGGTCAAAAAGTGGGAACCAGTATTGTGAGTTCACCCAACAAAAAAAGGTTTCCAAGCCGCAATTGAAATTAAATGTTTTCCAAACCAATGATGTGAAGTTCTTAATACCTCATCTCTGAAAGAAGGAGAATCAAAGACAATAATAAAAGCATTCGCAGACAATAATTGAAAATAATGCATATCCCCCCATCTTTTCTGCAATTTATGATAAAGCTTTAACAAACTAATTTGATCACCCCAAATTTCCCCTGAAATAGCATTCGTATGCAAACAATTCGCTTTCTTATCGACATAGGAACCTAAAAGATCGATACAAGGGATAGGAGCCCAAACTTGTGATGAAGAAACCCCCGGCAGAATAGGATCAGAAGGTATCTTACTTACCTTTTCCAAACTAGCTTCCTTCAGGTTCACATTTACCTTATTTCCCACCTGCTGTGAAGAAACAGAAACCCTAGCTGCACTCTCCTTATTTGCCAAGCCAACAACCCTAGCAAACGTTCGCTAATTGCCCAAATCCAAAGAACATTTCCTCGAAAAGCCCTTGAATTGCTTCTCAGAATTCCCTTGATTCGCACCATTATTAAAACGCCCTTGAGTGAATCTCCTTCCATTGTTATTCTGCCTCCAAGCCACACTGCGTCTGTTCCCAAAGAAGCCTTGAAAGTATTTTGAAGCTGGCTGAAAAACCTTGTTATTTTTGCTTCGGTTTACATGTATCGCCATGTCCTTTCATCTGCCATTCGTGTAGACCCACTGCGGAACATGAGGCGGGTCTTTTCAGCCCACATCCGCCCATGAACCCAAATATCCTCTATCAGCCATGTCCGATCACTGTATTAAATTTATGTTGAACCTGAGAGAGAACGATTGAATAAAAAGAACAGTGCAGTTTTTACTCCAACGGTATTGAGTCCCCAAAGATTGCCCTTGATCGAATCTGATATTCCTTTGTTTATGAAAGTGATGATCTATGGCAGTTGATCTTTTTTTGGCTGGGAAAGAAAACCTAATTTCTAAGTGGAAGGGTTTTCACATTTCTCTTGAAGCAAACGTTTAATCTTGTTGGTTACCCTCTGTCGACGTCGTCAGGAAAGTCTTCTTCAATCTGCTAGGGTTCTTGAAATATAGACCATTTAGGGCCGCAAATTTGTCACAAAGATCAGCTCCAACTGAAGAAAAATTGACACGCAAAATAGATTCCACACCTTTGATTGCCCTGACACGCCTTTTTCGTGTGTTTGGCTTGCGCAGATGGAGAAAATAAGTTATTCGTTAAGCAGGGTATAAGGAAGGGTATTCGATGCCGCTGTGAACTGTGATTTCGTGTTGACAACAATTCTTGCGATATTTCCTTATCCGTGTTTGGTGACTCTCCTTACTAATATCTTTGATGCTAAAAGACTGCAATCTCCTTTTGAGTAGCGATCACTGAATAGAATAATTACCAACCAGATAAAAGAAATTATATCAAAGTACATTTGGAATACCCATTTCCGGTTTGATTGCCTTTAATTTGATCTTGACTTCACATGTTTGCAATGCTATTCTTCTTTTGCGATCACTGGATTCAATACGCAGCTACCTGAATGAAAGAAATCAGAGTAATCCCCGTGTGATGCAGGAGCATTCTGCAGAAGACATATAGTGAAGTCTCTATAATTTAGACGAATAATTAGTACATAATTAGTGAGACATTTTTAGGTGTCTATATATAACATAACCAAAAACATAAATATCAAAACTACAACCTTATAACCTAATACTATTTTAAGTTATTTTGTAACATAAGCTTTCATGTAAAATTTGAAAGCTATTTCTAACAGAAACATTGCTATTGAATACAGTTGCGCTGCCAACAGTAACTTCTTAGAACAACCATTAATGCCATCAATGGAATTTGAGCTTAATAGTTCAAAACATAGAAGCAATGATCGGGAAAAAATCGCGATCGATCGCGATTAATCGGGAATCGCAGAGGGTCCCGATTTTTTCCTCGAAAAAATCGCGAAATACGCGTTGACCACGGGTCAACGATTTTTTCCCGTTTAAACACGATTAATCCCGATTAATCGGAAAAAATAAAAATCGCAATTATTTGCACGAAAAAGGTGCCAAAGTTTCAAAGAAAAATCTACAAATGGATGCCGCCTCCCTATTGTTTTTCGTCCAAATTTTGCAGGTGGGAAATTTGAAGTCCATGTTCGTCATTAATCGGGCTTCCGATTTTCTAAGATTGATTGTCTATTACGATGATTGAAGAAGATCACCAAGCCGGACTATTTCTTACAGTTTAGCACAGAGAGATCACCAAGCCACAAGCCATCACTGCATTCATCGAGCCTTCCAGGTATTTACAGTTAAATTTTTGTTTTACAAATTTTGTTTTTATAGATTTTATTTAATATTATGTTTGTTTTATTTAATTTCTTAGTTTGTTTTAACAGTATATTAAATTTAACTGTTAAATATATTGTTAAATTTAACAGTTAAATTTAATATACTGTTATATTAAATTTAACAGTTAAATATATTTAACAATATATTAAAATTTAAATATACTGTATAATAATTTAACTGTTAAATTTATTATACAATATACAGTATATTTAATAGTTAAATATTAACTATTAAATATACTGTATATTGTATAATAAATTTAACAGTTAAACTATATAATAAATATAGTTTAATTTAATTTATTAGTTTGTTTTATAGAATTATATTTAACAGTTAAATATATACTAATAAATTTAACTTTTAAATTTAATATACTGTTACATTAAACTTAACCATTACATATATACTAACATGTTGTTAAAATTTAACTGTTAAATTTATTAGTATATATTTAACAGTATATTAAATTTAACTGTATATATTTATATATACTTAAATTTAATATACTGAAAATATATACTAATAAATTTAACAGTTAAATTTAACAGTATGTTAGTATATAGTTACATATAGAACAGGTTAAGTTTAATATAACAGTTAACTTTAATATAACAGGTTAACTAATCAACCCCTAGCCTAAGCATATGTTCAAATAAAATTACTTATTTAACTAATTAACTTAAATTTACTAGTATAACTAATTTGAACATTACTGAATATAAAATATATAAGTACTCAGAAAGATATACTAAATATAAAATATATACCGTATACTGTTGGACAAAAATTTGTCTTCCCAAAAAGTATAATTTAACTGTATATAAGGTTAAGAAGAATGTATTGTTGTTTCTAGTGGGTCTGAAATTCTTCTTCAATAGCTTAATTTCCCATGTATTGAGCTATAATTGAAGTATACCATTGGTGTAAACTTGAAATTCAATTACATTTAAGTTTCCAATTTCCCATGTCAATGTAATTAAAATGCAACTATTCTACACAAGCCCAACCTTAGATCCCTCAAAAGTTTAAGATTGAGTGTAATGTTTTTACAGATCTGATTCTTGATAATGCCGCGTCAAAAAGACTTTGCGTGGACACATTGCACAGCAGTTCCTGGTAGCATGAAGGTCAAGTGCAATTGGTGTCTAGAAGAGATCGGTGGTGGAATTTATCATTTCAAATGGCATTTGTCCAAAGAGCAAGGAAATAACACCATGATATGCAAAGCATGCCCTGCAAGTGTCTCGTATCAAGCAAAGCAATCTCTTGACAGTATTGCTGAGAGTAAGGTCAAAAAGGCAAGAATTGGGGTTGAACTAGGTTCTAGTTCTGCAGATCCCAAGATGACCCATTTGGGTGAGGAGGATGGCGAAGATGGGATTTTCAGGGAATGTGGGTCAACTCCTAATTCTATAGCACGTGGACCAAACACAGGTGGAGGAAACATTAATACTTTCTTCCAACCTCGTACTACACCAGGATCACAAATCACTTTGGAGAGTACAGGATGGAGGAAAACTGTCACTGAACAAGCAAAGAAGGCAATTGGTAATTTTTGGTACTCCTCTCACATGGCATTCCATGCTTCGAGAAATTCATATTGGCAACCCATGGTAGATGCTATTGCAGCTGTAGGACCTGGGTTTCAAGCCCCATCTTATGAGTCATTGAGGGTTGGTATGTTGAAAGATGCAGTAGAAGATGTTCAAGATGTTGTTAACAACATCGGTTACAGTGGGCTAGAACTGGTTGCAGTATCATGTCAGATGGTTGGACAGATAGAAGGAACCGAACTCTCATTAACTTCCTTGTCTCTTATGAGCTTGGCACTGTTTTTCTAAAATTTGTGGATGCATCTAATATGATGAAATCCACAAATGCATTATTTGAGATGTATGACGTGGTAGTTATGGATGTAGGGCCACAAAATATGGTTCAATTTATCACAGACAATGCTGTTGCTTGTGTTGCTGCAGGGAGACTTCTGACAGATAAATACCCTTCTGTGTTTTTTACACCATGTGCAACACATTGCCTTGATCTAACCCTAGAGAACATTGGAAAAATAGAATGGGTTAAGGCAACCTTTCAGAAGGCTCACAAGGTTACCAAATTTGTTTATAATCATACGAGGGTTTTGGCTATAATGCGCTCTTTCACAGGAGGCAAGGAGCTAGTTCGACCAGGGGTGACAAGATTTGCAACATATTTCCTTGCATTACAAACATTATGTGAACAGAAAGGTAATTTGAGGCGAATGTTTGTTTCAGCTAAGTGTATGGAGTCTGGCTTCACAACTCAAGCAAATGGCAAAGCAGTTGCAGAGTATATGTATTCTACCACCTTTTGGGAATCAATTGAGCAGATTGTAGAATTTTCAGAGCCTTTAGTAAAAGTCTCGAGACTAGTGGATGGGGAAAAACCCCCCATGGGATATGTGTATGAGGCCATGGATAGGGTCAAGGAGGTGATAAAGAGTAAGCTGGAAAATAACAGGGATAGGTATGTGCCATTGTGGAATATAATTGATAGGAGATGGGATGGACAGATGCACACTCCTCTCCATGCTGCAGGATACTTTCTCAATCCTTTGTTATTCTATAAGACTAACTTCTTGGAAATTGATGCTGAGATCAAACGAGGATTTTTCAAGTGCTTGGAAAAAATGTTTCTTGACTTGGCAAAATTTGATGCGGCTACAATAGAGTTGGAAGTGTACAAGCATGCTAAGGGTTTTCTCTCTTCTAGGGTTGCTATATAAAGCAGAAAGACTATTCAACCAGGTAGACTATAAACTTTTAACAATCTCTTTATTTTGCCAACATGCTCATTAAGCTCGTTACGATTATAATATATTATTAGTCTTACAATATCATCTCCATATGATGTGTTTTTCAGCTGCATGGTGGGCTTCTTTTGGAGACAAAATACCAAATTTAAGGTGGATGGTAGTGCGCATTTTGAGCCAACCGTGCAGCTCATCAGCTTGTGAGCGTAATTGGAGTGTTTTTGAACACATACATTCCAAAAAACGCAACCGCCTATCTCAACAACGGCTGAATGACTTGGTATTTGTTCATCACAACCTTCGGTTGAAGATAAGGAAAGCTCAAGGTGAGAATATAAATATATAGTTGCAGTTTTTGAAATTCTATTCACTATTCACTATTCATTGTGTTTTTCAATTGTAAGGGAAACACTAATTTCTACATGGGCAAAATCAGGAACTATTGAGGATGACTTTCCAATTGACCTCGATGAGATATATCCAGAGTGTGAGTTGATTGCTGCTGAAGATGCTGATGATGATGATGATGATGTTTATGATGATGATGATGATGTTGTTGTTGATCGTCCACTTGAGACTGAAGATTTTGATATCATGAGGCAAGCCAACTTTGCTCCTCAATGGTTGGATCGAATTAGGACAGGCTCTCACCCGAGAGCTTCATCATCAGAGCCTCCTTCCCTCTAGCATGCCATTGCCTACATTTGATATTTTGGAATTTTGTACTTGGTTTACAAGTTGACTTTGTTCAAAGTCACAAACTATATTGTAATTGACATTTTGACATCTATCACCATCTAGATATTATTTGTGGTGTAGTCTATTTCCTGTAATTCATGTGTTCAAGTGTCTATTTTATTTGCCTACAATATCTCTATGCTATGGAAATGCCTTAATATATATAAAAAAAGTAGTTTTTGATTGTTTTTCTACAATTTTTTACATTTTTTTGTAAATCCGATTTTTTCCCGATTTTTTGAAAAAATCTTATACTTCTGATTTGCCGATTAATTCCCTAAACGATTATTGCTTCCTTGGTTCAAAAATATATGGCTCAGTCTTATGAAAGTCCTGTTACAAGAATTTTCAAAGTTGGATCTGAAACAAATAAACAACCAGAAAGAAACTCAAACACTGAATAGGGCCTACTTACGAGGCAAGCTCGTCTAAAACAAATTTAACAGAGTTGGATTGTTCTAAAGAAAATTCCTTGGTAATATAGATATCCTCCAATAGCAATTTAACTTATTTTTTCTATATCAATATTGAAAGCTTTGTTTCTATGTTAGCATAAGCAAGGAACTCTGTCAAGACAACCGCCTTGCAGTAGTTTAGACAAACACATGAATACAATGATTTGATATAAGAAAAGAACTCAGAATAATCATTAAAAGAATGTTGAATCCTCGTCTAAAAATATGCCTAAATAGATATGCCATTAAATTTAGGAGAATGCACTAAGAAATAGATATGCAATTAAATTTAAGAGAATACATTAAGAATTAGAAGCCTCTAAATTCGCTCTATATATTTTCTCCAATATCATACCTTCACCCAGTGATTCAGAAGAGCACACCAACTATTCAAGCTTGACAACCTTGAATCGGCACTGGACCATCATGTTAAAAAACCTGTTATTAATTCTCTTGCTACCAATCTCCCACTATGTTAATTAAGACAATGCTTTTGGAACAAGCATCAGAGACCAACTCCGATAAGCTCTCATTTGAATTAGTGACAGATTCATATTCAACACACTCATCCAACGATCCATTTGAAACAAAAGAGATCCTTATCTATGCGCTTGTATAAGCCAGCTTTAAAGGATTGGATGCATATAAATGAGTTGATAATTAAACAAAACTCCCAAAAAGATTGAGTCACTCATTTTAATTTGAAGATGATAGTAAAACTAATATTGAGTCTGAATCTAACACTAGCTCGACTGATAGTATATCTAAGTTGGGGAGTCTGATAACAAGAGAAAATAATAACACCATAATTTTTGGTCGTACTAGGGTAATCTGTTAATGCAATCTTTTTCTGCACAAAATCATACTTTTCATATTTCACAGCCAATATAATCATCCCTATCATTGCATAAACCTAAGACTTAAAAGTCTTTAAAATCCCATTCCAACACCATAAATATGTAAAACTGCAGGAAGAGGGAGCAAAAAATCCCTGGTAGATAATGAAACAATACAAATATTATTCACAACTTGAAATAACCAATATAGTGGTATAACAAAAATCAAAATTAAGCTTTGAAATTTCTTATATGAAAAGATTAGTAGTTGATGGAAGGAAAGCATTAGCATACCTGTCCACAACTATAAGCTATTGTGTGTAGTAACTGCTTAGCATCCTTACTCAGCTTGGAACTTGTTACACAGTGGTGATAATTAAATTCTACAACATTAATAATTTCATTCTCACCATAAATCTGCCACTGCCATGCACAAGATCCAATAATGTGTTAGTTAATAACAAGAGACAAGCTTCAAATAACAAGTAGCAATTGTACATAAATTCTCATTTTCAATTTTGTAAGACAACAAGAAAATACATTACTTAAGCTTTCTTCAATACACCAAAGATACTGTTAGCATTCAGTAAGCTCCAGTCTTTCTCTGTGATTTGTAGAGAACAAGGTGAACTTATACCGTATGCTCTGTTTTACACTAAGCTAATTATGGAGAACTACGAATTAGACTCACTTAGACTCTACTTCATAATTTCAGTTTAACTGATCTATATCTTCAGAAATTTCATGCATCTCATGCATAATTTCTGCTCCTATGATCTATATATCATTTGTAATCATACAGATTTGTAATAATGAAGATGATTAAATTACATTCATTCAGTTTTGCTTCTTTTTTTTTTGCTAGATCTATTTTATTTTGCAGGGATAGCTGCAAAATTCTACAAATACTACTCAAAAAATATAATATGAAACAAGTGTCCAACAAAAACATTTAAATGCAAAAAATGAAATGAGCCTATATTTATATTAATATATTGTCAAGAAGTAGACAGAACAAACATCAACAGAATCCCATTTCTCGGGAATTAATCAAGAGGCCAATCTGGGAGTTATTATTCAAACATAAGAAGAATTACATTGTCAATTAATAATACACCAACAAACAAGCTCTGCAACTTAAAACTTAAAAAAGATTCACCAAGAAAGCAACTTCATTGAAAAAATTTGCTGGAAAAACTTCAAAACCAAATGATCGTGTTTGCTTAAAATCGATGTGCAAGAAACAGTTTCAAAGAATTAGAGATGTGATGTCACCTTTAAAATGGCATTTTTTGCATCACTCTTGTTTGGTTGTTTTATCCATAGATGGAACACTCACGGAGTATTTGGCGAGTTTCAAAAACTCGCCGAGTTTTTGAGATATGGAAGTTTTTATGACTTTAACTCGCAGCAAAAACTCATGGAGTTTTTGCAAAAAACTCGCCGAGTAATCACCGAGTTTTTTGCAAAAACTCAACGAGTTTCTTTAAAAAACTTGGCTAGACTAAAAAAAGAAGCCCAAACATGTCAAAAAATTATCATTTTTAGTTTTTTCAAGTCAGTTTCATTCTCTTCATCAGAATATACACATGAAATATAACATTTAAGTATAAGTGGCATTTCAATATGTCTTTTTCCTTTCTTATACTTTATAACACCCGACGCCTTTATAAAATAATAAAAGTATTTTTGGAGCGCGCAAGGGGCGCTGCCCCTTGACCCCAACTTGGGGGTGCTACCCCCAAACCCCCGTCGAAAAATATAGGGGGAAACTACGTTGATGGAAGTAGGGAAATTAACCTCCAAGTCTGATTAGGCTCCATATAACAACATAATTAGCATTAAAGAAATCTTGGTATTATACAATTTAGAGTTGAAAGTTTGAAACTATTTACTATTTTGCTTCCAGCAATCAACATTCCTCATGAGGATGTGATTTTGTAGACACTTTGCATTTAAATATATCTAGAATCAGCTTGTTTCTTTTGAGTTATCATTTATTGACTCATTGGATGCATCTTCTCATTAAATTCTACAAAAAAATTGCATTTTTTATTAAAATTGAACATGTTTTTACGTTGCCGAGTTTTTCGCCGAGTTTTGGCTTGGCCAGTCGAACCAAGTCACGAGTAGTCCAACTATGGTTTTATCAATAGCAACCAATATCTCTCAAAAATAAATGTCTTAAATCAAACATTAATAACTAGACAAAGCCACATCATAAGCTACAAATTATATCATTTGGCCGTGTACGTACACCACATGTTATAATTCACCATTCTCTGTTTCCCATCAGCATCATGCCAAATATCCTATATCCTTTTCCTAAGACTGGCATTTTGTACTTCAGTTTGCATACAACAATAAAACAATATATAATGTTTGCATCCTTTATTATATTATCAGACAAGTGACAATTGACAGCCACAAGAGTCATATAGTGCATTTGAAGCTCCTAAAACAAGAAAGGCTAATATTCAAGTCTTTCGTCCACAAGGCAAAGTGTCTACATCCTTTCAACACAAATTTATACCACTTTGACATGCAAAACAAGGGCTTTTTTGAAAACTTCCAACAAGGTTGAGGGGTATTGCCCCTTGCAAGTTCCAAGGATTGCAACACAAGGCACGGTCAAGGGATGGAGCCCCTACCACCAGCGCAAATAAAAGCCTTTGAAACTTCATAGACCTTAACGGCACATGCCATTTTTCATATTTTTATCACTTTTAAGTTTTAACCATGCTCCAATACTCTTCCAAACCTTTCAAAATATGCCTGACTTTCACACTTTTAGATTTGAATGTTTTTAGTATTTTGTTCCTTTTTTCTGATTAATAATAATATATGATTATATAATAAAAAAGAATAAATGCAAATTAACAATGTTAAAATAGAATTAAAAAATACATTATTATTAAAATATAATTTATTATTTTATAATATTATAACTTTACAAATAATAGATATTCAAATTATTAAATGAAATACTAATAAAAATACTAAATACACACAAAGAAGAATCATTGGGTTTGACTTTCTATAAGAAGCTAAAATTTATCTTCTACAAAACCATATTAGAAATTTCCCAACAACAATGGGTAACAAAATCACACTAGCAATGGGAAGCACAAACAATAACACTTATTCATAGTAGAATTACATGATAACACCCAATTGATGAAACGCCAAATAAATTTAAATTCATGATTATGCTTCACACATAATTATTCAATGGCAAAGACCATAGGCTCCGTGTAGCTAACAAATAAGGCCCGGAATTGGAGCCAAAACCAATCTGGGTCTCGGTGTGAGCCGGGTTTGCTCTTGGTTCATCTCAAGTGTGTCTCGAATGTTGGAATTTGAAATTCGGCATACAACGCATGAAATTCAAAACATTTGCCGCCAACCCATGCGATCTGCCACTGATAGGGTTTAAACAATGCGCAATTAATGTCTTTGAATGTTGTTAAAAGGTATTTTGTGTGATGCCTTTTCGTCTTAGCATTTACACTCACAATATTAAATATTTAATAATATTATTTTTGTTTTATTTTTATTTTTGTAATATTATCTTTCAATAAATTAAAATTTTAATATTTTAGAATATTAATTTGGATAATTATTAATAGGTAAATTTTACCAGTTTAAATTAAATTATTTGAATTATATTAATCAAATATATTATTACTTATTTTAATAATTTTGTGAAATACCCATACCAAAGGGAAAAAAATTGTCATACCCATATCCATACCAAAGGAAAAAAATTGTCATACCCGCACCCATATATGTACCTGTACGCGGACCGGTAACTTAGACTTTAAAGAAACGATAAAAATGTGTAAAACCCTGGCAAGATCAAAAATTGTAGGTCAAAGTTAAAATAAAAAAGAAACAATCAAAAATCATTAGAACGTGTGATTACACATTATTTCAGCATTTTATCACATTTTGTTCACAATCATGCTGAGCTTTTGGAAAGACCCAAGTCAGAACAAAATTTAGAGCCTTCCGAACTTTTGCTAAGGCCAAGTTTTTGAACTATGGTTCCCACATCCTTTATGTCCCCAACATCAACCCTTATAACACAAGAACAATACGTGCAAACACATGCACTTGAGCATGCAAACACTTGCATTCGTTAAGAGTGCATATGGTTCCCATTTGTTTAAATAAAGAATAATCTTTTCAGTTTTGTCATAATACACTCACATCTAGCCTTAATGAATGTTATTTTTGTTGAATTGCTAGAGCACTGTCGTTCAAACCTTGTTGTGTTAGTATTGTTGAGTGTAGTTCAAACCTTGTTGTGTTAGTATTGTTGAGTGTTTATGTTGAGGATAAGGTCCCCCATTTGTGACCTGTCGATTCATATCTCCAGGTTGAAAGCATTTGACCTTTAATAAAAAAGGAGCACTTATGTTTATTCCCTAGTATAAGACAACTCAAAAATCTACTAAAACTATTGTTTGTTTACCACAAAGAAGTAACTTCTAAGGTTTCCCTGTTTGAAGACATAAAACTGAAAAAAATAAAATAAAATAAAATAAAATAAAAAAATAAAATAAAATAAAAATAATAATAATAATAATTGTCCACGACTCCAAAGCAATTGTCACTTATATTCCTACACATGCAATCCTACAAACAGAATGCAATAATAAGAAATCTTAGCTTCATATCTACATTCAACACATAACATCTACAAAACAGAGATAGAAAAGTTGGTGACAAATTCCACAAGTTACTTGTCCCATTGTCAAAACCATAATAAATAAACATCCACAAAACCTCATCAAATAAACCATCAAGTGTTAAAAAAACAATCCGATGTCTTATCAGCATGATTGCACCTACCTTTAGAAACTGATCCTTCACTGAAGGACAAGGACAATTGTCAAGTGCCAGCAAAATAAATGTCCTTATCAACTTGGAATCAAAGTAACTGAGTACAGTTGCCATAAATAGAACATATTTATGTAATCCTTTGAATAGCATGCTCTAATGCTTTTCAATATTATTCTTGTCTGAAACCCTACAATCACAAATATTACGTCAAAAGAAACCACTAAACTTTATAAGATCTCATTTTACAAGGCAAAAGCAATCTCCATGACTTTCCAACAAAGCATCACCCATGGCATGACTGGGTGAAAAAAGTCAATGGTTATATTAAACGGGAAAATCCTATAAAGGGTTCATTCAAACTAGAACAAATCACACTTCACTCTGAAATCCAAAGGCTTCGAGTGTTGGAGGCACATGCAAAGATCAAGTGACAACCCAACCTTTTATGCCTAAGAAAAGGGGAAATGTATTAACAATGGTGCCATTTTTTCTAGACTATGCTATGGGATAAATTGTGCAAGGGTGAGTGTAGTTAACTATTCTTTTGTTGTGTAAACAAATTCCCAAATGGGTTAATCACAAGCAACTGCAAGCATTTCTATTCTCATAAGGTGTGGCGAGAGGAGAGGTAATGGGATGGGCTTCATTATGACCACATGCAGTGATTTCTCAGCTGATGCATATTCATGTATCTCTATTTCTCCTTCAAGATCATTTAAAATACCACCCATCTCATCTGGCTTGCTTAAATTTTCCATGTTTACTCTGGTTATGGGCATAGCTGCGGGATATTTAAGCATTGATCCTTGGTGTAGCAGCTTGATGGGTGGTTTCTTTTTTCTCCCCTTATATATTTGCATGTGATCGTGACTTTGTTTCAATTTGGATGGTAGAGTTTTGCAAAGAATAGGGTATAACTCTTTAGATTGAAGCAGTTTCCATACATGTGGCTGGATCTTTTTTTGGCTGATCGCAACTGTTGCACCCCAAGATGATTAGTGATCTTTTCTCTTTCTGGTATTCTCATCCTGCTTGGCTAAATATGAAAAGGAGTTGTAAAACTACTAATGTGAGGATGGTGATTGAAATGCCATTTGACAGATCCACGTCCACGCCAAAGAAAATGGGCCCTAAACTGAATTTGAAACCTCTTGCTGACAATACACCTGATGCCTTTCTAAACTTCAAGCCCCCATTGGACAAAATGGAATGAAATGATTCTGCAAAACAAAGACATACATAATTTGTTTGAAAAAATGGGGGAAGCGGGTGCACAACAACTTGTCCCCAGTCATTACTGCTTCAAATCACACTACCATATTGCTTAGTGCAGACCTGGAAAGCAAAATGGTAGGACCTGCAGAGCTCCATGACCACTGTGATTAATGCACCAAACGGGCCAGTCATGAAGGTACCCTTGTGATTAATATAATTAAGAAGACCAGTGGGAAGAGGACCAAAAGGGCCAATGATTAAGGTGGTTTGGGGCCAAACAAGGTGTGAAGTGTTAGTTTTTAGTAAACAGATAAGCATTAAGGAACAGAAAATCAAGATGCAAGATAAACAGTCACAAAATCAACACATGACACACATATACCTTGGGAAAACCTCCCTCTTGGAGGAAAAACCCAGCAACAATGTTCAGATCTTATTTATTAATATCAGCAGTTGATCAAATACAATTCACCCTCCTAGGGCAAAGGCAAGACTGACTTATCTGACTTGTAACTTCTGATCTGAACTTGCTAATATCCTTCAATCACCAGTAGGGCAAATTCGGCAGATAAAACACACTCAGAACTTGATACCATGAGCCGAGATGATGTTAGCTGAGACTCAGATGAAGATTGCAGGCCTCCAATGAGTGATCGTTGGTCTCTAAAACAAGTTCATTGATGTCCAAAACAAGTTCGTTGATGCCTAAGGCAAGTTCACTAATATTGCAGAGATATTCGTTGAAGAAGAGATTATTGCTTGTGTGTTATAACAAGGCATCACTATCTTGTATTTATACATGGTTAAATTGCCTTATAGGCTAGGTCGGCTAAATACACTTGCCGCCAAAAATACAAATAATATTTATTACACGTTATATGTTGTTTGCTCAACCGCCCAATTTGGGTCCTTCCCTAGAACATGTTACACATTGCTTATACGTCCAAATAGGGCCAGCCTTATATGAGTTTAAACGCATGAATAATAATCAAACTTTAATTGCTTTTAGCAACATTAAAGTTTGATTATCTGGGCTAGCATAATCCAAGCTAGCTACCAATTTCAACACTCCCTCTTAGCTAGGGAGGATAACACCAAGTAACCATAACACGTCATGGACCTTCCATGACATCCATCTTGCATTGCCCACAGAGGATGGATCCACCTTGCATTGCCCGCAGAGGATGGAAGAGGTCTTACACCTCAGCCTTCTCCCAGAGAAGGACACAATGTCACCTTGCATTGCCCACAGAGGGTGACTCCACCTTGCATTGCCCGCAGAGGGTGGAAGATGCAAATTGATTGTATCACTGAGACTGAGACTCCCTCTCAATCAAGGTTGTGTTCTCCACAACTCCAAGCCTCTCTCTGAAATATTCAAACTTCACTCGAGCTAGAGGTTTGGTGAAAACATCTGCGATCTGTTCATCAGTGCTGACATATTTCAGCTAAATGGCACCTCTTTGTACCATATCCCGAACATAGTGATAGTGAGTTTCCACATGTTTTGTCATATCATGAAACACTTGATTAGCAGACATTTTAATAAAACTCTGATTGTCACAATGAATGACTGTGGGTTCTCAAGGTTGTCCAAACAACCCAGCAAGAAGCTTGTGAAGCCATACTGCTTCTCTTGACGCCACACTTGATGCAATGTACTCAGCTTCTGCAGAACTCAATGCAACTGAGGACTGTTTCCTGCTTGCCCAGGAAATCATGGTAGAACCCAAACTGAAACAGATTCCTGAAGTTCTCTTTCTATCAGTTACACTTCCTACCCAATCAGAATCAGAGTAGCCCTCCAAGGTGATGATAGTGTTGATTGGATACTTCAACCCATAGCAAACTGTGTCTCGTAAATATATCAGGATATGCTTGACTGCAACAAGATGAACATGCTTCGGCTTGTTCATGAATTGGCTGAGGGAACTCACTGCATAACAAATATTTGGTCTAGTGTTAACTAGATACATCAAGGATCCAATCAACTGCCTGTACTCCGATAGATCTACAAAATCAGAGTTCGCTACAGATAAACTCAATTTCTTCAAGTCAGTTTCCATAGGAGTGAGCATAAGTTTACAATCCAGCATACCAAATCTTTTCAATATATCAATAGTGTATTTTCCTTGACTAAGTATAATTTCATTACATCTTTGTCATACTTCTAACCCTAGAAAGTAATGCATTAAACCTATATCTTTCATTTAAAATTCAGTGGCTAATTCTTTCTTACATCTAATGATGAGACTATCTTCACCAATTAGAAATAAATCATCCACATATAAACCAGAATTAGCATTTCACCATTAAATACTTTAAAGTAAAGGTTAGGATCAGCATCATTCTTACAAAACCCTAAACTAACCAAATACTTATCAATTCTTTCATACCAAACTCGAGGAGCTTGCTTGAGACCGTAAAGAGTTTTCTTCAATCTGCATACGTGAGATTATCTACTGTGAGTCTCATATCCTTTTGGTTGCTCAATATAGACTTCTTCATCAATGACACCATTAAGGAAAGTAGTTTTTACATCCATCTAATGTAACTTCCAGCCCTTAGCTGCAGCAATAGCTATAATAGTTATAATAGAAGTATATCTAGCAATAGGAGCAAATATCTCTTCATAATCTATGCCTTCCTTTTGAGAAAAACCACGAGCTACAAATCTAGCTTTATATTTCTCAATACTACCATCAGCAACATGTGTAATTTTAAACAACAATTTAGAAGAAACAACAGACTTACCTTTAGAACTAGGCACAATATCTCAGACATCATTCTTGATGATAGATTGGTACTCTTCGTCCATAGCTAGTATCCATGCTTGTTGGTTCATTGCTTCTTCTATGCTTGATGGTTCAGTCTCAATTATATTGCACATCATTGCAACATAGTTTGAGAATTTCTAAGGTCTTCGGCTTTCTCTAAATGTTCTTTGGGGAGCTGCAAACTTTTTTGCTTCTTGAATTGTTCTCCTAACTCAAAGTGGTTTTTTCTTGCTAACTGCAATATCTCTAGGTCCATCAGTTGGATCCAGAGGCTCAAGAGGATCACCATGCTCAATAGGCTCAGGAGGCTCAATAGACTCCCTCTGAATCTCAGAGTTAGTATCAATATCCATATCTTAATTATCATTAACTTATTTATCATTATTGACAAGGGAACCTTTCGATTTCTTAAAAGCAATATTTTCTTCAAACGTGACATCCCTACTTACCTCAATGTACCTTTGTACTGGAATGTAGACACGAAATTCTTTGGAGGACTCACTGTATCCAACAAAGATACCTTTCTTCTCGAATGGCTTTAGCTTAGATCTGATCTTTTCTTTTGGCACATGAACATAGACAGGACTTCCAAAAATCCCTAGGTGACTGATATCAAATTTGACTCCAGTGAAGGCTTCTTCGAGAGTCATGTTCTTCAAGACACGATGAGGGCATCTGTTTTGAATATACACTGCACTCTTAGATGCTTCGGCCTATAGGAAAGTCTGCAAGTTCTGATCATGAATCATAGCTTTAGCTACTTCAACAATGGCTCTATTCTTCCTTTTAGCCACACCATTTTGCTGAGGATTGTAGGGGACGCAGAACTCCCTCTTAATTCTTGTCTCTACACAAAAGTCATGAAAACTACTTGAAATGTATTCACCTTCATTATCAAATCTTAACACTTTAATCCTTACCAGATATATTTTCAACTAGAGCCTTAAATTCTTTGAACCTACTTAGTACTTCATCAGATTCTTTAGATCTTAGAAAGTAAATCCAAGTCTATTAGAAAAATCATCTATAAATGTAACATAGTATAGAAATCCACAGGGAGAAGGAACTGACATAGGTCCACATAAGTCAAAATGAACAAGTGCTAATTTTTCCTTGGCTCTACTTTCACTTTTATGGAATGGACTTTTAATGTTCTTACCTAATGCACAACCTTTGCAAGTATCATCATGAAAATGACTAAGTTTAGGCATAACTTTAACCATCTTTTCAAGTGAGGGAAGTGCCTGGTGTAGACAACTAAAAACTGTCCTGTCTAATTAAATAAATATTTCATTTATTTAATTATTTTAAACCTAATTCTTAAATTAATTAAATAAATCTTTATTTATTTAATTAATTCATTTATCCTCTTCTAGCCTTATTTCTTGTTTAAATAAATACTTTTATTTATTTAAATTATTTTTTCCTAAATTAAATAAATATCTTATTTATTTAATTGATCCCACTTCCTCTATTAATTAAATAAATATCTTATTTATTTAATTGATCCCATTTCCTCTATTAATTAAATGAATCTTTGTTTATTTAATTAATTCATTTAATTCATTTATCCTCTTCTAGCCTTATTTCTTGTTTAAATAAATACTTTTATTTATTTAAATTATTTTTTCCTAAATTAAATAAATATCTTATTTATTTAATTGATCCCACTTCCTCTATTAATTAAATAAATATCTTATTTATTTAATTGATCCCATTTCCTCTATTAATTAAATGAATCTTTGTTTATTTAATTAATTCATTAACCTTTTCTACCTATGACACGTGTCATTCATCTCTTAATTCCTACACTACATGCCCTCTCATTATTTTCTTATTTTCTCTACCTACCCTCTAATCATAGCCGACCATTTATCTTTTACACCTCTTAATCTTATCCCTCCATTTCTTATAGTGTCTTCTATATAAAATGATGTTTATTTCATTATCAACCCTAATCAAGCATTCAACCCAACTACGCTTTCAAATTTTCACATCCGATCAAGCCTACTTGCAACCACATTTCCGTTCTTTGTTGAGCTCTTGTGCACACATAAAATCTGAGAGCAAATATATCAAGCAAGATCAATGGGGATAGGAAGAATGGAGATCCAAATCCTATTGGACATGTGATGGTATAATCTTTATGATTTTATTTGATTTACATTGTCTTAGATAATCTTCATATGTTATGGTGGATCTTTGTTGTTGTTAGGCTAGGGTTTTGTGGTTGAATTCATTTAGTCTTTCAATGTTGTTGTTTCCATTTTTACCATAAACATTTTGGCACGCCCTGTGGGACACTTGTCCCTTTTGCATATAACATCTTTTGTTGTAGATTTTGTGTTTTTGAAATTGCAGATCTGACATTTCTGACAAACTTTCGACATTTCTGCGTCTGTGCATCCTGGAACCACGTTTTTGCTTTTCTGTCACGTCTGTGACCTTCGTAATCGCGTCTGTGTTCGGCATTATTTTATCTTATTTTGTAGATTGCAGGGTTGCGTCTCTATTTTCAAATTGCGTCTATGAACCTCTCAGTCGCGTCTGCGTTCGAGAGTCGTGTTTGTGTGATCTAGGCGTGTCTGCGATGAATTTAGACGTGTTTGTGATTTTCTATCGCATCTGAGTTAGGTTTAATCGCATCTGTGTTTTAGATCTTGCATTTTCAGTTTTTGATACAGTTTTGAGGCTTTATTTCGTCATTTGGATTTCAAATCTAGTTTATTTCGGGCTAACGTCTTGTGATCTAGCTAACAAATTGGTGCAGCTTGTCCATGAAACAAATTGTCTTGTCGAAGGCCCCTATTTTACAAAATCTTTTGGATCTAAAATTTGCCTAACTCGTTTGCTGGCAGAAAGGGGTAATCATTTGAAACAACCCAAACTACTAACAAATCTTTGTTGCAGGATCTTGGCAAGGGTTTTTGATCTTTATTGTGTGTCTTGTTTTCATAGACTAGCAAACACTTCAATTGGTGCACTAAAATTGAACCAGTGTCTTTTGTGTCTTGAGCAATAGGCTCTTTTTGTTTAATCTCTAGAAGGCTTGTCTCCCCGTGTGGTCATTACGACTACTAGTGAGGAGAGAATGGCCCAAGTGGTAGCGAGGAAAACACACCTCTTCTGAACCACTATAAATAACTATATCCATGGTGAAATCCATGGGTAACGTGTGCGGATTAGTTCATACCGACACTATGTCTCCCCATAAACCCATTTGATCAAATTTATTTGATCATTTGTAGGGCGTAACCCCTACTGGTTGGGAGCCTTCTGTATTTATAGAGCTGAAAGTGTCATATGTATGGTCACACGAGTGGATGCCCTTACTAGCACCTTTTTGTTTTAGAAAGCCAAAATCCTTCTAGTTGTTGGGGCAGGAGGTCGGACCTCTAGAGCGGCCCACACACATAAGGTTCTTAGTAGAGATACAAAGTTCGCCACGAGGAGTTTTCGTGGGGACTGATGCTTGGCTACCTCGAAGAAGTGAGTGTCGAGGGTGGAGCCAGTGGGGTCAAGCATCTAAGTATCTGCTCTGAATAGCGTAGCCTCGGGGGAAACCCCATGTGGGATCAACAACTATTGTCCTGGTCAACCATAAGAATTGTGCTTGTCTTATTTTAAACATTCAAACATTCAAGATCAAACATCAAAACATTGTCTTTTGTGTCTTCAAGTGTATGCAAAAACCATTTTTGCATCAAACAACACATTTTTCTTTAGAGTCATTTTGAGTCTAAACACTTGCAAACATTGAGTCTTCATCAGCATTGTGTCATCTTGTCACGAAAAACAATCAAACAAATTCAAATTTGGTCACAACAAACTTCACAAATTGGAAAAAGTGCACTCAGTTTTCAGAAACATGTCGGTGTCTGATAGAAACACGTCTGTGTCATTTAACCGCATCTGTGAAGTACAAAAACGCATTTGTGTCATCCTAAAAGAAAATGCATTCACAAAATCTTAGAAACACGTCTGTGTAGTGTTCAACCACATCTGTGTCATTTAACTACGTCTATGAAGTATACAGGAACATCTGTTGTCAAAATTGAAAAAATTTACAGCCCAACAAACAAGAGCAGTCAGTTTCAGACTTATTGAGCTTCCTAGGTTATCTCTTCGGGTTTTCATCTAGAATTCAACCTATTTCTGGGTCTCTCAAAGTCCATCATTGCTTTACACCTTACATTACATTCACATTTGTCTAAACTTGAGTCAAAAGGTCACTTGCTTGTCCCCATCTTACTTTGTCAACACACTACATACAACAACATTTTGCTAAGTGGTCCCTTATCAAGGTCTATCACCTTTGGGTCTCATTTGGTCTTACTTAGAGTCAAGGTCAACTTACCTCATCAAGAGAAACTATCATCTCATTGGAAGCCGCACCTACTCTACTACATACATACTTGGTTTTACACTTTGGACATTGCAAATACACCTCAGATTCATTCACATTCCATCCAACTCTTGGTCTTCCATACTCTTTTCCATTTTCATCTAGTCTCCCACATCTTCGTCAATACCTAGTTCATGGTTGAAACCTGTTCCCAAAAATCTAGGAGAGAAGCTAAAGAGGCTCTAGAGTCTGCAAACATGAATGCCTATGAGTATGACAATGATGTCTTTGTCAATTCTGATCATACCACATTACCTGACATGGACACTTATAAAAACATTCCAAACGTTGAGAACATGGACACTACAAACAACAATGATACACACTGACAATATGAACAACTTTTCTGTACATTCAGCAGAAGTGGAAGACTCCATTATGGATCCCCGTTTTAATCGATTGGTTGAGGAAATAATGAGGAGAGATAGAAAATATTTCTTACAAGTGATGGCACAAAGTGGAGCCAAGATACCTCATGATTTTGATATGTCTCAAATAATGGAAAAGCAACCTTTACAACAACCTCAAATCAACATGGATCAAAGGAGGCCTAGTAGTGGAGGCAATAGAGGACCACATATGGTTCCTGAATCGCCATCATCTTTGTTTCAAAAACCTCAAGTTCCCCATACACATGGTCAAGCATATGATACTCACCTTCGCAGACCATTATGGAAGTCTTATGCAGAAAAATATACTCAATCACATGTCAATGCCAAGGACCAACCACCAAATCAATTGGATATCCAAAGGCATGATCAAAATTTGGACACAAGGAAACCCCACGTCAAATTTAGGGGCAGCACATTAGAACAAACTCATGACATGCCTGTAGAGTATGGTATACATGGACAAAACAGATATTCCATTCCTCATCATGACTCTATACCAAGTGGTCCATATACGCAGCATCATTATAGACCTCCTCCATATGAACATGTGTATGATCAGTATCATCCACATATGCAACATGCTCTGCCTCCACCGGTGGCTCAGGCATGGGATATGGTCTAGGAAGTCGATCTCCACCTAAGAACAATTTGGAGCAGCAAATTAAGGACTTACAAAAGAAAATGGAGGACATAAATACATTGAAGCCAGCTTACACAATGAGAGACATATGTCCCTACCCATTTGACAAAAGCATTCCAATGCCTCCTTTTCCTACACATTTCGTGACACCTAAGTTCGATAAGTACATAGGCAAAGGAGATCCTAAGGCACATATAAGATAGTTTTTCACAGCTTGCATTGAGGTAGCAGCAGAAGGGACATATTTGATGAGATTATTCCCACAGAGCTTAGGTGATCAAGCTATGGAATGGTTCTCCCAACTCCCAGCTGGAATTAAGTCATGGGGTGACTTAGCAAAGGCATTTATCCAACATTTCTCATACAACATAGAGACAGACATATCATTCACTACTTTGTGCAACACCAAGCAAAAGGATGGAGAATCTTTTTCATCATTTTTACAAAGACGGAGAAATCTAGCCAGTAGATGCTCTTGTGAAATTCCACAAAAAAAAAATGGTAGAGATGTTCACCTAGAATGTCCACAGAGAAATTGGTTATGATCTAAGGAAAGCTTGTTTTTCCACTTTCAAGGACGTCATTGGAAAAGTCTTAGCAACAGAGAAGGTCTTAATTGAGCAAGGCATCGTCAAAATATTCAAAGAAAACAAAGAGGACTTTAAAGGAAAAGACAAGCCAAGATTTTGGAATAAAAACAAGAACACAGTCAATGATGGTGTTGTTGATGTCAATACAGTACGACCCAAAATCGTTTTTTCGGGATCAAGCTCTACAAACAATCAAGTGAATACTCAAACAACTTTCAAATCATGAAGGAAGTACATCCCATTGGGAGAACCACTTGAGTCAGCTTTCAAGAAGCTAGTAGCAAACAAGATAATCACAATTCCAAATTTGCCTCCATATGAGCCAAAGGTCAAACCAAATTGGTGGAAGGACGATGAATATTGCAAATATCACAAGAGCAAGGGACATAAAACAAGAAATCGTCATCGACTGAAGAACATCATATAAGACCTTATTGATAGAGGTGACATTGAGATTGAAGGACACTCATCCAATCAAGAACATGAGATGTTTAAAGAACCATTCCCAAAGCACGACAAGGGAAAAGCTAAAGCCACAGATGAGAAAACCAACTATACCAGAGCATCCTATAACTATAATTCAACTGTCAACCACATTTCAATGGACAATTATGTCTCTACCATTATCATCAAGGACAAAACGCCTGAGAATTCTACCCAAAGACCCAAGGTTGTCCTAAAAGGAATTGGATCTTCATCTGAACCTACCTCTGAATGTAATGTTACAACTCGTCGAGGTAAATTCACTTTGCAAGGTGCTCCAGCTAAAAACATTGCTTCCTCATCAACCAAACCTGAGTATGACCTTGTAGAACAATTAGGGAAGACACTCGCGCTTATCTCCATCTTTGAGCTCTTACACATATCCCCTGCACATAAGGCCATTCTTGACAAAACTTTGAGAGACACTTTCGTCCCCATTGATCTGAACGTGGACCAGTTTCAAGTCATGGTGGGATACCTTTTCGTTCTACACTCCCTTACATTCACAAAAGCTGACGACGCTTCTCTGAGCCAACCACATAATGCACCTTTACACATTGAAGCCTTCCTACACAAACATTGAATAAAACGAGTCCTCATAGATGGAGGAGTTGGTCTCAATATATGTACTTTGAACACAATAATACAATTGGGATATTCAGACAAAGTTGTGAATGCTACAAACAAAATTACCATCACCTTGCCCCTCAGAGTTGGGCCAGTTACAAAGGATGTGGTTTGTCAAGTCCTAGACTTAGATCTCACATACAACATATTGCTAGGACGTCCTTGGATTCATGAGATGAGGGCAGTCCTATCTACATACCACCAATGCATTAAGTTTTCTCACAATGGAGTTGAAATAACAGTTAATAGTGATCCTAATCCATTTATATACTGCAATAACTTGAGACCAAAAACTGAGACAATCATTCCAAGTAATAGAGAAGCTATCCCTTCTTTTACATACATTGACCCTGAATCATTAAAACCTTCAACATCAAAACAAGGTGAGCTTAAAGGGAAATATCAAGACAAAGGCATGGGTGAATACACTTTGAACCAAACCATGTGCTTACGACAAGTCATGAGTTCACCAAAAGAATATGGACGACCACATCCTTCTAAACGGGTATCTATCATTACACTCAAATGGGACCCTACTACCTTCCAAAAGTGGGGTTAAGTGGAAGAAGAAGATCTATACAAAATTCTTTACAGAGACCCTGAAGATGGTACACAAGCTCACATCAGCATACCATGTGAAAAATATGGCAAAGGGTTCAAGATCTTACAAAAGTTTGGGTATGATGGTAAAAGTCCTCTCGACTTAAGAAATTAAGGTATCATTCAACCTTTGCAACCAGAATTGACATTTAAAAAAGAGCGCTCGAAAGGGCTTGGTTTCATATCTTCTAGGGTAAATACTCGAAAGACAGAAGAAGCATTACAAATCAAAGCTTCCAAAGATCAACAAAAGAACTGCTATTCCACCGACTCTAAAGAATGGGAATGGGGTTCGGACAAATCCTCCAGTGACTATGAACTCACCGAGACATTCAGGGAACCAGGTGAACCCACAGAAGAAGAAGAATTTTATAAAAAAATTCAAAGTTGGTCAAGAAACAGCCCTTGAGGACCCCACAGTCTTTGCCTCTAGGTTCTAGGTCAAAATCACGAAGGATGAGGACACCCGTCCCCAAATGCGCTTTTAGTGATGACAATTTGGACTCGTTCACGATCGAGACAGATGAGGAGAGTGCCAACGATGAACTCGACAACTACCTCAACATACCTAAATATAATTGTATCTTCACCCTTAGTCTCACTGACTTTGAAAACATTGAAGGCCTTCCCCTTGTTCACCACCAACTTATTGACTGGGACCATGAAGGACCTATATAGTTCGACACATTCCAAAACGATGAAGTCTTTATTGACTATCCAGGCATACGAGATGATCTTCCACTTGGGGACCATAAGGCAAGATACACTATAGAACTCAATAGTGTGGCATATTTTGGTGAGGGTATTGGGCCTTCCAGTCGCAAAAATGTAAAAATAAAAACAAATCATGGGTCTTACGGTGAAAACCACATTGTGGCACTGTCTGACCCCAAAAAAATAAAAAGAAAGGACGTATCTGAGGGTGAAAACCTCTCTGAGGCACCCGAAGATGGAAGACTCGACATTCTCCCGGCATCATATGAAGAAAAATCATCTATGTTAGTAGAGGAGACCATCAAAACAAACATTGGTACAGAAGAAATTCCACATAACATATTCTTGGCACAATCTCTGATAGAGACAAAAAGACCAAAGTTCATAAGTTTCTTCACAGAGCGACAAATCAATTTTGCATGGTCATATGTTGATATGCCTGGACTGGATCCGGATTTAGTAATGCATCATTTGATAGTTAAACTGGGGGCAAAACCAGTAAAACAGAAATTAAGAAAAATGCATCCACAAGTGGTATTATTAGTCAAAGCGGAGCTTGAAAAATTATTGGATGTCGGATTCATACTCCCAGTTGATTATCCTGAATGGATCTCCGACTTAGTACCTGTCAGTAAGCTAGATCGTAGCATCAGAATATGCACAGATTTTAGAGACATCAACAAAGCTTGTCCTAAGGATGATTTTCCATTGCCAAATATCGACCTGATCGTAGATCTCACAGCAGGTCGTGCGATGTTAGCTTTGATGGATCGATGGATTCTCTGGCTATAATCAAATAAAAATCGCATCTGAGGATTAGCACAAAACAACATTTACTTGTCCCTGGGGAACTTTCTGCTAGAATGTCATGCCCTTCGGGCTAAAGAATGCAGGCGCTACACATCAAAGAGCCACGACTACTATCTTTCGTGATCTCATGCACGTAACTGTGAAAGATTATGTTGATGACCTCTTGGGGAAATCAATAGACAAAGATACACATTTGGACATACTTTCAATCTTTTTGATCGGTTGGAAAAATACAAAGTAAGATTAATCCCCAAGAAATGTGTCTTTGGAATAACCTTTGAGAAGCTCCTGGGATTCATTCTCTCAAAAAGAGGAATTGAAGCCGATCCAAAAAAATTCAAGGCAATCCTAGAAATATCAATCAACTTTGATCTTTGCAAAGAAGACTCCAGTCCATACGAAGATTCATAGCACAACTTGCAGATAAATGTCATCCTTTTCAACACTTTCTACACAAAAACATCAAATTCAAATGGGATGATAACTATCAACAGGCTTTTCAGATACTCAAAGATTATCTTCTGAATCCACCAGCCTTGATGCCACCAGTTCCAGAACAACCCCTATTACTCTACATATCAACTACATCAACAACATTGGGGGAACTCTTAGCACAACAAGATGACGAGGGCAAAGAAAAGGCAGTCTACTACATCAATCGTACTTTGGTAGGCTAAGAGCTAAACTACACACCAATTGAGTGTGCGTGTCTCGCTGTGGTCTTTGCTTCGCAGAAATTACGATAGAACATGCTAACTCATAAAACTAAGTTGGTCACAAGGATCGATCCATTGAAGTACCTTCTCAATAAAGCAATGCTTACTGGTCGACTAGCCAAATGGGTGATGCTCTTGAGTGAATTTGATATTGAATATGTGGACAGAAAACCAATAAAAGGATAAGCTATCACAGATCAGTTAGCAGATGCTCCCATGATAGAGGATGCTCCTATAACTTCAGGATTTCTAGATGAATCCATCTTGACGGTATCACACACAAAGCCTTGGCAACTATATTTTGACAACTCATACACACAGCATGGTGCAGGAGCTGGCATCCTCTTTATCACACCTCAAGGGGATTCCATTCCAAAATCATATCGATTATCATTTCCTTGCACTAATAACATAGCAGAATACGAGGCATTAACAACTAGATTACGGATTGCAGTTCAGTGGAAGATCCAGGAACTTTATGTTTTTGGGGACTCTCAACTTGTAATTCGTCAAGCAATTGATGACTACCAAACAAAGGATGAAAAATTAATGCCTTACAAAAAAATGGTGGATGACCTAAAGCAACATTTAAGTTAACCTTTGAGCGGATACCAAGAGAGCAGAATCAAGCCACAGATACCATGGCTACTATTACTTCACTGATAGATCTACGACAGAATGAAACCCGCTATGAGTTCTTGGTGGATAACCTTTTGGTTCCCTCATATGAGATCACTCCTACTAAGATTATATGTGTCGTTGGTCCTAATTCCCAATTATACGGTTCCATTTTCACATACCTTCGTAATAACACCCTTCCTCCGGACTTATCCAACAATCAACGTCGCACTTTCATTCGCCAATCTTCCTGATACGTCATTTTAGTCGATATCCTATATCGTCGAGGTCTAGAAGGCTCTCTTCTTAGATGTTTAGAAAGGGACGAGGCTCGGATTGCGTTACGCGAAGTTCATGAAGGGATATGTGGTCCACATTCTAGTGGTCCTACCTTAGCCAAGAAACTCATCAGGATTGGATATTACTAGCAAAAACTCATATCAGTTTGTCAAGAAATGTAAGCAATGTCAAATTCATGGAGACCTTATTCATGCGCCAGCACAAGAACTTCAACCGATTGTGACTCCTTGGCTCTTTTGTCAGTGGGGACTCGATCTCATAAGCAAGATTCACCCTCCTTCCTCCAATGGCCACAAATTCATCATCACTGCCACAGAGTATTTAACAAAATTGATCGAAGTCGTGCCTCTTACACAAGTCACTGGAAAACAGATTGCTACATTCATTCTCAACTACATCATTTGTTGGTACGGTATTCCTATTTCCATAATCACCGATAACGGACGTCCCTTCAAAAATCAAAATGTTCGTGAGCTTTGTGACCGCTTCCATATTACCCACCGTTTCTCCACGCCCTATTACCCCCAAGGTAATGGTCAAGCTGAGGCATCTAATAAAACCATTCTTGAAATCCTAAAAAAGACAGTCGATGACGCTGGCCGCAATTGGCATATCCAACTTAATCTCGCACTTTGGGCTTATTGCACAAGTGTTCACACACTTACAGGAGCCACACCTTATTCACTTGTCTATGGCACCGAAGCTATCTTACCTATTGAGGTCGAGTTACCATCTTTACGAGTCTCTTTGCAAAACATTATCAGTGATGAAGACTACAGGGTCTCTCGCTTGCAAGAACTAGAACTATTGGATGAACGAAGACAAACTGCTTTTAATCATCTCAAGGCTTATCAACAACGAATGAGTCGCAATTACAATCATAAAGTGAAGCCTCGTACATTTGAAGTGGGTGACTTAGTTCTCAAATAAAATCTCAAAAATCAACAAGATAGAGAGAAGAAGGGCAAGTTCGAACCAAATTGGCTTGGACCTTACATCCTTATAGCAGCTTATGGATCTGGTGCATATCAACTCTCAACCCCAAATGGTGAACCTTTGGAGGATACTATCAACAGCATGCACCTTCGCAGGTTTTACACATAGCTCTTCGGAGTATCCTAATTCAAAAATACAAAAAAAAAATATCAAAAATACAAAAAAATCATAAAAATAAAAAAATTGTTACTTGGTGAAAACCACTTCGGTGG
This sequence comes from Cryptomeria japonica, assembly GCF_030272615.1. Classification (NCBI taxonomy): domain Eukaryota; kingdom Viridiplantae; phylum Streptophyta; class Pinopsida; order Cupressales; family Cupressaceae; genus Cryptomeria; species Cryptomeria japonica. The sequence continues at coordinate 552,952,925 of NC_081407.1, read as the reverse complement.
CTCCCTGGGAAAGTACCATGATGAAGAGCGGGTCACCGGCGCCATGTGTAGAGACATTGCTCCTCCCTCCTTCAGGATTCCATTTCATCCTTTCACTTTGCACACACTCACAACCTATCCATCCATAATAAACTTACACATTCTCATCATGGCTTGTTATTAATCTACCTAAGATTAGTTAGCCATTCATAATAAACATCCCTGTTTCACCCTTTTCGTCCATAATAAATAAGCTCCTATCTGTGGCTAAGGAAAATCCTACGTCTAGTGATGGGTGTGGAACTAAGAGCATCATACGTTCTGAGGAGTATAGTTTCTTCCAGTCTTTCTTCAGTCTATCCGTGCACAATCCACCATAAAAAAAACACTTGCATCGCCAATCTGCAATAAAGTTTCGTCTTCTCCGCAATAAATTATCAGTTTCATGGATTCAGTCGATTTCAGATGAGACACGGCAACAACAATAGGCTTCAACAAATCAAATCTTTCAACAGACTCAGATAATATTATGGTTCAGTGCTATCTATCCTTCTGTGAAAGTAAACATTGTGACCACAATTAAATAGACTTATACAAGTGACAAGAGACACTAAACTTGAGGACGACAGTGGATGTTAGTGTCGAGTCTTGGTTTTCTTTTGATTTTATCTTTTGGTGGCATGTCTTTTAGCTTTTTCGGGATGTCTCTGACTAGAGATTTTATCTCCAGGATGTCTTTGACTAGAAAGTTGAGGATGGGGTATCGTCACCTATTTTTCTTTGTTGTATGTGGATTGTCTCTTAGTAATGTTATGACTTGTCCAAGGATATGAGGACACTGGGAGTCTAGTGTGAACTGGGGCATTCTTTGTTTGCAACTGTCTTATCTCCATGCAAACGGGTACAATGACTTTCTGGATCGAACCTATGTCTGGATTGCCATAACCTACTTGCCATAATAAAGCTCAATGATGATAACGCACAAGAAGTTCTTTCACTTCCATATCTTCTATCTTCCATCCACCTTTTTTGATTGACCTCCACTGTCCTTCTTGAGTCTATGTAGCCAGCTATCACATGACTAGGTATAATGACACACCAAAAACATTTGCATCTCATGTAGTTTGCACCTACATTACCACATATAAGCATTTCATACATACATATAAATATCACAATTACATCACATCCTGCACACAACACATGTTAGCACATTTTACATTCTCATCATGTAAATAGTTATTTGCATTATCATATTCATCTGCATTCCATACATTCACATTTGCATAACATTAAAAACATAAAAGAACAAACATATTGCATTCCATCATGTACATATTTGCATCCATATCATAAGCACCACATTGAAACATACATCATAAAACATATAGAAGCATCACATAGGTACACATGCATATAGTTGCCGCAAGGATGAATCATCTCATATATATATATATATATATATATATATATATATATATCAAAATCATAAGTGTCATGATACAATTATGTCAAATACATATGGCTACAATCACCCGAAGGTGTCATCATACAAAATGGTACAAAACTGATACATAGGGAGCCCTCTAAGGCTATGATGAACTCCCTCCCTCGGAGTCAGCCAGCCTCGACAGAGTTTGAGCCTTGGAAGGACCCACCCCAGGACCATCTCTCATGCCCCCTCTATCTAGTGGTGGTGGAGGACCCATGACCCCACCGCTAGATGCATGTCTCCTGTCTCTCCCTCCAGTGGTTGTCGCAGTCCGCGATGGTCTCTAGAAGCTCCTCGCCCGCTGATCTGGTAGCACCACTCCATAGTACAAGTCTCTCCAGTAGGCTATCTCCTCCCTGCTCGCAGAACATAGGCGTATCTCGCCCCCGTGTCCTCTGTTGTCTGCCTCCCTACCCTCAGTGTTGTCTCAGCCTTTGTGTAGCACTGAATAGCCTGATCCCTCTCCCGCTCAGTGTCCCTCAACTGTCTCCTAAGCCTAGTTGTCTCCCTCTCCAGATCATGGATCTCATCTGCCTGTCCCTGGCAGATCTCCCCCAAGGATAGTGGCTCATCCTCTTCCTCTCCCCCCTCACCCTGTCCCTGTGGCTACTCCTGTCCCTATCCTTGTCCCTGTACCTGTCTAGGAGCCTGTGCCAGTCTGGGAACCTTTGCTGTTAGCACCTGTAAAGGCAATCCACCTCTGCCTCTCACTACATGAGTTTGTCTCTCCTCTCTGCCCTCTTTCCTCGGAGCCACTCTCCTCTCTACCATTGCGCCCCGCCTTCGCCATCGGCCTCTACCTCCGCCATCTCCACTATCATCTCTGTCACCTCTACTGTCTCCATCTATCAGCTCCCCTGGATTCGTCAGTCGTGGAAAGGGATGATCTCCCCAATATGTAGTATACTCTGCATCCATGTCGACATCCTTTATATCTGCCCACATATCCCAAGGCAGGGGAACCATCTCTACCATCTGTGTCACAGCCTAATCATACGAAAGCAATGCCCCAAATGCACTTGATCCCTCACTGTCTATGCATACATCCCTGACCCCCATGGCATCCATTGTATCATGTCGAACTGTCTGCCCACCCTATCTACCAACTGCCTCTCAATAACATATGGTGTCCGACCAATCAAGAGACCTGCTCCGGAATACATATGGCAGCTCGACTGTGTCATCCTCCCACTCCTCACAGTCCCAGTACGGCCTCCATACCACATTGTCTATCTCGTCCATAACCTAACACCAATACTCCAGCCTCCCAATCTGTGGTTGTGACGTAATCATATCATACAGATGTACATAACTGTGCCCATGTCCTTTGCCCCTGAAGTGTATCGGACATGTAACCAACAAATGCTCATATGCCCATACCTACAGCAGTGTCACTCTGCATCCCAATCCTGTTGATCCGTGATATATAAATTGATGCAGCTCATAATACAAGTGTGTCAGCAGACACAGCCCCCATGCAAACCTGGTGTGCTCAGCCACCAATGTCTCCAGAGTCTTCCCCCATCACAACCAACCCTCGTGTCGCCCTATCTGGACAGAGGAATCCACTAATAACTCCTGCTAGTACCGCTGGTAGTGCCAATCTTGTAGCTGTCATAGTCTCCCAAGCCACATGTCCAGCCCTCATCTCTAGTCCATCCCTGTCTCCCTCTCGATCGTAAGGAACTAACTCCCCAATGATCGGTATTCTCAATATCCTATATACATCCTCCAAGGTGACTGTCATCTCACCCATCGGCCAATGAAATGTGCAAGTCTCTAAGTGCCATCTCTCAACTAATACAGTCAGCAATCTCATGTTCGCCTGAAACTCAGGCACATACAGAATATATCGCAGTCTTATAGCCTAAACTACAGCTCTATCCTCGAATGTCAGCTCTGCTCGTAAACTCTGAGTCGGCGGGAATCTTTCTCATGACTCCAGCATAGGTAAGTCCTCCTACAATCAAGCAAATCAACTGTATCAATCCAAGTGGCATTCATTGTTCATCACAAAGTGATGCTTCTTATCCTAGTGGTACTCCCTGTTCATCACAAAGTACTACTTTCTATCCTAGTGGCATTCCCTATTCATCACAAAGTGCTGTTTTTTTTTAGTACTCCTTGTTCATCACAAAGTACTACTTTCTATCCTAGTGGCATTCCCTGTTTATCACAAAGTGCTGCTCTTTTTTAGTACTCCATGTTCATCACAAAGTACTGTTTTTTAATCTTGGTACTCCCTGTTCATCACAAAGTGCCTCGATCTATCCTATCCTAAGGCCTCTGCTTGAGTGTATCCTCTTGAGTAGTTTCCTGATTGGCAACGTATGTTCTATCACAAAATTGTCAATCTTAACCCTATCTGCTATTCTAGTCTTCCCTAGAGGACCTGCTTGAGTGTATCCTCTCAGCAGCTTATCTAATCGACAGCGTATGTTCATCATAGAACTGTCGATTTGTCCTTGAAGACGCAAATGCGCTTACATACTGCACATATGTCTGCTCTGCACAGACGCGCCTGTCCTACATAAACGCGCCTGCAAAACACAGACGCGCTCACATTTGACACAAACGCTACTGGAATCATAGACGCGCCTTAGCATCCCTTCCCCCCCCCCCTCTTTTGACATATCTAAAGTGCATTTATTGCACTAGCTAGCATGCATTTATGACAACAATTAATGCGACAAAGGACAAGGAGGTTTTGTGGTACTTACCGGCTCTCATGCATCTGTTGGCCTCTGAAATCGGCGAACGCGATTGAATATATGCACCAATGTCATCGCTGTTGACTACTGACTGCTCTTTGCTCTCTCTACACTCTGATCTCTTGGATGTGTGGATGACAATGAGGATGTTTTCCCCTCGTAGTCTATCTTATAAACTTTCCTAGCCCTAGTTTCTCATGTCAATCTTCTTTATCCCGTGACTCTGTCACTCCATCGGGTCAGTCCTTTCTAGCCTTTCTTTCTTATCGAGAGATTGTCTGCGATCTTTTCCAGACATTTTCATCCAATCTCTCGAAGGGGCATATCATTCCCATATTGGGGCAACTTTGTATCAGTTTATCTTATCTTCTTTGAAACAACGCGACAAGTTGCATTGTCTCAAATAGGGGCAAAATGTAGACACCTAAAATTGTCTTGTCTAATTAAATAAATATTTCATTTATTTAATTATTTTAAGTCTAATTCTTTTATTAATTAAATAAATCTTTATTTATTTAATTAATCCATTTATCCTCTTCTAGCATTATTTCTCATTTAAATAAATACTTTTATTTTTTTATATTGTCATTTTCTAAATATCTTATTTAATTGATCCCACTTCCTCTATTAATTAAATAAATATCTTATTTATTTAATTGATCCCATTTCCTCTATTAATTAAATGAATCTTTGTTTATTTAATTAATTCATTAACTTTTTCTACCTATGACACATGTCATTCATCTCTTAATTCCTACACTACCTACCCTCTCATTATTTTTTTATTTTCTCTACCTACCCTCTAATCCTAAACGACCGTTTATCTTTTACACCTCTTAATCTTATCCCTCCATTTCTTATAGTGTATTCTATATAAGAGGATGTTTATTTCATTATCAACCCTAATCAAGCATTCAACCCAACTACGCGTTCGAATTTTCACATGCAATCAAACCTACTTGCAACCACATTTTTGTTCTTTTTTGAGCTCTTGTGCACACATAAAATCTGAGAGCTAATATATTAAGCAAGATCAATGGAGATAGGAAGAATGGAGATCCAAACCCTATTGGACATGTGATGGTATAATCTTTTTGATTTTATTTGATTTACATTATCTTAGATAATCTTCATATGTTATGGTGGATCTTTGTTATTGTTAGGTTAGGATTTTGTGGTTGAATTCATTTAGTCTTTCAATGTTGTTTCCATTTTTACCATAAACACCTGGAAGTGAAGGGTGACCAAGCCTTATGTGCTATAGCTCACTAGATTCGAGAGCCTAATGAATGAGTGTTTGAACAGGGTGAACTGAAAGCTTATACAAACTATCATATCTATTTTCAATAACACGAGCAGATTTAAAACTAGATTTCTTAGGCCATGCAAGTACTCTACCCTCAGAAAATGCTACTTGATAACCTTTATCTTCTAGGGCAAAAATGGAGATTAAATTTCTTTTAATTCCACGAACAAATAAAATATCATTGAGATGCAAGGAGATACCAGATTCTAAATTTAAAGAAGTATTACCAAAACCTCTTACCGAATACCGAGCATCATCACCAATTACCACATGAAGGTTGGACTCTTCCTCCATTAAGTCTGAGAGGTGCTCCCGATATCCCGTGATATGTCTGGATGCACCACTGTCTATCAACCAAGTGTTGTTGTCAGTTGGCACATTGCTGGATAAGGTAGAAATGAAGAGGAAGTCTTCGTTATCCTTCGAATCTGCAACTTCATTCAAGTTCGCTTCTCCTTGCTTGGGCAGATTTTGACATTCTTTAGCATAGTGTCCAAACTTATCACATCTGAAGCAATAGATACGTGAAAGATCCCTTGACTTCTTCCTTGAATTGTGAACAGCAGGAGGTCTGAAATTTCTGTTTCTTTTGAAGTTGTTCTTCTTCCAATGACCACCCTTCCTTTTGACACATTAAGATGCAAGCATGTGATGCAACTTCATTCAGGTTCGCTTCTCCTTGCTTGGGCAAATTCTGACATTCTTTAGCATAGTGTCCAAACTTATCACATTTGAAGCAACGGATACGTGAAAGATCCCTTGGCTTCTTCCTTGAATCGTGAACAACAGGAGGTTTGAAATCTCTATTTCTTTTTAAGTTGTTCTTCTTCCAATGACCACCCTTCCTTTTGACACATTGAAATGCAAGCATGTGATGGTCACCTCCATGAGTGCCCTTGAGCATTCCTCTTGCAAGTAAGCGTGATTCTTCTTGAATGCAATCAGACCAAAGGCGATCAAATGTGGGAAATTCAGATCTTCCGCTTATGCTTTGAATGAATGGATCCCAGGAATCAGGAAGTTCATTAAGTGCAATCATGACAATGTCCTTGTCCACAACTTCATTTCCAATGGAGCTGAGTTGATCCTTCAATTCTGAAATTTTCATGAAGAAAGACATTACTGAATCTCCCTTACTCATCTTGACTTGAAGTAGTTACTTCCTTAGGGTAAGTGCCCAGCTAATGTTGTTGATCTCATACATTCCCTCCAAGTGTTTGAACATCTCCCTAGCTGAAGGTAGCTTGGAGATGGTTGGGGCAAGATGATCCTTTACAGAATCAATTAAGAACTTCTTGGCCTTAAGAGCATTCTTCTTGAACTGCTTAAACTCTTCTAGATCTGAGGGCTTAGGTAGATCCTTATCTTTTACAAACTGCAATAGATCAATCTCCTCAAGGGCAAGGAGAACACGAACCTTCCAAGAGGTAAAATTAAGAGCCCCATCAAGTTTGTCCTCTACTTTCCGACCTGTCACCATCTTGAAAATAAAACAGCAAACTGAAAGTGAAAGCTTACTGTTAATCTGATTACTTAGAATGAACTTAAAGCTCTGATACCATGTTAGTTTTTAGTAATCAGATAAGCATTAAGGAATAGAAAATCAAGATGCAAGATAAACAGTCACAAAATCAACACATGACACACATATACCCTGGGAAAACCTCCCTCTTGGAGGAAAAACCCAGCAACAATATTCAGATCTTATTTATTAATATCAGCAGTTGCTCAAATACAATTCACCCTCCTAGGGCAAAGGCAAGACTGACTTATCTAACTTGTAACTTCTGATCTGAACTTGCTAATATCCTTCAATCACCAAAAGGGCAGATTCGGCAGATAAAACACACTTAGAACTTGATACTATGAGCCGAGATGATGTTAGCTGAGACTCGGGTGAAGATTGCAAGCCTCCAAGGTATGATCGATGGTCTCTAATGTGTGTTCCTTGATGTCCAAAACAAGTTAGTTGATGCCTAAGGCAAGTTCGTTGATATTGCAAAGATATTCACTGAAGAAGAGATTATTGCTTGTGTGTTATAACAAGGCATCACTATCTTGTGTTATAACCACCCAATTTGCCCTAGAACACGTTACACATTGCTTATACGCCCAAAAATAGGGCCAGCCTTATATGAGTTTAAACGCATGAATAATAATGAAATTTTAATTGCTTTTAGCAACATTAAAGTTTGATAATTTGGGCTAGCATAATCCGAGCTAGCTACCAATTTCAACATGAAGAAACTACATAACAATGTTAAAGACCTTTGGAAGCTGGATGGCAGATGAAAAAAGCATCTATTTGTAGGAACCCATACTTATTGCACAAATAATAGACCAAAAACATTAATCCAGCAAAAATTATTATTTTTTTATGTTTTTAATAATTTTCTGCTAGCATACATTGAAACGGAGGTCCATCAATCTAATACAACTTAGTGGATACTCCCCAACTTACAAACTTTATACTAACTAATACATACTCCTCTTGAGGGTTTCCCTCCCCAAGATGATAGGTTCACACTAGCAATGTTTTGTCTCCAATATGCCTAGCTGCTTTAGCAATGCCATTAAAACTGAAATGAGAGTTGAATGTTTGTTAATTTTCCATGAAAGTGCCTTCTCTTCTTCCTTATGCTCTGTTTTATACACCCAGTCTCCAATACTCCTCAATTATGGGAAGTCAGTCCATAAACGGTGGCACCTAATTTACAATTAGTTTCCTCAAACATAAGTAGCTAGCTGAACAACACTCCCTCAAAACTGCCAATCCACAATGGCAAGCAATCAATCCTAAATTGGTAGCATTTAACTAGCCAGTCCACCCCTCAATCAGTGGGGTTCAACTAATAGGCACTCAAGACTCAACTACTGCTTAACTAAAAGGTACAAAAGCCTAAAAGACTCAGTTGCATTATTCACAGAATGCAAAATGCATTTCTAACTAAAAATTGAAAGCCTACTAGTTTATATAATTGCTAATTCTACACTAACAGTTCATTCATCAAATAGCTACAGACTGAAAATGGGGACATTTCAAATCCCCCCTTCCCAGATTTGTTTGCCCACAAGCAAGCAAAGCTGGGTGATCTAAGATGTCAATTGATTCACTACAGCACTTTGTACTATGCCTACTAGTGTTACTTCATCTTTAGCCCGACAGATTTTGTTCTTTCTTGCATTGGGGGTTCCTTCTAATGACTCGATGAATTCAACACGGTTCAAGTGGAGGAGTTAAATTTTGGGTTCAAAGTCTTCATTTTGCACAGCTGCCCATTCAATTAGAGAAACAGATTTTCCAATTCCGCAAGCTTTTGCTTCTGAGCTGCTACTACTGCTCTTTCTTCTATCAAGCGCCTGGCAGTAGAAGATGGACTGGTCCAATCTCTTCTCTCTTTATCAGTTCTGCCTTCAATGTTAGGCTAAGGCCATTGCTAACAAACTGAGAATTGTTTATCTTCGACTTAAAGGAAGCAACATGTGCAGCCCACCTTGATATTATTGCATAGAACCTATCGTTGGCTGAAACTCTATCATTCTGGCCTTGAATGTGATTTTGGGGAGCAGCATTTACTTCCATTACATCTCGCTCTGTAGTTCCATCCTTATGTTTCTGTCTTTGCTTTTGTTGTGTAATTTGTTAAGCATCTTCACCAGCTGGATCTACTGGTTCAGCGATAGAAAGAGTACCATCACCCATATAGTATTTCTGCATTTCAAGGAATTTGTTTTATTCCTGCAATATCCATCTGAATGATTTCTCGTTTCTTCATTGTTTTGCAGTAAGATGGATCCAGCAGGCTTTGGAATAGGACTTGCTGCTGGTCAGTCATTTGCAGTTGAGCTCCCCTCTCTCTTTAATGTTTTAGCTGGATCTGGATTATGCATGCCACTCTGAAGCTGCAACTTTTGTTTTAAAAGATCAATCATTCTATCTTGGTTCCTCCAAATTTCCATCAATTTATCTCATAAATATCTATTATTGAAATCCCCTCCATGATTCATGGGCTGGTAGGATCACAGCTCTACTACCACCGTAAAATTCACTGCTAATTCCACAAATAATAAACAAACAACAAAATACTCAAGCAAAGATTATGCTTTTTAATAATGTTTTGCTAGCAGCACATATTCAAAGATAAGTCTACCAATTTAATACAACTTGTTGGGTACTCACAATAACTAAAATATAGCGCTTTTGAGGGTTTCCGTCCCCCAAGATGAAATGTTCACACCTGAACTGTTTCGTCTCCAAAGCATCCAGCTTCTGTAGCAATGACACAAACACTGAAATGAGAGTTGAATGTTTTTTAATTTTCCAAAAATGTCTTCTCCTCTTCTTTATGCTCTGTTTTATAGACCCAACTATCAGCAATTCTCAATCATGGGAATTTGTCCACCGCTTAACTAAGCTGTCATTTTCTCAATTTCAGCACTTAGGGTAAGGTCTCATGGAGCAGTGCTTTCTAAAAAATTTCAGTGGATGCTGCTGAGATTTTTCAGGAATATTTTTAAGCTGGTGGTTCATAGATTTGGTAGTGTCATTCATCTTAGAAGCTTAAATTCAAATATTTAGGGAAACTGGTGTTCTCATGAAGAATGCTGTGAAAAAAAAACTAATAAATAAACATCATTTTCTTTCTGTTTCTTTCTCGCAAGAATCTAAAATATTACCTAGTCGACAAGTGGCAAAAAAAATTTCATAAGCTAATGGGACAATTTCTAACCTCACCCGAATTTCACCCACTAAAATATGCAGTCTTAAAAAATAAGAGTATTTATTTTTCAAGAAAAGATTCCAAATAATCATGTAGCATAATCTTTTTTGTTTCGTGATAACTCTGTAAAGAAACCTTGCTGTGTTTATATTTTTGACATTTGACATTTCTACAAACACTTGGTATACCATTCATTAATATTTGAATTCCCGATTACTGTTATATTTCGATGACATGTCCTTGCTGGTTAATGGTGGGAATTTACTATCTTTTTTGTGACTAATCTCTGCGTTTGTTTTGAAGATATATTTGCAAGTTTATGTAACAATGAAGCAGTTTTGCTGTTTGATGTTTCAAGTCTCATTCATGAAGAAGAGCATACACAAGCATGAAATATTTGCAACATAGCATAAGAAACAAGGATTTCTACAAACAGTGTTCATATCAACTTCATTAACTAACTCAAAGATTACAAATTATCTTATAGATATATTGCTGAACTGGTAAGTCTTCCAATCATAAAATGAGTTCACACCAGTGCTACCAGCACCCATGCCAGGCATGAAGTAGTCAAGGGCGATTTGTATGATCTTTCCAACTCCCAAAGTCCTGTAAATCTGCTTCAGCTTCAACAACTGTGTGTACGGCTAATGGTAGTTCATATCTTCAGATATTCATCAGCTTTGATGACCACGACTCCGGTAATGGGGCTAGCGATACTGCATTTACTGCTAGGGTTCTATGCAGGCTAGAAGGAGTACTTTCTTTCAAGCCACGACTTCTACATACTGCAAGCCGACTCTATTTCCACCATATTCGCAGTATTCAAACAGGTGTAAACTCTGTGCGCGGGTAAATGGTCACCAGGTGCAATCCACCATTTTTTAATACCCTCGACTTGTCCCTACAGAGGTTTTGAAGCCACCACGAACTGGTTTCGCTGCCACCATGTGATCACTGGATGGGGAACTCGGATTCGGCGCTTATTAGAGGACCACCGCTGTATGCCCTGGAATTTCGTCCAGCACAGTAGCTCTAGGGTTTTGTCCAGAGCTCCAAGTATAGAATATGCTGGAAGAGATAATAATCCAAGTCTATATTCGTGAATACTAATCACCACCCCGATTCTGGTATTTATATTTTCGCTCTTTCATGTATCGGGCTCTTTTTTTTTTTAGCTTATCAACTTATCGAACTAGCAATTGCACCTTGGTGTGCAATGGGTACGCCGAGGATGTGTGGAAGGTCAATCATGGGAAATTTTGGTCTATTTTGTTCATAAATTTGTGTAGCATATTATGGTGTTTCTGCAACAAAGGTCTAAATGGAGGTGTGAAAGCTTCAAATCAACAATACATCCACTTACAAGAACTCAAACATGATTAAAAAAAATCTCTAAATTAAGAAGATAATTAAGCTCCATTACAAATAAGTTGATGTAATGTTTGCAATAGGGAGAAAGGGAGAGATAGAGAGGGTAAGAGAAAGAGAGATAAGGAGATAGAGATGGATAAGGAGATGGAGGAGAGGGATATGGAAAGAAGGATATTAAGAGAAAAGGAGAGGAAAGAGGGATAGATAGAGTTGAAAGAGAAATATATATATATATATATATATATATATATATATATATATAGAGAGAGAGAGAGAGAGAGAGAGAGAGAGAGAGAGATGGACAAGGGGAGATATGGCTACGGATAGAGGGGAAGAGAGGATGATAGATGGAAAGTGGAAGGGGGAGAAAAATAGAGAGGTAATGAGAGGTAAAGGGAGAGATAAAGATAGAGGGAGAGACATAGAGATATAAATGGTGTGATAGAGTGATAAAGATATAAGGAGATATAAAGGGAGGATGAGGGAGATAGAGAGATAGACAAATAGAGAGAAGTAGAGAGGGAGAATGACAAATGGAGATGTATAGGAAAAGAAAGAGAGAGAGGTGGATCTATAGAGAGATAAATAGGGTATATGCAAGGAGAAAGGGTGGGAGAGATAGAGAGGGCGAAGATAGAGAGAGGAAGGGATAGAGAGAAAGGGAGAGAGATGAGGCAGATGAGGTAGGGAGAGAAGAGGGAGAGAGAGGGAGAGAGAGAGATAGATAGGGAGACAGAGGAAGACATATATTAGGATTAAAAGAGATAGAGAAATGACAAAGATGTGTATAGAAAGAGATAGAGTGAGAAAGAACTAAAGAGACAGATATATAAAGTAAGAGAGATAGAGTGAATAAGAGAGAGGTATATACAATGACATATAAATAGAGAGGGAGAGAGAGACAAAGATAGAACGAGAAAGGTTGTGAGAGAGAGAAGGTCGCATAGATAAGTAATAGAGAGATAGAAATGGGGAGAAAAAAATGGAGTGTGTGTATATGAGAGAGAAGAGATGTGGAGATAGACATATAGAGATAGATATAAAGAGGGAGAAATATATAGAGTGCATATATGAGATATATATATATATATATATATGGATCGATAGAGAAGGAGATATATATCTATAAATAGGTAGAGAGGGAGGGGGAGGAAGAGAGAGAAATAGAGAGTAAAGAGATATAAAAAGATGAAGTGATACATGGAGAGGGAGAAATAGGGAGAGAGATGGATAGAAATGAAAGATAAAAATTTAGATATAACCTAGAAATGATAGATGATGAGAGATGGAAGGATAGAGGACTTGAGGGAGAATGAGACAATGACAGGGGGAAGACAAAGATATATATATATATATATATATATATATATATATATATATATATATATATATATATATATATATATATATATATATATATATATATATATATATAGAGAGAGAGAGAGAGAGAGAGATGAATATTGGTAGGGCGAAAGGAGTGTGTGAGCAAGAAAGAGAGATAGATAGGGAGGGAGAGACAAAGAGGATAGAGAAATAGAAAGAGGGGCTAATATGAGTGTGTGTGTGTGTGTGTGTGTGTGTGAGAGAGAGAGAGAGGGGGGAGAGATATAGAGATAAATATAGTGAGAAAGATAGAGGGGGAAGAGATATGTAGGGAGAGGCAAGGAGATGGAGATAGGGGAGATATAGAGAGGGAGATAGGGGAGATATAGAGAGGGAGATGGAGATATAAATGGAGAGGGAGGGAGAGAGAGGGAGATAGGAAGAGGGAGATTAGACTTATTAAATAAATAAATATAATTTAAAATATAATTATTCTACAATAATGAGAATTTTAATAAGATAAATAATTATAAATTAAATTAATTTTAATAACTTTTAATGATTATTTATAATTTCAAAAAAGATACAAATGATTAAAATAAATTTTAAGCTTAAATATAAATTAGAAATTAAAATAGAATAAACTAAATGCAAAGTCAAAATATATATAAAAAAAGAAAAATAATAATTAAAAAAATTAATAATTAAAAAATAAACTTATTAATATAATAAATAATCAAATTATTTTTTTGATTTATTAAAATTGAAATATTAGTAAAATATGTACCTGAAAAATATAATTAATATATTACAAACAACATTAACATTAATTGAATATAAATTTAATATTAACAAATAAAAAATTATTAGAATCTTGAACATAAAAATGTATTTTAAATAAAATATTAAAAATAAAAATAATTATATCAAAACCATTAAAGAATTTTTTTTACTATAATATTGAAAATTATAGATAAAAACAAATTTAAAAGATTAAAAATAAAATGAAACTTATTAAAAAGATAAAATTAAATTTATAATTTATTGATTTATTTAATTCAACTTATATATGAATTATTATTATTAGAATTACATTTTTTTGATAAAATTTGTGTATATTTTTTCGTTGCTCGATGATCCAATGGAGAGATGGATTAGAGAAATAGTTTTATAAAGTTTGTGATGTCAGAGAGAGGAAGTGAGTTAATTAAGAAAGAAGTAGGTTACCAGAAATTAAAAAATTAAAAAATTAAGATTAAAAGATGTGGTAGTTGAAAAGAGGATAAAGTAAGAATTTATCTACTCAAAATATGTTAAAGTCAGGTTAATAAAAAAAATGAAAGAAGAAAAAGTGAGAGACATAAATTAAAACTGATTATTATTGTTATTTTTTTAATCATTCAAGAGGAATTTCAAAGTTTAATAAAATAAAACTAATAATGCTATTAAAAAATTAAAATTGCATAAAGACTAATCAACATGCAAATTCAATAGAGAACAATTAACCTATAAAGAAAACTAAACAAGAAAAGAAAAAAAATGTTAAAATAGAGACCAAAATTCAAAAGAAAAGATCAAAACAAAATTTAAAAAAATAAAATAAAATATATATTCTTTTCATTTTAATAATAAATATCTATAAAATATATTTTGACTATATATTTTTGTAAATTTAAAATAAAAATTTAGTATAAAAAATTAATAAATAAAATTGATTTAATTTTATTTATTTCTAATAGTCAAAATTGCATCTACTTATGCTTTCTTAATTTTTTAAATATGTTATAACTAATTTGTGCTTTAATTTACATTTATGGACCAACGATTTTGTAAATTTGAATTTTAAACCTGAAAGTCAAGTTTCTACACAAAATTTGATCCAAGATTAAAACTATTAATCTAAGAATTAGGAGATATATTTTGTTTTTAAAATAAACTAAAAATTAAGATGGCTAGATGTCCAACTAATCAAAATATCTTTATAGAAAAAGGAAAACCTTAATATAATTAATATTTATAAAATTAATTATTTATATATTATAATATAATAATTATTAAAATAAATAAAAATAAAAATTTAAAGAGTTTTAAATATTTTAAGGGTTACATGCCCATGTTACTAGATTGGATATTTGCAAAATAAACTTATTGGTAAGAATGAAGTGAAAAAGCATGGGGCCTGCAAGGAGGAATTAGACATAGTGAATAGTCCTTGTCGTTTGTGGTAGTTATCGTAACGGTGAATGTTGTAAGTATACTTAATAATGCATTTTTTAAGATATACATTCTGACTATTTAAAATATTCTTTTGTTACAGGTGGTCATTTTATTAATAATTTTTTAAATGTGCACGTTAATCATATTTTTTTACCAGAACAAGTCAGGACTTGTTTTATTGGTGCAGGCAGAGAATCAAAAAATAAGGTGTCTGACATAGGTAGTACATCTTGTTGCTCTTCTAGAGCATTACCCGTCTTTGGATTAAAAACTTTAGCTCGTCCATTTCATAGAAAGAGACGCCTTCGGCGTAAATATAACCATCGGTCCATAAAATAGTTCTCTATTATAAGCGATTTATGCATAGTTTGAGTTCTTTATTAAAAATTAATTGGCCAAGGAAAATAAGTCGCTCCCCCTTTTCATAAAGTCGGCCTAGCATAATTTCAAAACATTAATTTAGTGGCTTTATTGAAATAATTAAATATGAAAGATTAAATATTTTGGCTTTTGTCCTTTCATATTTAATTATATTTTTATTCCCTTATTAATAATTTTTTTTTTTGTTCTAACCTTCAGGAATTAATTTAGGCTAGCAAAATTAATCATGGTTGACTCTAAGCGAAAGGGGACATTATAGTCCTCCCTTCTCGAGATTGATGGTCCTCTAACAATCACAAGTTAGGATGTTCTAGAATCTGTTCACCTTCCCATGTTGCATCATTCACTGGTAAGTCTCTCCATCTGACAAAATATTCACAAATCACCCTGTTTCTCAATCTTCTCTCCCTCATATCAACAATACTATCAAGAACTAAAACCAAATTCCCTTCCTCATCAAGGGGTGGAAGTTCTAGATATGAACTGTATGCTAACCTAATGCTTTCTTGAGGCATCAAACATGAAACACCTTGTGTATTTTACTACCTTCTGGAAGTTCTAGTTCATATGCAACCTCTCCAATTCTTCTTAGTATCTTATAGGGCCCATAGAAATGCAACAAGTTTTTCTGCTCCACTTTTCTTCAACGTTGATTGTCTGTATGGTTTTAGTCGCAAGAAAACTAAATCCCCAACTTCAAAAGATCTCTCAACACAGTGTCTGTCGGCATACATTTTTTGTTGGTTCTATGCATGTTGGAGATTATCCTTTAATGAATTGAGGATATCCTGATAGCTATAAATCATTTAGTTTTCCCGAGGGACTTTATTATCATCGAAGGCCAAATCCATGAATGAGAGTGCATCATACCTGTATAACACTTTGAAATGAGACATGCCAATAGGCATGGTAGGTGGTATTGTAGCAGTACTCACCTAAATATAGTCATTTGATCCAAGCACACTATTGCCCTACAACATAATGCCATAGAGAGGCCTCAATCCATTGATTCACTATCTTTGTCTGACCATCGGTTTGAGGATGGTAGCTCGTGCTCCGTGTCAATTTTGTACTTGCTAATCGAAACAACTCTTGCCAAAACATGCTGACAAACTTGTTGTCCCAATCATTAACAATAGCTTTGGGAAGACCATGCAACCTGAACACCTCTCTAAAGAATAATTCTGCCACTTGAGGTGTTGTGAAGTATGTAAGTATAGCAAATAAATGTGCATACTAAGTTAATCTATCAACAACCACAAATATGCAATCTCTCCCCTGAACACGTGGAAGCCCAATAATAAAGTCCATGGATATTCCTTCTCATTTATGTTCAAGTATCAACAATGGTTGTAGAAGGCCAGTAGGGAATGTACATGTTTTGACTTATTCTACTAACAAGTCAGCCACTCTCTAACATACTGCAACACATCATCCTTTAGTCCCTTCCAAGTAAACCTCTCTTGAATGTCTCAGTAGGTTTTGAAGAAACTTGGATGTCCTGCTAGAGGTGTATCATGCATTGGCCTCATAATCTTGACCTTCAACTTCGACCCTAGTACAAGATATATCTTGTTCTTATAACAAATAATATCATCAGCCACAAAATACCTATCATCTTGCACCTCTATGTCAATCAAGTCACAGGCAAAGTCATTTTTGGTATACTCAGCCACTAATTGAGATTTCCAGTCAGCTGAGATCTCAGTGAGAGAAAAAAGTGTCAGTTTTCTCGATAGTGCATCGACAACAATATTTTTATTTCCTTTAATATACTCCACATTGAATTCGTAAGCCTGAATCTTGCTCACCCACTTTTGTTGTCGTTCATTTAGATCATTCTATTCCAATGAATACTTAAGACTGTTATGACCAATCCTAACCACAAATTTAATTCCCACTAAATATTGTTTTAACTTAGCTAAAGCATGCATAATTGATAACATTTCCTTATCCTATGTTGAGTATAGTCTTTTTGTGTCCCTTAGTTTTTTTCTCTCGTATGCATTTGGATGTCGATTCTGCATCAGAAGTGAGCCTATCCCTTGACCCAATGCATCATTTTCCAAGATAAACAACTGTGTAAAATTAGGAAGTGTCAATATTGGACATGATCTCATGACTTCCTTAAGCTTGTCAAATGTCACCTACATCTCATAAGACCAATGAAATGCACCCTTTTTTGTGAGGTTTGTAAGTGGTGATGCCAATTGTGAGAAACCTTTCACAAACCTTCAATAATAGCAACATAGGCCCAAGATGCCTCTCAATTATGAAATATTTTTTGGTGGTGACCAATCCAGAATAGCCCAAATCTTCTCTTGGTGTACCTTAACACTGTTATCTCTAATCACATGCCCAAGGTACCAAATCTCTATCGTCCCAAACTCAAATGAGAAGCGTTCGCATAAAGTGATTGGGCCTCCATAATACCCAACACCACATCCAAATGTTGAAGATGGTCATTCTAAGACTTACTACATATCAGGATGTCATCAAAGAAAACTAATATGAACTTACGCAACTGATCCTGAAAGGTGTGGTTCATGCAAGACTATAATATCACTAGTGCATTAGTGGGTTGGAACTGCATGACTAGGACCTCAAAGTGTTCATAGTGATAGCGAAAAGTAGTCTTGTGAATGTCTTCTTCCTGGACTCGAATCTGGTGATAGCTTGAACGTAGATCAATCTTAGAAAAATACATGGCCCCATGCAATTCATCAAGTAGCCCGTTGATCCTGGGCATGGGGTATCTATTCTTAATGATCTTCTTTTTTAGAGCTCTATAATATATTCACAAGCGCATAGTGTCATCTTTCTTTTTTACCAAAACAACCGATGAAGCAAATGGACTGGAACTAAGCCGAATGCCCAATGCTTAGTAACTCCTTAATTGTTTTCTTAATTTCTTCTTTAAAATGGTGTGGGTGTTAGCTCTTCGAGCTCTATAACATGCTCAAATCCACGTTCAGGTGGTCTTCCCGGGGGAATTTCCCCAAACACCATGTTATGCTTATCCAACACTACCTAGTTATTAGCATGATACTATGACTCGCTGCTGGAGTAGGCTTGGAGGAAACAAAACACTAAACTACCCAACCCATATATCCATGCCTAAATAGAGCCTCCATCCTCCTTGTTGAAACCACTCGAGGACCATTATCAAGCATAGCCTTAAGCAACACCTTCTTACTGCCACCAATAAATTTGAGTTACATATGGAAAAAGTCCTCTACATAACGCTCAAGTGACTCTAACCACTAGAGTCCCAAGACAACATCAATATTACCAAGTCCAACAACATAGAAATCATTTGTTAGAGTGTAATCTTCCAACTGAATGCTAAGTTGGGGTGTCACCCTAGTGCAACTCAGCTAAAATCCATCTACGACAGTCACACTAAATCCTAGAAAATCTTCGACTTGTAGCCCACACCTCACCACTAAACCTTCATCGATGAAATTATGTTTGGCTCTGTTGTCTACTAAGCAAACCATTTATTGCCCCTTGGTTACACATCTCAATCTGAAAGTGTGACTATGGGGAAATCCTGACAAAGTAGCAATTGTACTACGAGGAGTTTCTTTGGCTAAAGTATCCTCCAATTCCACCTATGTTGGTTGATCCTCATGATCACTATCATCTTCCGCACTAGCCTCTTGCTCCTCATGCTCATCATCATCAGATATGAACTCAATAAGGTAAACTTTTCCCTTTCCTAGGCAATGATGTCCATGCTCCCATGGTTCTTTACATGAGAAGGATAGCTTCTTCCTCCTCAACTCATTCCTGGATTCCTGATCTGCTTTTGGTGAAGTATTCTTCTACAAATTAAAACCCTTTTTATTTGGTTTACACGAGCTGAAATTCTTCTTTTGTGGCTGAAAGGATGGTGTAGTCTCAAGGTCAAGAGCTAATCCAATGGCGTCATGCAGAGTGTTAGGCTTAGGGGGCCTTGACTAATCCCCTAAATTTGTCACTCAATCCTTCCACAAACAACATGGTGACTCTTCTTTTTGAAATGTCGGGAACCATGACTGTAATCTTTTAGAACTTATTAATATATGCTTCTACATGGCCAACCTGTTTAAGTTGAGCCACGTCCCAATAGTAAACCTCTACATCTTTTCGTTCAAAGAAAGCAAACAACTTATTAACAAAAATTTTGTAGGAGTGTACTGAAGCATGATCCTATGATACTAACCCATGGTGCCATAAATCATATGCTACACCCTCCAAATGCATCATGGCAAATTGTATGGCCTTGTCTTTTTTGTAGGTTTTAGTGACAAGAATATATCAAGTTTATGCACCCATGACCTAGCACTAGTTTTCCCGCTTCCATCAAAGGTGGGTAATGAGACTTTATTTAGTGCATCCTTATACTCTTTGGGTTGAGTGTCTTGCCCAATTTTCCTTCTAGGCCCTCTGTCTTGCCTTTCCAATCTGAATCTAGCCTTATCTTTCTATTGGTTCATTAATTGATTCAAATTTATTAATGTCCTGACTTGCTTCGAAAGTGTCATGTAGTCATCATGGGCAACCATGACATCATCTATGATATGTGCTTCTTCAACCTCTTGCTAAAGAACCTCTTCAGCCTCATTTATTCTTGGTAGAAATGTAGGTCTAAGTGATCGATCAGACCTTGTATTTATTGTCCTAACAACATTAGAAGTTGCTTCAGCATGGTTTTTGTGACCTATCTCACTACCTTCACCATCTTGATTAAATGTATGTGGTTGCACCTTAAATTACCAATAGCATTCAAGAGTTGTTGATGTGATTGCATGAAAGTTTGTATCATCTGTTGTTGTTGTTGTTGTTGTTGAGTCAACTGACCCAATATATCATGCATGTTGGGTTGACCATTTCCACCCTCATTTTGTTGCTATGTCCTATTCAAGGGATCATGTTCTTTTAGTACTTCTTGTTCCTTTTGTTCAACTCCAGTGTGTGGTGTAATATTTATGTGGGCCAAGTTCTCGTGGGTTCATAGAATCAATTCACTACGATGTCTTACCCTTGATTTGCACTATAAAT
Source organism: Cryptomeria japonica (assembly GCF_030272615.1). NCBI lineage: Eukaryota > Viridiplantae > Streptophyta > Pinopsida > Cupressales > Cupressaceae > Cryptomeria > Cryptomeria japonica. The sequence continues at coordinate 552,932,372 of NC_081407.1, read as the reverse complement.
TTTCACTTCTCCCTTACAATCAGCTGGTAATTTTGTCAAACAATTTGTGTATGATTTGGGTGTTGGCAATATGGATGAATTAATTATGTGTTGCATTGATGTTTTGTCATTGATGTCAATACTAGCTGTTATGGTTGGTTACCGGCAGACGAGTTTTGGTTACCGATAAAAGATCTTGTGTTACCAATGAGGGTTTAAGGTTTAACCGGCAGAGCTTTCACTGAGAAACCTTGACAGAATGCTAGGTGGTGTCGATGCAGCTTCTAGATGGAATTCAGGATGCGGAAGGTGATCCCTAATCGTGCCTGAACTGATTGGAGACATCGCTTTGGCGTGGTGGACTCAGATTAAGTCTTGTACCTATCTAGGTTATGGACCGGTATCATGTTAACGTGTTCTCTACACGTTACCGAGATGATTTATGGATTGGTTATTGTTGTTTTGGTCTTAAGCCAACATGGCATATCATTGTAATATGGATGTATGTAATGATCTTATTGTAATGTCTTTTAGGTGGCCGACCTAATTGGTTTAGGCCTTAGGGTTTGTATAAATTGATGTAAGATCTCATAGTAGATCATGGTATGGGAATGGAATAAGAATCATGGTCATGGAATGCAATATCATATGCGAAGGAGATTTGGTCGATCATAGGTGATCGAATTGGGTTTAAGTAAGAGGTCAAAGGCCTCTGGTATTGAGCTTAATCGAGACTGTAATCAGGTATGGTAGATGTTATCTCTGGCAGTTCATTATTCTGGATTGTTGTCCCTTTATCTTGAGGTGGTTATAACCTCTCTGTAGTCAGTGAGACTCTTTTGTAATGAGCAGTACGCTCTAGGCAATGTGCCTTCTTGCATGTGCAAGCCCCTCATTGTATCACATACTTTCTGCAAAAGTATCATCTGACTGTGGGTAGGCTTCCCACCGTGGTTTTTCCCTTTATCAGGTTTTCCACGTACAAATCATGGTGTTATGTGGTATGGTTGCATTGTTTTAATTCTCTGTTTCATTCTTAAGTTTTATTACTTACCGGTATTTGTTTCTGCTATTCCAGTATTCAATGTTTATGTGCTCCGGTTCAAGGTTATTAAGTGGTTTGATTGACATAATCTATTAACAACGGATTCACCCCCCCCCCCCCCTCCCTCTCAGTTGTTCACCGGTTATCCTAACATTGGGAAAGCGATGTTAGTTTGCAAATTTAGATGCATTTGGTATCTGTTGAAACCCAACAGGCTGGCAAGACCACCAACTCTGATACCACTACAAAGACCCTTGCTCAAATTGATCTGCTTTGTCTATATTTTTTAGATTTGACATTTCTACAACATTTGGCATATCATTCATTAATATCTGAATTCCTAATTACTGTTATATTTTGATAACATTTTTGATAACATGTCCTTGCTAGTTAATGGTGAGAATCACTATCTTTGTTGTGGCTAATCTTTGTGTTTGTTTTGAAGATATATTTGTAAGTATATATAACAATAAAGTAGTTTTTTTGTTTGATGTTTCAAGTCTCATTCATGAAGAAGAGCATACACGAGCATGAAATATTTGCAACATAGCATAAGAAACAAGGATTTTCTACAAACATTGTTCATACCAACTTCATTAACTAATTCAAATATTAAAAATTCTTACAGATATATTGTTGACCTTGCAAGTCTTCCAAACATAAAATGAGTTCACACCAATGCTACCAGCACCCATACCGGGCATGAAGTAGTCAAGAGTGATTTGTGTGATGATCTTTCCAACTCCCAAATTCCTGTAAATCTGCTTCAACTTCAAAAATTGTGTGTATGGCTACTAGTAGTTCATATCCTCATATATTCATCAGCTTTAATGACCACAACTCCAATATAGGGGCTAGCGATACTGCATTTACTGCTAGGGTCCTATGCAGGTTAGAAGGAGTACTTTCTTTTAAGACATTACATCTACATACTACAAGTCGACTCTTTTTCCACCATATTTGCAATATTCAAATAGGTACAAGTTGTGTGTGTGGTAAATGGTTACCTGGTGCAATTCGCCATTTTTTAATACCCTCGACTTGTCCTTATAGAATTTTTGAAGCCACCGCAAACTGGTTTCGGTGTCTCCACGTGATTACTGGATGGGGAACTCAGATTCGGCGCATATTGGAGAAGGACCACTGTTGTGTGCCCTAGGATTTCGTCCAACGCAATAGCTCTAGGGTTTCGTCTAGAGCTTCGAGTATAAAATATGCGGGAAGAGGTAATAATCCAAGTCTATATTCATGAATACTAATCTCCACCTAATTCTCCTCTTTATATTTTTGTTCTTTCATGTATCGGGCTTTTTTTTTAAATAAATGAAAACATTTTTTGAAGGTTATCGTAGTTTCCAAACTTTCTTAAGCAGATCGCCACTATCAAAATATAACCGTCGGCCCATAAAATAGTACTCTATTATAAGTGATTTATGCATAGTTTGAGTCGCTTAAAAAAATGTAATTGGCCAAGGAAAATAAGTTACTCCCCCTTGTCATAAAGTTGGCCTAGGACAATTTCAAAACATTACTTTAGTGCCCCATTGAAATAATTAAATATGAAAGATTAAATATTTTGTCTTTTGTCCCTTCGTATTTAATTATATTTTTATTCCCTTATTAATAATTTTATTTTTCTCTAACGTTCGGGAATTAATTAAGGCTATCAAAATTAACCTTGATTGAATCTAAGTGAAAGGGAACATTACAATCTCTTGCTTAATGAAAATAGATCCTAAAGCTCCACATGAAACCCGACCCTTAACTGAACAGTCTTAACTGAGTTGTCATTTCCTTGATTTCAAGTACACAACTAAGCAATTACCCGCAATTGATGGTAGTGTTTAAACTGTCAACTGTCAAAGCCACTCCTTAATTAAATCAGAAACTGAACACTTAACTAACCACCTAATCTTAGTCCATTGAAGACCTAACAATCTGACCATACTGTCATCTTGTTTTAGTCAAAGCCATCTAACAAAAACTATAAACATGCCCATCTACGATACTTCTACACGGGCACACCACTATCAAAATGGGTGTATTACACTATTATACCAAGAAAGAGAGGGTAATTGTGCATGGAGACAAGGTAGGATCCAAAGCATAAAGTGACACATCAATAGGGAATAAAGGAGGTCAAGTGGTCCAACCTTGATTTTGCTACTACTGTTGGTAGCTTTGTTGTATGTAACATGATGAATTATGTTGGTGCTTCAAGCCCTACAGAGGGTTAGTTTCCTCTTATGTTTATCATGTTGGTTTTATATTGTCTTATTTTATTATAAATAATTTTGAAGTTGCGGTTGACCACCACAACTAGAATCGTTATATTTGTTCTATATCTAGTAGGAATAGGCCTCTTTCTCTCATTTTAATACTTTCAAAGTTAGAAGTAGACCACCTTAAATGGTCATCTGGTTCTTTTGCTTGTTGCTTCTGTTGTCTTTTGTTCATGTTTGAAAGATGATAATGATAGCATATCTTATTGTACCCTATTTAATCACACTCCTATTGTAACATATCAACAAAACTTTCCAACAAAGCAACTAATCTCAGTGGTGCTCCATGAACAAATGCTTTGAAATTTGTGATACAAAGTATAATCACATGAAAAATGATTCTTTTATAACAATTATCATAGTTAAGGTATGAATCAAACTCATGTAAGTAGGCATTCTCATTACCAAGTAAATCCACGCTCTAAAGATTAATCTTAAAAAGACTAAAGTATGTGCAAATAGCATTATAAATATGAGTTAAGATGTGTTGCAACCAAACACAAAAAAAATGTCTTTTCTCATGTTGTAATGCAAAATTGGTTGCCAATAGAAACCTATTTTTATAGCACAAAAATCTAAGGTTTAAACTTTAAATCTAGACAGAGAAGTTCGAATATGAATACCAAAACCTGCTACTAAGAGTAAAATTGTTAATACGTGTGTTGAAATAAACAATGGAGTATAAGCTAAAAAGAACTAAATCTGAAAGCAACTAGAGCCTGAGGATTTAATCGAAAGGCCAGAATCTCAATTTCTTAAAACATAATCCAGAGATTATGAAAGAGATCCAAAGTCAAACTACTCAAACAACAATATCGAAAAACAACAAAAATTACTAGACCACACAATAATACTTATCTATTATCCAAAAAAAAAAATATCAAAACAAAATATAAGGCACAAAGAAACTTCATCAAGAAGATATAAAAACTAATTTAGGTTTAAGAGCCTCTATGATCTAAGCTCCTTTGTCCACCCAAGCAAGATGTCAAATCAAGTAAATAATGCAAATGCTTGCTTCTATGTGCTTGTGCAAGCATTTTAACTGAAATTTTATTGTATGGGAGATTTCAAGTGCATATAGCCCAATTAAAAAGCACACGGAAAATATTGAGAGGGGGAGGGAGGTGAATTAGTATTTTGAACTTTTTAGTAACAAGAAACTATATAAAACTTGGAGAGAGCAACCATCACAGTGCCAACACAGAATTTCTTGTGGAAAAAAACCCTTTTGAGTATTTAAAAAAAACACGACATACAATAGATTTCATTAACAAAAACAAAATTGGGCACCAACCCTGATTACACAAGTGAGCACCAACTCATTGAGAGCACCAACTCACTAAGAGCATCAACTCTCCTTGATTTTGAAATTGTAATGATGAAGCACCAACTTCACCAAAATGAGGCATCAACCTCGATACCTCTAATTTTGATATGTTTTTCTTCTCCAATTCATCGTACTCTTCCTCTTTAAAACTTCTACAATCTCATTACCCTAAAAAAATTAGTCGATAAAAATTTAGATAGCTTAACTTTTTATCTTTGCACCCTTAATCAACTATCCACATCTTTCCCTTGGATTATATCAAACACACACTATTTTTGCCTTCCTTTTAAATTCAATTCACTACACAATTTTATATATATATCAAAATGACGAACTCAGTCCTTTGGCTAGCCTTATAAACCCCACTTCTACAAACTTTTTGCAGACCAAAAACACCACCTATATCCTCTGCTTCAACTCAGGTATACAACCTTCACACCCAAGATTATGTGTATCACTAAAAAATCAAATTCCAAATTTCAATACTCAACACTACTCTATTACAACACGACACCCACATGTGACATTTAGTTGGCCCTATTTAACAACACATGACTCCACTCTCTCCTCAACACACAATCTTAAAAAATGCATCATACAAATACAATTATTGTTTTAGAAAAAAATTACGGATGCCTAATAAAGGCATTCATAACGACTCCTAGTATTACATGCCCTTTTTAAACGCAAGTTTGTTATAAGAATATAAAAGCTCGATGCAATATTATTTCCAGAATGCACGCAAACAAAAGTGTTTTTTATGTTAAAGAGGAATAACAACCGAAAAAAAATTAATATTGGAGCATGTGCTAGAATAACTTGTATTGCCACACAGACCGCCTCTATTCAATATACAGTTATTGGTTCTTCTTCAAAATTAAAATGATACCTTTATTTCAGCATACGGTCACGTACCACTACCTATTCATGACTCCATGATCTACTATGTGCTATGCCCCTCATGATACATTCAACACATTCTTCTTTAATGCTTGCTCCACACACAAATAAAAAATACTAAATATAAAAACTCACATCTCTCATCCACACATGTAAAAACCAACACTCTATGAACTGTTTAATCTCATCCGAAACCATAAAAGGAGTATTAAAATAATACCACCATATTAGAATATTCAACTGATGATGTGTCATTCAGAAGTAGACAAGCTGGCAAGTGAAGTGGACAAGCAGCTAGCTCAAGTTGATACCCAAGTAGCTCAAACACACAATGAAGTAGCTCAACCAGACTACCAAGTAGCTCAACCAAGCAAGAAAGTAGCTCAACCAAGCAACTAAGTAGCTCAACCAGACAACCAGGTAGTTCATTCCAATTCTCAATTACTTTGAGTAATCCACAAAATTTATACGACCTTGATCATCAACCTTTGACATCAATGGTAGCATATTCAACAATCTCCCCCTTTTTCATTGATGGCAACTCCATCTGAAACCAAACTAAAACAAAAAAATTCCCCAAAATAAAGTTGCTCCACCTAACTCACTACTCCCCCTTTGACATTAATGACTGATATGAATCTGCATAACTGAAATGGGGATGATAGAATATAGCAATGAAAACTCCCCCTAAGGTAACATAGCACTTCAATGATGGAGTAAAATCGTTCCCAACTTCTTCCTCAAGCATTCAAATGTTTCCTTTGGCAAAGGCTTGGTGATAAAATTTTCAATCTTCTCTTTAGTAGAAACATATTCCAAGTTAACTTGGTCTCTTAGAAATTAATACTTAATAGGAATATGTTTAGTCCTAAAGTGCATAACTGGATTTTTTGAAATATTAATAGCACTTGTGTTGTCACAAAAGATAGATATAGGATAATCATACTCTACCTTAATATCCTTCAATTTTTGCTTCATCCATAAAACTTGTGTACAACAAGACACTATTGTAATGTATTCCACTTTAGTTGTACACAAAGAAGTAGAAGCCTACTTTTTTACTTAACCATGAAACAAGACAACCACCTAGAAAGAATGCACCTAAAAATAATAACACTCGTGTTGTCACAAAAGATAGATATAGAATGATCATACTCTACCTTAATACCCTTCAATGTTTGCTTCATCCATAAAAAATTGTGTACAACAAGACACTCCACAACCTGCTTTTTACTTAACCATGAAATAAGACAACCACCTAGAAAGAATGCACCTCCACTTGTACTCTTTCTATCATCAACTAAGCCACCCCAATCTACATCTATATAGGTTGTGAGTGTAAAATCATTACCTTTGGGATAGCATAACCCATAATCCATAATACCCTTAAGTTACTTAAAGATCCTTTTAACTGCATGAACATGAGTATCCTTAGGAGTAGCCTAAAATCTAGCAACATGACTAATATATTACATAATGTCAAGTCTAGTAGCTATAGTGTACAATAAAATTCTTATCATATACTTGTACAATGTTTGATTAGCATCTAGAGACTCATCAACTTTACTTAATTTACATCCTGTCACCATAGGAGTGCTTACAAAATTACAGTCCTCCATTCTAAACCTTTTCAACATCTCTCTAATATACTTTTTTGAGAAATGAAAATGCCTTTATTTAATTAATGAATTTGCAAACCAAGGAAGAAAGGCATCTCACCCAACATAGACATTTTGAACTCCTTCATATTGGTAGCAAATAAATTACACATCTCTTCACAATCACTACCAAAAATCAAATCATCAACATAAACTCCAACAATCAGCATATGATTACCTTCTTCTTTGACATATAGATTGTTGTTTTCTATCCCTCTTCTAAACCCCTATTGCTTCAAATCAAATAATTGTAAAGTCTATCATACCAAGCACATGGGGCTTGATTAAAACCATAAAGAGCCTTTTTCAACTTGCAAACATAGTTCTAATTTTCTGATAACACAAACCCATTAGGCTACTCTATATAAACTTCTTGATTTAGATTACTATTCAAAAAATAGAATTAACATCCATTTGAAAAAAATTAAAACCTTTAAAAGAAGCAAAGGCTAAGACCATTCTAATGGCTTCAAAACATGCAACACAAGCAAAAATTTCTTCAAAGTCAATACTTTCAACCCATGCATAACCTTTGCACATGAGTCTTGCCTTGTTCCTTACAACTTTACCATCTTCATTTAACTTATTTTTGTACACCCACTTTGTGCCAATCACATTCTTGTCTTTGGGCCTTGGGACATTTTATGCCCTACATATCTAGCCCCGTCATTTTCTTTGTATGGAAAATGTGGGTCCTCATTTTTGTTTTCTTCATTTCCTTTTTGTTTTTTGTTTTTGTTATGTTCCTTTGGGATTTCAAGTTTTTGAAACCCCAGGGTGCCTCTTTGTTTCCTTCTTTTCTTTGTCCCGCTTTGGGATATCGTTTTGTTTTTGTTCTATTTCTTAAGACCTCAGAATTTTGGAACCCCAGAATACTGAAGTCTTGTTGGGCTTTCCTTGTTCCTCGTACTAAAGCCTCAGGAACTCGGACACCCAAGTTCCCAAGTTCTTCATGTTTGGTTTGTTTTCCAGACTTCAGAATTTTGGAATCCCAAAGTTTGATCCTTTGTTTTCGGTTTTGAGCCCCATGATTCTGAAATCCCGAAATCTCGGGTTCTCTTTGTTTTGTGCCTTGCCTTGGTACCTTGGAACCCTAGAGTCCCAAACTCGTGTTCTTCTTGTATTCCAGAGCCTCGGGATCCCAAAACCACAGAATCCCAGGCTTCTTTGTGTTTTGTTTGTCGAACTTCGGAGTTCCGAAATCCCGAAACCCCCGAGGTCATTCACATTAAAGAGGTTGTACGATCACCTAAGGGGAGGTACAAATAGTGTTAGAGTCATTTTGGCTCATTTGTGCACTTAGTTATTCTCAATCTCTCTACTCTCCTTCGATGACCTAGCTTCCTGCAGTGCACATTTTCTTTGTCCTTCCTCTTCTAGGTTGGTTTGTTATTTTCCTTGTTCTTGCTTTTCTTGTTTTGCGTGTTTCTTGCTTTCTTAATTTAGGGTTTAGGCTAGGTTTATGCTTTCAAATAAAATCAATTTTTTGTCGATCCTTAGGTTTTGATGGCCTCTTTTCACTCTTTCAGGATCTCGAATCTCCACGGTCCCAGAACTACCTTTTGAACTCTTTGGAACTTCGGGTTCCCAAAGTTCTTAAGTCCCTTTGAGTCCATTCTCAAGTCTTACAGGATCCTAGAATCCCATTATCCCCTTTTCATACCCAAGTTGAAATCCTTCAGGATTCTGGAACCCCAAAATCCCAGAGCCCCTTATGCTTCCAATTTAAACTCCTTCGGGATCCTGGAACCCCAGAATCCAAGAGATCACCCTAAGAACTTACCTTTGAGAACTTTAAAACTCTGGGTCCTCGAAGTCCAAAAACCAATCTTTTGAAGAGTTCCTCCCTGCCCTAGAACCCCAAAGTTTCGAAGTTAATCCTTGTGTTGCCTTTATCATTTCAGGGTTTCGGAACCTCGAAACTCTGAAGCAATTTCATGTTCCTACATTTGAAGCTTTGAGACTCTTGAACCCCAGGATCCCAAAATCGACTGTAATAAGCTCTTTTGAAACCTTGGAATCTCTAAATCACTTGTAATGAGTCCTAATTAGACCTCGGAACCCTAAAACCCCAAAGTTTTGAAGTCTTTCATACTTTGCTAATATCATGAAGCTAATTATGTATTTATAGTTGCAGGCTAAAGAAGGCATATGGAACCATCTACATCCATTTATCTAGAAGACCAGAGAAGAGATAAAGTTGGAGAAGAACCCATCCACAATTAAATACCAATACCAGGGACAGACCTTGGTATCCAAGCTAGATAATGAGGTACAATGGGTGACCGATACTGAAGTAGGTCACATCGAGGTAGAAGATATCAAAAGGCAAGTTGCTCGGCCTAATTTTGATGTGCCTTACAGATGGATTAGAAGATCAAGTTAAATGGTTGAGGCTACCATATTTCCTCAGGCCTTACAATCTCTTGAGTTGATACTCACAATAGGTCAACACAATAACCAGGAGACCAAGAAATGTGTGCATGCAGCTAGTAATGTTATAGTAGACCTCTCTCCTGAAATGATTGGCATGACATTCGAGATCCTTGAATTTGATAAAGTCCTCCAAGCTATATAAGAGGAAGCAATCTCCATATTTAAGAATAATGCCTCAAATTATAAGTGTCAAATCAATGAGGCTTGGCAAGAGGAACCTAGAAAGTTGGGCCCCAAAGCGATAGACATATTAAGGGCAGACTTCGAGGAAGCACCCAAGGATATAGTGATTATGCTAAGTCATGCTCTTGGTAAACCATATTGCCGACACTTTCATTTATGGATGTTTCATTATATGCATACAATCCTAATTGGGAAAGAGTATTTTGATTGGGCCCAAATTGTTTCTAACAACATCCACAACTAGTTAACCACAGTACTGCAAACAAAAAAGTTCTTTATGAATTTTTATATTATATGGATAGTGGCATGAGCTGGAAAATACCCAGGCTTGAAAATAAAAGGTAAATTGGGGGAAGAACAAGGATAGAAGAAGGTGTGGGAGTATTACACCCAACTACCCATCACACGGGCTAAGTTCCATTTTAAAAGAATAAATGACACATTTATATATGCAATCATAAATAAATTGGCAGGTGATGTAAGGTACAAAATTTCACCCGAGGCCATGAAAATGATCAAAGAGTGGGGTTATTGGTTCCTTCAAAACCAACGCTCTACTTACATTACAGTAAGTGGATTCACTGGGGACCCATTCCTCCTTCCCAGATTTTGCAGCAAAAGAATAATCATTCTTGACTACACAAGGAAGATTGTGGAATTGCAATCACTTCTGACCCTTAAACACAAAAATGGTGTCACATTCCCTATCTCAGTGGAATATTATACATGTTAGAATTTGCAAGCAGCTAAGGCAGCCGAACAAGAGCTGGAGGACCTCTTCTTAAAGGAGTTTAATTATGCAAGAGACAGATATGACCTGTTAGGTAAATTAAAGCAAATGATGCCTATCTCGTATCCAAGTCACCAGCGAGCTTTGGAACATTTCTGGGCAAATATACAAGACAGCTTTGAGGCTCAGGTGAGAAGATATCACAGATTGGCAGTTCCTCAGATTAGGAACTTTAACATAGAAACCAATCTCCCTAAGGATCTCAGGGATCATGAAGAGATACTAGATCAAATATGCAACAAAAAGGGGATTGATAAGAAACCACTATTTTCTAGATCCAATGTTTAGATCAGGAAATTATTGATGTGGATACAGTTTCAGAGAAGGTAACAGAAAAGACAATGTAGTGGTTAGGTTTGAGGATTCGTCCAATTACCACAAAAGAAAAGAAGAAAGGTAAAGCTATCTATAATCCTCAATCCAAAGTACACAAGGAGAACCCTATCAGAATCTAGAAAGAATAATTTTCTTGATCCTGAAATCGATGCGCAAATATTGACAATTGAGAGCTCAAAAGGCAGCTAGATGCAAAAATGAAAGTGTCACAATTACTCAAGACAACTATTGAACATGGGATAACCATTGGATTACAAGCGATGCCTTGAGCTTCCATCCATCCCATTGTTCCAACCATTGGGATCGTGCCAGGAGAGGGTACTTCACATATAGAAACCACTGAAGAGAAAGCTCCTCCTGTGGCATGAACATCAACACCTTCTCTTGTTCCAACAAAAGAGCAAGTAATTATTGACAATATTGAAGCTGACTTTGGCCAGGACGATGAACCTATTGCAGTGATTGCTTGGAAAAAGAAAGGTGAAATAAAGCAAAGGCAACCCATTGTCAAACAAGTTCATATGCACTTGAGGCTCAAAAGGAACATGAAGTTCAAATTCAACCAATGGAGGTGCATATACAACTAATGGATGTAGAAGAAGAAGAGCATGAAGAACAAGATGAAAGACTCATCCTCACACCTCAAGATAAAGAGATGTTACTCAAAAAACTAGAGGGAGTTGAACAGAAGCAAACAGATGAATCTAAGAGAGTATTTGAGGAAGAGGTTACTGAAAATCTAGAGGAGTTAGCCAAGCAACAACAATTGAATCATGAACAAGTGCTCCAAGCTAACCTATCTCAGTAGGTATCTCAACTCCTCTAGCAACAAGAAGGTCCTGCATTGCAACAAACTCATGAACCACTTCAAGAACAAGAGCAACAAGATGAGGAATGGGAGCAGCACGTAGAGACACATAGGGTCACTACAGAAGTGACAATACAGGAAGGAGAACAAGATGATAGTATGCCCCAATGGTTAAATTTTACTTTCATGAAAAAGGAGAAAGTCATCCTCCCAAACATCACTTTGTAGAAAGTGATTGTTGAGTCCCCAAGGAGAGCCAAGAAAGCTAAAACAATTCATCATCTTTATAGAATTTATTCAAGGGATGTAATTGCAAGTATAGCAACTCCTGTACCCAAGACTGAAGGACAACCTCAAGCTACCCCGAAGTTCTAAGTGTCAGAAGTTAATCTAGGTAAGCAGACCAAGCGGGAGGGGTAGCTACTTTAGTTGTTGCAGCTTCTACCATTCATATGAGAATAGAGAAAGAGAATAAGACAAAGGCAAAAGTCAAAGCACAACTAAGGCAATATAAGAAATTTCTCATGGAGATAGCAAAGCCACTTGACTCCAAAATAGATGATGCCTTGCCATCTACCTCATCTCTACCACAAGGTGATATAAAAGCATTATACGAAATGAGGAAAGTGGCTACAACTGTCAAGACATGGGAACATGATTAGCTAGGTAAAATTAAGTTGTTTTTATAGGACACCATGTAAGTGTTTGAAGAAGCTCATTCCAATGAGAACGTTCTTATTTACTGTTCTACACAGTGGGAACAACAACTCCTTAAGTTCTCAAAGCAACGTAATATACTTAAGAAGATCCAAGGACTAGGAGAAGAGGTGATTAAAAAGGAAGACCTATTGGGAGGAGATACTATTGCTAGCCTACAAACATGCATAGATATTCTTGACTTTAAGATAGAAATGATGGAGTAGTGTCGCATTGAGGTTCTAAAAAAACATCCCCCACTCCTTAGTGTGCTTGAACAATATGAGGAGTTCATTGTCAAACTGCTAGGAAAATATGGGTACAGTCTTAAGAAAGATGGAGTGTTACATCAAGAAACTATACTCAGCAGATGGGATTCTTATACTACTAATCACTTTGCAACCGTTGTTGAATTCAACATAGAAACAATGAATAGATACATGTATATGATATTCTAGTGTCAATGAGCAGAGGAAATAATGGATGAGATGGTAAGTGGGTTGGAAAGCACCAAATAAATACTAAGAGTCTCAAAGTTCCACCTAACATATGTGGTTGATCCTCTGTCCACTTTCGTAGACTGCTTCATCAACAACTACTAGAACGACAAGAAGAATAGAAGACAAACAGGTAGTTAGTCACATAATGCATGTCACCACCATAAATCACTGTAACATCAACAAATACTTGATGTTACAGTTGCCTTACTTTCGCACCATCATTGCATGATTTGAATGTTTTGGAGCTAATGCACCGTCAAGAACATGAACTACAAGCACCAGTTTAGTAATAGTTAAGTGGAGTTCATAGGCAGCGACTTGCATGTCGACTACGACTCACCATTTTGTAACCTAAGTTTTGGCACAATTAATTATTGGGTTATAGGGATGAAAACATTATAAATTGTAAAGATTGGGCTTTTTGAGGGTTCGCGAATTGATGATTCAAGGCTATTTAGCTAGAGAATGTTTACTTTTTCTGCAATTCTTTCTCGGATCTATTTTGTTATCCATTTTTGAAGATTAATACAAAGCAACTTGTGGATTGCCTAATGTGCAATACGTGTTTTCGTAGTTGATGTTCTTCATAGTCTGGTATCTTCTCTCATTCTAATCAGCAGCTTGTCCTTTCAGTTTTATTATTTTATGAATCATATTATGCATGTGAATGGTATATGAGGACGAAATAGTAGAACAATTTTATGATCTTTTGATATCCAATTATGTTTATGTGTGAGTTGATTGACTTTCCATATTTGTTGGAATGTTATTTGAATGTTATTGATAATACTCCTTTGTGATACACCAACTTCGTAATTTTCTTAATTGTTAAGCATTGGTTCTATTATTGTCTCGTGTTACCCTGACCGGTCTTTTGATGTTTTTTTATTAAATTTAAAATTAAAAAATACAAAAAAAAGGATTTTGTTTGTTTTGTTCCAACCACCAGGCCCCTTGACGGGTACAGTTACATCAGCAACCGAGTTATCTAACACTGTCGTGACCTGACTACAAAGACCTTGGAGTTGTTAGTCTTTAAGATTGACTCCATTTTAAGACAGGTGGTATACGTTCTCATATCCTACTTTACTGTTGGGGAGTGCCTCAAAACACCCGTCAACAAGACAAGTTCCCAAGTTTCACTCTTTTGAATTTTATCAAGCTCTTCTTCCATAGCTGCCACCTAATGTTTATCTTTTTCTACCTCCTCAAAACTTTTTGGCTCAATCATGGACAACAAGGAGATATCTTCATCTTTTTTATAGTTGACATATCCTCTCATGGCTCTTCATCTATCCTCTTGCAAAATCTAATCAATAAGATGATTTCTTTGAACAAACTTTGATGAAGTCTTCAAGGAAGTTATAAATATGCACTTACTTTGATCATTTGCAGGTGTACTTTTTGTAGTTACATTTGTTGTCTCTTGTTGAGAACTTGAAGATATATTTACAGAATTTAAATTTGTTGTTCCAGGTTGTATGTTTGAAGGTTTTTGTTGAACAACACCTTGTTCTTCAACTATTTGAAAACTACCATCATCATCATGCAACTTGCCACATAAATATAGTGTCTTCATGTACCTTCACATTAGCACTAGAATCAAACTTCCCAAGTTTGTCACCATCCCTCTTAATATAGCAAGGACTACCAAAAATTCTAAAATACTTAACTAAAGCAGTCTTACCTTTCCCCAATTCATATGGAGTTTTGTCATGCTTTTCTATAATCAGCCCTCTTGAATGTAGACAGTAGTGTGAACTGCCTCTATCCAAAATAAATCCTTTACTTTTGACTCATTCATCATATTGCAAGCCATTTCTTGGATTGACTTGTTCTTTCTCTCAACAACAACATTTTGTTGTGGTGTCCTTGCAACTGAACACTATATTTTTATGCCATGTTTTTTACATAAACTTACTGAAACGCATGGAAAATGGAGGTTAGTATAAACCAATAGGAAATCATGTTAGTAACAAGCTTTCAACCATAAGAAAAACATGAAGACAAATCCATCCAAAGCATTATAAAATAATATTAGTACAAGAAGCTAATTAGGAAATAAATAAACAAACATGAATACTACTCCCTCATGATGCTCCCTATGTCATGACTCTTCCTTGTCCTCCTCCTCTCCAAGATCCTACTGCAATGTAAAGTATGCCCTCAGATTGAGCACTAGCACAAAGGATGTCAAATGGAGGATGGGAGATGGTTGATTATGTGAAGTGTGGATGAAGCTTGTGAATGGAGTATTAATGTCAAATAGCAATTCCAACTAGTGGAAGAGCTAAAACATAATGCAAATAATTAAAAATCTAAGCAAAGTAACAATGCATGGATAACTCTTATGGGTATGTGTGTGTGTCCCCCAACAATGAAGGAATGAGCTCTATTTATAGAGAAAATGGGCAAATCAAGGGTTGAGATTGAGTTGATTGAGGAAGGGTTAGGATTGCTTGAGGAAGTGTTGATCTTTAATCCATGCGCTCCCCTTCAAGCCAATCACATGTTGACAAGTGTCAACAAGGGAAAGGCTTGAGAGGAGAGGGAGGGAAAGCATTAAATGCTTGATTAGACACAAAGGTTACCATGGGTGGTTAGGTATGGTTAGGGGATAAAAATTTTACCCAATGGTTAAAGGAATGTGCAAGGGTTAAAGGGGACTTGAGGGTTACCATGGATGGTTGGGTTAAGGAATAAGTCTTTAATTAAGGAGTAGGGGAATGTGCAAGGGTTAAAGGTGGGTTAGGTTGGTCAAAGACCCATGTGGGTTAGCTTGTGGAAGGGATAAGGCTTTTAATGCTTTGTAAGAGCCTTAGATAATTTGACAAGTGACTATTCACTTTAATCCCTTGGTTGAGGAATGTACAAACCATTAAAGGGTTATTAGGCTAATAATAGGGGTTTAGACATGATTAGAAAAAGGGTTAACTTGCAACTTGCATTTTCTAGAAAGTGCAAGTGGGTGAGGGATTTAGGAATTTAAATAAATATTTATTTATTTAAATGTGAGGGATGGGATTT
This sequence comes from Cryptomeria japonica, assembly GCF_030272615.1. Taxonomy (NCBI): domain Eukaryota; kingdom Viridiplantae; phylum Streptophyta; class Pinopsida; order Cupressales; family Cupressaceae; genus Cryptomeria; species Cryptomeria japonica. The sequence goes on along the minus strand of NC_081407.1, from coordinate 552,916,402 downwards.
TAGGGATTCAAATAAATATTAATTTATTTAAATGTGAGAGTATATTAATTAAACAAATATGCTTTATTTATTTAATTAATTGTTAAACTATGGTTTAATGATTTAAATCAAATAAATTCAATAATTTATTTAATTAATAGGAGAAGAGCGCGAATTTATTTAATTAATAGGAGAAGAGCGCTAGAGTGAATCGATTAAATATTAATTTAATCAATAGTTGAATGATGTTTAAATAATCAAATAAATACTAATTATTCATTTAATTAAGTGAATATTTTCGGGTGTCTACATTTGCCCCTCTTTGAGATGGTGTGGTATATCACATCATTGCAAAGAAAAACAAGTAAGCATGGTACATGCTCCAACATGTGCTAGGTTGGTGGTTAGGTATGCCCCCTTGAGAGATGGGACAAAATTTCAAAAATTTGAGAGCTCTCAAAATTTTTGAGAAAATTAAAGGCATAGCAGAATGGAGGATTTTGCATTGAGAAAATTAGGGTAAGCCGGTAAGTATCCTTAGGCCATACAATAGATACAATGCAAATGCAATATTGTGGTGCATTTGATTGATGTTGTACAATTGATCAATATTGTTTGTGTTGTTATATGGAGCCTAATTAGACTCGAACGTTAAATTTTACCTACTATCAGCGCGGTTTCCCCCTATATTTTTCGACAAGGGTTTGGGGGCAGCGCCCCCAAGATGGGGTCAAGGGGCAACGCCCCTGACACGTAGGCCAAAAAGACTTATTATTTTATAAAGGCATTGGGTGTTATTTTTCTATTGGTTGACATGTTGTAACCCTAATTTTGTAACTGGCATGAGTCTTGATAAAAAGGCTAAGGGTTAGGGTTTTCTGTAGAGAATTTTGTAGCATTTTGCAATGATATTGAGTTGCAAGGGGATTGCTGGTTGTAATTGATTTGATTTACTGGATATAATATTGGACTCTCTATTTGGTGGATATAGCCTGAGATTGGGTGAACCACGTTAAATATTGTCTCTTCGTTGTTATTATTTTCGTGTTTTTCATTCTTGTGTTTAATATTTATCTGTATATAATTGATATTTTTTGCATGCAATTCCTAACAGTTTGGACAATCTAGTGCAATTAGTTGAATTGCCCTTGTTTTAGTCAAAGCATGATAGTTGATGTCATTTTTCACTCAAATAGGATAAAGTCTAAGTAATTGAATCAAATTGACATGTTGAGACTTAGATAATTGATGTAATTGCCTGATGAAGTCAAGATATTTGAATCAAATTACTCATTTAGACTTAGACAATTGATGTAATTGCCTGATTTGATTGTGTTTGATTGATTGACCAATTGAAAGTTGGGTTTAAAAAGGCAGACACAGTAGTGTACAGGATAGCCTAGATGACATCGGCTATGCAGCCCTTCCTATTAGAGATGTACAACACTGAACTTGGCTTGATTTGTTTGTGGGACATGATGCAAGGTATGTGTTTATGATGACATAGATAGGGAGGGTGAGGGGGGAGTCAATGTTAGATAGAAGCTATGGAGAACCTAGGACCCATTCCTATGGAAGAGGATCAAAATAGAGTTATCCATTATCATAACTATGATGTATGAATGATATGCAACGATATCGATTTATGGATGGAACACAACGAAATGCAATGGTAGGATATGTTTAGGTGAAATGACATGGATAGATCTTGTTCTTTTCATAGTGCTTTCTTTCATCACTGGACTTACTTGGCACTGATCTTGATCAAGGTATCAAAAACCAAGGTTGAGTGTTAAACCTGTAAACAGACAAATTACAGATAAGGAATATTCCCCTCTATTTTGGTTCACATACTAATGGTCGAGGCATATGTTATAGTCAATAATCCATAGTGATCCATGATTCTATATTTTTGTATGCAATCTCATAGCTTAGTGAACTTCCTATGTAGACACCATTAGTATTTGCCCCATAACTTCATTGGAACAATATACAGATAGAAAACAAAGAAAAGATGCTATGAACCATCCTGCCCACTCCAATCACTTGTGGATATCCTTGAGTAACATAGGAACATGATATAAATTAGTAAAAGACAAAAGTACTATCAATAGTCGAACAACCAATGAATCTTCTTAGCAAAATATGTGTCATCCTGTCTTGTTTTGAAGGAAGGATACATCCTTGTTAAGACATGTGTTTGATGTGAAGCCGAAGTATTTGGCAATTTGTGGACTACTTGATAATTTGTCTTATTTGAGTATTTGATTTGCACGCTCAGTTTGTTTTCGCGTCTGGTCAAATGTTTGTGTGAACAAGAATCAGTTTATTGCAATGTTTTCAATTCATTTTTGTGATGTTTTGGGATTTTTTAGATTTGTATAGTTTTTCTAATGTTTTTCAAATGTTTTTGGATTATTTCAAGATATTTTTTGAATGTTTTTGGATTATTTCGGAATGGTTTTCCGAATGTTGTTGATACTTTTGAAGTAAAGTAGTTCTACGAACCGATGATATTCAGGATCCACTCCCATCATTATGTCAAGGGAAGTTGCCCCTGGTTAGGTGTAGTTGTTAAGTGCAATGGTGGGACTATAGGACAAAGATAAATGATAGATCAATATCAAGCCATGGAAAGTATGAAATGTTGTGGATGAATGAAAGGATTTGATCAATGAATCTAAAAGACGGTGGAGCAGATCCTTTACGCATGGTGCATATTTGCCAGGTTTTCACCATCGTACTTGTCCAAGGTGCCACCTGAGCGGTTTTCACTATTTGGACAAATGACTTCTCTTTACTATTTTCTTGTTTTTCAATTTTTTTGGTACTTTTTTAGGACTTTTTCTTAATGTTTTTTATATTTTTGATTTATGTGCAAGCCTGATGCTTTGAACAACTATGTATGGAATTTCTTGAGATGCATGTTGTTTATTGGATGTGATAGTGGTTCCCCCTCTAAACGATCTAACTAATATGCCCTAGACCCAAAGACTGCAGTAATTACATAGGGACCTAGCCAGTTTGATTCAAATTTTCCTCTATGTTCCCTATTTGGTTGGTTGCAAGGATTTTCTCTGAGAACCAGATTGCCAACTTCAAATATTCTATGCTTCACTCTATGATTGTAGCGTTTGCTCATGCACTATTGATATGCTTTAAGGTGGTTGAAGGTATCTTGTCACTTCTCATCTAACAATTCCAAGTCTTGAAGACATGAGACCCAATATTCCTCATCATCGACTAGATTGTGCAGTGATACTCACAGGGATGGTAACTCAACCTCAATAGGTAAGATAAATTATACTCCATAAACAAGTGAATATGGTGTTGTACCTTAGGGGTTTGAATGCTAGTTCAATATGCCCATTATGTAGGATTCAATTAGATGTGTCAATCATGACCAATGTCATTGACTGTTTTCTTTAGGATCCTGTGGATATTCTTGTTTGAATATTTTGCTTGACCATTGCCTTGTAGATAGTATGGGGTGGAGAATCGATGTTAGATATGGAATATTTTACACAATTCACGGGCATCCTAGTTTTTGAATGGAAAACCGTTATCTGTAACAATAGACATGGGAACACCATACCGACATATGATATAATTGAGGATAAAGGACACAATTTGCTTGTTGGTGACTTGTGTTAATGGAATGACTTTGATCCATGCTGTGAAGTATTTAGTGGCAGTGATAATCAATTTATGGCCACCTGATGATGATGGATGTATCTTACCCAAAAGGTTGAGTCCCCATTGATAGAAGGGCCATGGTGTTGTAATAGGTTGTAGTTCTCGTGCTAGTGCATCTATCAAGTCTCCATGAACTTGGCATTTCTTTCACTCTCAGATAAATAGTAAGAGTCTTTCTCCATTGTAGGCTAGTAGTATCTTGTTCTCATGATCCTTTTAGCCAAGGAAGGGCCGCTAGACTGAGCTCTGTAAATACCTTCATGTACCTCTTGTAAATTTGTCATCACGTCTCCTTGCTCTAAACATCACAGGAGAGTGCTATCGATACCTTTTTGGTATAGGGTGTCGGCAATGATTATGTATCAGGATGATTGGTGTATGAAGATCTTGCGTTGGTTATTAGATAGGTTTTGTGGAAGGGTTTGATCACGAAGGTAAGTGTAGAATTCACCATACCAAGGGGAATTGGGACCCACAATTTGACATACCATTTTGGCTTCCATGATATAATAAGCATAGATCCATAGTTGTTCTACTAAGAACTTGTAGCCTGAAGAATTTTGTGGTAGATCCAAGAGAGAGGCTATAGTAGCCATGACATCTACAACTTTGTTTTATTCCCTTGGGACTTGCTCAAAAGTGATAGTTGTAAATATTAACTTGAAACTATGTACCATACATTTATAAGGCATGATATTTTCATCCTTGGTTTGGTAGTCATCATTAACTTGTTGAATCTCTAGTTCAGAGTGACCATAGATTTGTAGGTCCTTCAAGTTCCACTATATAGCTATTTTGAGGCTTGTGATCAAGGTTTCATACTCTGCTATGTTGTTTGTGCATGGAAATGTTAGCCTATATGGCTTTGGGATGTTGTCACCTTGAGGAGTGACGAAGAGAATTCCCGCTCCTGAACCATGTTGGGTGTATGTTCCATAAAAGTAGAGCTTCTACTACTGTGTAGGTGTTACCATGAATATTTCTTCATTTGGAAAGGTTGATATAAGTGGGTGATTACCTTGCATGGGAGCCTTTGCAAGTTGATTTTCTATTACTTACCCTTTGATTGCCTTGCAATCCACATACTCAATATCAAATTCACTCAGGATCATGACCTACTTTTCTAATCGACCAGTTAGAGTTTCTTTACTTAACAAATATTTAAGAGGATTGATCTTTGCAATGAGATTTCTTTTATGTGTTAGCATATAATGTCTTAGATTGAGTGACACTAGGACTACTGCAAGTAATGCACACTCAATAGGGGTATAGCTGAGTTCATACCCTACTAATAATCTTGAGATATAGTAGAATACACATTCCTTGCCTTCTGCATCATGTTATGCTAATAGTACCCCTAAGGCAATAGCAGTACTTGACATGTATAACAAGAAGGGCTTGTCTGGAGTTGGTGGTATTAACAAAGGTGGTGTCAATAGGTAGTATTTCAACTGTTGAAATTCTTGTTGGTATTTTTCATGCCATTTGAACTTAATGTTTTTCAATAGAAAATATGTGAATGGATGAAATATATCAGCCAACTAAGTGATGAACCGATGAATGGTTTGTGACCTCCCTTGCAATGTGTTTAGTTTTTTATTAAGGAAAATCAGGTTCTAAGGGACCCGATACCCGCTTACAAAATGAAAAGATAGGCATGAAAGAACCAAGAGAAAACAGGACAAAGACAAAAAAAGCTGCAAAAGACCAGCAGAAAACACAACAGCTAGGAAAAAGGACAGCACAGAGCCAGTGAGAGACTGGCAGACAAAGACCAGATTACATTTCAAATAAAAACTTTTATGGACTCTTCTATGTCCTTGACCAACATCATCATAGCCTTGGCGGCTTCTCTCAGGTCTTTATTCTACGGCTTCAAATGAATGTCTTTAGTCTTTATCTCCACATCACAAGTCACCTGCCTAGTTCTATGCCTGGAAGTTTGGGGAGCAGAGCTGGAAGTTGGCATATCATCAATGATCACCATTTCTTTGTTCTATTGGTTCCTCTCCAGACAATCCACCAGGGCATTCATATTCTGAGACGAAACCCTCAAGACCTCAAGACTGTGATTCATGAAATTCTTCAAAGCCTTCTCAGTTTTAGCAACCCGATTGATGATGGCTTCATTTTCAACCTCAGCTTTATCTTTACAATTCTGATAACATCTTCCAGATGTTTCAAGTCTCCCTTTATCAAATCTTTTTCCAAGCAATCCTGCATTTCAATTTCATCCTCTACCTCACTGTTATCCACCTCCCCATCCTTTTTCCCGATATTGGCATCCTTAATCAAATACTGAATCTTATACTCCAAATCCCTTTGTTTACTCTGAATGCTGGTAATATTATCAATTACCCATTTTTGGAAATTGAAAGATTCTAACGTGTTGTTTCTGGCTGCGTTTCAAATGGAGTCCGTCGTTTCCCTTCCCCGCTCAGAGCTCATAGAAATAGGGTTAGCTTCCTCCATGGAATTATGGGCAACATTCCTACTATCCGAAGCAATAGGGTTTGAGGCTGGCTTTTCAATAGAGACTTTTCTCTTCATCTCCTCCTCTTCTCCAACTTCCTCTTTATTCTCACTCTCCGCTTCATAATCAGCCTCCTTACCCTATTCCTCCTCCATACCAGCTTCATCATTTGTGTCCTCTTTATCCACATCATTAGATCTTCCTTTTTTATGGAGAGGAGCATTTGACAAATCATCATCAAACTTAGAATCAACGTGACTATCTGAAATATGTGCATTTGCCACCAAATGGTCATCCTTACTAACCCTAGCTTCTTTCTTCAAGTATTCATAAATAAGCAGAATGAGCAAGGGATGTGTTATGGGATAGGAATTGGGATTTTTGTCATTGTCAGCCAAACTCTCATTCAGGGAAGAAGCTAAATAGAAAGGCAAAGAGATCTTAACCCCATGGTGGAAATGGTTAAGAAGAGCAAAATGATAGTTGTAAACCTTCATGAATCTACCATCAACAGTAAGAAATTCCATCAAAACCCTTAGCATCTTCTGCCAAAAGTACTTTACCTAATGAGGGAAGTAGTACGAAACATTGTCTTTCTTGACGAGCCGAACCTTCTCATCATCAGTTTTAGGGAAATTTTTAATAGCTTCAGCAGCAAACTTTCGGTCTCTGTAGAACTTGGTGCCTTCCTTCTGTAATCTTGTGACTTCTGCCACTAGGTCTTCATCGACCTTCCAGGTCTCACCAAATAGAGTGACTTTGTTGTTGTGTCATCCCTTTACAAATCCACACGAAACTGACTTTTTGCTGCCATGCAACTTCTCCATGTAGTCTGTCAAACCATATCAATGGAGCCTCCTTCAAACTTTCTACTCACTTTTCCAGTTTTTGCAACCAGAATCCTCATTCTGGTTAAGGTTACCTCCCATTTTGAAATGCAGGTCGAGGTTTTCAATAGTGCACAAAATGCCCACAAACTGAAGACCAAAACTTAAACACAGGCTCTTGAACAGAATGTTGGGTTCAAAAAATAGGGTCCTTTCCTTGATTTTGAAGGAGTATTTAATGATGGTCACGACACTCCAACACTTATTATGATTGGCCCCATCACACATTTGATCATAATAACGATGCCTTAACAAAATCATTAACTGACACTTCACATAACCCCAATCTTTGCCTTTGGTATCCGAACCAAAAGGGGTAATGATAAAATTAACTTGAGCCATTGACACAATCATATAATAATTGCACCCTGACATCTTTTTTGCAGTTGTCTTCTCCGATATATTTAGCGTCCTCCTCTAAATAAACCCCCTCATTAGCTAGAAGGTCAGCAACCTTATTACCTTCCCTAAGAGTATGGGAGATGAAGACACTATCATAGTCTTTTAATAACTTTTTAGCATTTTCAATAATGTTGAATATGTTCCAAGAGGGGGAGTTAGAACCTTTAATAGCCTGAATAATATTGAGGGAATCCCCTTCCAGACATATTTTTTAAAATTTAAAACCCTAAGCAAGCTCGAGACATTTCAACATAGCCTAAGCTTCAGCAACATGATTGTTTTGAATTCCAAAGGGGGAAGCAATAGCAGCAATACAAACACCATGAGAGTTTCTGATAACTCCTCCCCCTCCAGACTTCCCAGGATTGCCTTTGGCAGCCCCATCAAAATTCACCTTGACCCAATCATAACATGGGAATCTCCAGATGACATTTTATCTCCTAATCTTATTGTCAGATTTGCACACCTTGTTAATCAAATTCCGATCAGTAAGAATACCCTTCTCAATGTCATTAATGTTAGAAGAAATTCATTGCTTGTCATTTCTATGAGGAATATTAATGTTTTCTTTTATCACCCTACAATCTTTTTCAAAAACTACTTGAGACGTGCACTTAGCCTTCCTAAAAATTCTATTATTTCTCTCCTTCCAGATATACCAACAAGTCATGGGAAGGATCAAGGACCAGAGAATCTTGATGAGAGGGTATTTGGTGGGAAAGATCCATTGCCAGACAACTTCCTTGAGAGTATTATGCATAACCCAATCAACTTTCCATTTCTCCCAAAATTTACTCCAGATTTCCCAAGTGAAGGAGCAATGGATGGACAAATGATCCATAGATTCTTCCTTTTTTGACATAACTCACATCTGTTAGGAAGCATGAAGCCTCTACGGGTCAGGTTGTCAATAGTCAGAATCCTATTATGAACTGCAAGACAAAAAAACATGTTAACTTTAGGAATAAGAACTCTATTCTAGATTTTACTCCATATTGGGTTGTTGATCTGAGTGAAAGTATTATTGTAAGCAGAAGCAACAGTGAAGTTACCCCTGGGATTACTCTTCCAAAGAAACACATCATCAAAATCTTTATTAACAGAAAAGGACAACAGATCATGTTGAAGCCCCGAAAACCCAGCATAAATAACATCAAGCCTCACCCATTTATTCTCCTTCCAATAATTACAAACCAAAGGCCCATACCTTCTTTTGCATTCATCAATGAATTGATTGCAGTCTTGGTTGAAGTAAGGTTCATCTTTAATCCAGGAATCCTCCCAGAACCTGATTTTGTCACCTTTGTCAAGGACCCATCCAGCTCCAGCTTTAGCGACTTTTATGGATTTGGTTATACTATTCCATATGAAAGACCCAGCAGGGATGTCTTCAGAGTAGAGGAGAGAATGAAGGGGTTGGTCATGAATATATTTATCAAACCACACCCAATTCCAATCTTTCTTAATTCCAAAAGCCCTCCATATCTATTTAGCAAGCAAAGCTTTATTAAAAGTTTTAAGAGCTTTAATACCTAAACCCCCCTTGCACTTAGGCTTACACACTTTATCCCAGGCAACCAAGGCAATCCTTTTTTTCTCTTCAATCCCTGACCAAAGAAATATTTTCTAAATCCTTTCTAGAGCTTCAGCAAATTTAGTCAGAATACCAAATAGACTGAGAGCATTAGCTGGAAGGTTCTGAAGGGTAGCTTGAAGAAGCTGCAATTTTCCTACTTGAGATAACATAGATCCTTTCCAGCCAACCAATTTCTTGTTGAGTTTATCAATTAACAAGTTCTAGAAGGAGTTTGGGGGGACCAAACCCAGAAGCAGGCCCAGATAAGTGGAGGGAAGCAATTCCACCTTGCACCCAATAATATTAGCAATTATCTGCTGCCTTAAAGTAGGGGTATTCATGAAGTAGATAGCTGACTTCTCCCAATTGACTTGCTGACCTGTCGCCAAAGAGTAAGAGCTAAGAGAACCTTTGAAGGCAACAACCTCCCCAACAGAGGAGTATCCCATCAAGATAGTGTCATCAACAAACTGTTGATGAGTGCAAAACACATTAGCAGAGGAAGGTTGAAGACCTTTGATGGTTTTATTCACTTTTATTTTTTGAATCAGTCTGCTCATACTCTCCGCCAAGATGGTAAAAAGAATAGGAGAGATAGGATCTCCTTGCCTGAGCCCCCTGGAAGATTTAAAAAATCTAGATGGAGATCCATTGATAAGAATAGAGAACTTTGGGGTGGAGATCAGTTCTCTGATAATTTTAATTATCTTATCATCAAAACCAAAGGCCTCCATAATTTTGAGAAGAACCTTCCATTCTACTCTGTCATAAGCTTTAGCCAAATCCAACTTTATCAAAAAACCTTCTCTGTTAACAGCATTAAGAGAATGAATATTCTCATGCACAAGAATAATAGAGTCCAGAATCTGCCTACCAGAGACAAATCCTTTTTGCTTCTCTGAGATGATGAAGGGAAGAACAACCAGAAGTCTGGAAGTCATAACTTTAGAGATAATCATATAAAAGGAGTTGCAAAGACTTATTGGCCTGAATTTTCCCATGGAATTCACTCTAGCCACCTTAGGGATAAGGCCAATGAAAGTTGAATTGATTTCCTTAAGGATTCTTCTGGCTCCAAAAAAATCTTTTACAACATTGACTGTATCTTTCCCCACAATATGCTAATATTCCTGAAAGAAGAACATGGTAAAACCATCTGGTCCCAGAGCCTTATCCCCTTGAAAAGAAAAAACAACTTTTTTAATTTCCTCAGCAGAAGGGATAGCAGAAAGAGCCTTATTCTGGTGAGGTTCAATAATCTTGGGAATGTTATCAACCAGGTCATGTTGCTTAGCAATGTTAATCTCCCTACTACCAATAAGGAGTTGAGAGAAGAACCTAACAACTTCATCCCCAATGTCATCATCTTTAAGAAGAGTTTTGTCCTCAGCAATTAGACGTGATATTATGTTAGCAGCTTTATGTTTCATGGAGGTCATGTGAAAAAATTTGGTGTTCTTATCCCCAACTTCCAACCAGATAGCCCTGGATCTCTGTCTCCAGTAATTTTCCTCCCTAGAAAAAATGTTGTGAAGTTTGACTAAAATTTCATCTTCCTTAGCCTTAGGATACTTATTATAGCCATCTTTTTGTATTGTGTTTTGGATATGTTCTAATTCCTCCTTCAGGTTTTTTTTTTATTCAAAAATATCACCAAAAACCTTCTTATTCCAGATCTTAATGTTATCCTTGATGTTTCTAAGTTTTTTAGCAACTTTGTACATAGCAGATCCATTCACATCAATATTCCACCAATTGGCAATGGATTTTTTCAAAGATGGATGAGATATCCACATCTTCTCAAACCGGAAAGGAAAACACTTTTTACTCTTAACAGACTCAGCAACAAAAGAAATGGGATAATGGTCTGAGCCAATTCTATTGATAACTGACAAAGAACGTCTATGAGAAAGGATCCAATCATGAGTGATAAGGGATCTATCAAGCCTTACTTGAATGAGGTCATCTCCATCTCTTCGATTAGACCAAGTGTAAGAGGCTCCAGTAAGATCAGTATCAATCAAGGCATTAGCATTGATGAAGTCCATCAAGTCAGTTTTGCTATCCAACTGGGCTTGAGTTCCTCCAAATTTGTCAGTTCCTTGTAACGGAGTGTTGAAATATCCCATCAACAACCAGCTATCTTGGGGAAAAAAACTTCTTTTCAGCTAGATTTTATCCCAAATTTACTCCTAGCAACTTTGGAATTTGGGGCATAAATGTTAGTAACCACCCATTCCTTTCCTTCAGTGATACTTTTAACTTTCATTGATATAATATTACCATCTTCATCAATGATATCTCCTAAAATAGTTTTCTTGTTCCAGAATATAGCCACCCCACCTGATGCCCCATTCGAGCTACTACCATGGACTCCACCATTATTGAAGAAATTTAAATTCTCAACTTTTTCCTTACTCAATTTGGTTTCCTGAACCAGGATGATATTCGACTTATGGTCTCTAATAAGATTTCGTAATATATCCTATTTGTTGAGACCATTTAGGCCTCGAATGTTCCAGGAGATTACCTTCATTTGGAAACCCGATGACAGAATTCTTGTATAGTTCGCTGCCTTCCATCAGCTATGTTTTGTTTACTCTCCTGGTCCCTATGTCATTTCATGGGTTTACGACCCTGCAAAGATTTATAAAGACCAATATTTGCCTTAGATCTGGTCCTAGTTTTAACCCCATTAGAGCATCCTGTCTTCTTATTTTTATTTTTTCCAACCCCTATACTCTCTTCCTCATGTTCATCTTTGTGTTCAGCTTGCATATTATTCCATGGTTCTCCTCCTTTCTGGGATGAAGTGAGCATTTCAGCTCCAGCCTTCTGAAATAAAGAATTTAGGTTACCTTGAGGCGATCCGAACTCATTCTTCCCTTCAAAATAAACTTCAGGTCCTTCAAAGTCATGTAGGCAAAGTTTATTACTTTGGATTTCTGAAACTTGAATGTCCTCAAATTGGGATTCGTTCATATCATCAATCTCACCTTCTTCAAGAATCTCTTCTATAACTACATTCTCTTCCTCCTGAGTCTGTAAAAATTCAAAACCATTAACTGTTTTGATCTCAAATATATTATTTTCAACCTTTTTATTTTCCTTCAGAAGAGGAACCTTAAGAGGACTAGCTTTCCTATCAGCTTCTATTAAGTCTTTAGGGTTTCTAGGACTTCCACTACCTACTTCCACTCTACTATCCTCCTTAATGTTAATCTTCTCTCTCCATACCTGTTTGTGAAGATTATTAGTCTTCAGAGGTTTTTTGGGGTTACTAGGGAAAGCCTTAGCCTAGTTTCCAGCTTTCTTACAGGAAAAGCACACAAAGGAGAGAGACTCAAACTCTATAGTCTGTTCCCAAACCCCAAGTTTGGAGCTTATATCAATAGAACTGGAAAGATCCATATTCTGAGAGATATTGACACAGATTCTCGCATATACTAGTCTCTTACGAGCTACTATCATAGGATCTATCGCAACAAGATCCCCGAATGAGTTAGCAATACCTGATAAAACATCCTCCACCTAGAATTCAAGCGGCAAGTTGGGTAGCCTAACCCAGACCGGGGCAAATTCAAAAAAGGAGTCATTGAGTTCCATAGTTGGGGACCATTTCCTTAGGGATAATGAAGATCTACCAAACATCCACAGTCTGCCGCTCAAGGTCATTTCCAAATCTTCCCCATAAGAGAAAGAGAAGACAAAAAAGCCCATCGACAGGGCAGAAACATCAACCTGACCTTTTAGCCTCCATTTTCTCTTAACAAAGGATCTAGCATCCTCAATATTGGGTCGTGGCCCAACAAACTTTCCCACTAGGGAAAAGGCCATTAGAGATATACTATGATCGATGACCATATCAGGAACTGCAATAGCAAATTTACCGGTTTTTCTATCAAAAAGGTCTTCCAAAGAGGGGAAGGATGATTTACCAGTGGGTTTGTTTGCAAAAAGGCGGTTCCAGGGTTTTTGAGCCTTCACCTCAATCGCCTTTCCCAAGTCATCTTTCACGCCCTCAGGACCCGATTTGGAAGAATCTTTCAAGTTTTCATGGTTAGGAGGAGGGTCCCGATGCCGTGGTCCCCATCCAGACTCCCATCCTCATCATCTATCATGGGTCCTTGTGCTGCAAAGGCAGCAAAACCAGAGGAACCAACTGTGTTGTTCCCTCCATTCGCAAAATTCAAATTTCCTTCTAGTTGAGTTGTTCCCTCCATTTTTGAAATGTGTTTAGTTGGTTGATGTTGTTTGAAGGTGTAATTTCAAGGATTGCCTTCACCTTTGTATGATCAACTTCAATTCCTTTATCTGAGACAATTTATCCTAGGATCTTCCCAGAGGTTACTCCAAAGACACATTTCTTTGGGTTCAAATGGACCTTGTATTTCTCTAGCCTTGAGAAGATCTTGTCCAGGACCACTAGATGATTCTCTCTTGTTAAGGAATTTTCTAGGAGATCATCCACGTAGTCTTCCATCAAAGTATGCATCATGTCATGAAAGATAGTGGTCATAGCTCGCTGATATGTAACTCCAACATTTTTTAAGCCGAATAGCATCACGTTCCAATAGTAAGTGCCCCATGGAGAAGTGAAGGTTGTTTTTTGTTGATCCTCAGGTGCTATCATGATCTAGTTATACCCAGAAAATCCATCCATGAGTGAGAGAATTTCATGTCTAGTAGTCATATCCACAATCATGTCGATGTTACAAAGGGGGAAGTCACCTTTTAGACAAGCTTTATTCAAGTCCCTAAAATATATACAAATATGGATGCCCCTAGTTGGTTTTTCCACTGGTACAATATTAGATATCCATTTTGCATAGTCAATTGGCATAATGAAATCAACATCTAACAACTTTTTCAGTTCAGCCTTTACTAAGAGTCTGATCCGAGGATGCATTTTCCTTAGCTTTTGTTTCAGTGGTTTGGCTCCTTCTACTACTATCAAGTGATGCATCACTAGATCTGGATCTAGTCATGGCATGTCTACATATGACCATGCAAAATTAATCTCTCTTTTAAAAGAATTCTACAAAGCTAGGATCTTCTGTTGGAGTCAATGATGTTGCTAGGTGTATCATGTGGGGATTTTTTGTTGTTCCTAGAATTATTTCTTTTGTTTCTTCCATAAGGATAGATGATCTTTCCTAATTTTTTTTGAATGGGTGAATGTCAAACCTTCCATCCTCAAGTGTCTTAGAAAGGTTTTCACCATTGGATCCATCCTTTATTTTTACTTTTTTAGGATCTAGAAGTGTTGAAGTGCGGTTTTCACTAGAAGACCTACTTTGGATTGTTATTTTTTTGTGACTGAAAGGTTTGGCATTCTCTCCAAAGTAAGTCATGTTGTTGAGTTCATTAGAAAACCCAACCTTGTGACCCCCACTTGGTATTTGAGTCATCGTTTTGGAACATATCTAGGTGTGAGGGACTCTTGTTGGTCCCAATAAATGAGTTGGGGATGGATAAGTGGCATTACATCATCAACTAGGTTAAGGTCGTAGGATGTCACATTTAAGGTAAAAACAGAGGTATCAAGATCATCGTTGGTACTCTCCTCTTCATATTTAGGCTTAGGAGGTGATACAAATCTATCACAAGGACATTGTGACTTTTGTTCAACAGGATTTCTGAAAGTTTTGATCCATGCCTCTCCTTCAACTATTTTATCTTCAAAAGAATCAAAAGAATATTCATGTGAATCTGCCTTAGAATCAATTGGTAGATCTCTGTTATTGCATCTTACAGGCAAGTCTTTAGGTGTGAAAGTTTTGTCGATAATTGTTGAAGGTGTTCTATATGATGGGGTTGCTAATGTTGCTTGTGTCTAAAATGTACAAGAGCTTTAACCTTGGAATAATAGACTTCAGTGAAACATAAGCCTTTTGCTTGTTTGTTATATTTGGGGATTTTGATTCAGAAGTGCTTGCATGACTTGGATTGTATCATAGTCCTTTGAGTTGATTTGTATGCTATAATGAAGGTTGCAAAAGGTTCTTGCACGCCCTATTTTTGTACGCCTAAAACACTATGTCCGTCATTTCCCATCTTTTGCATCATTGTAAAGCCTTTACAATATTTTTATGTTGGTATCTTTATAGGTTATTTAACCTTGGTTGACGCATCTTTGTAGATCAACTTTGTCAAGTATTCTCCAACATTTTCTTCATCTTGGCTTCTTCCTGAGGTGAACCTTGCAAGTGTACATGTGTTATTTATAGTGGGATTTTATCTTGAAGATTGAGGTTTTCTATATGTATGGGGTGAGGGAGGTAGTTGACCAACACAACAAAGTTGGCTAATGTTATATTCTCTCGGGCCTTCATCCTTTACCTTCATCTTCAGTTTGGCATTATCCAGTGTAGGGATTAGATTACTAGTGAGAGAAGCAAGGTTAACATAGGATGACAAGTAAGTAGCTTCTCTATTACTAGGCACAATAGTATCAGGTCGATGCCTTATATTATTGCAAAAGGCAAATGGGTTAGCATCACCTAAAATTGTTATTTTAACTCCATTATGCGAAAACTTGATGCATTGATGATAGGTGGAGGGTATTGCTTGTATGGCATGTATCCAGGGTCTTCCTAGAAGAAGGTTATATGGGAGGGGTAGATCTAGGACTTGGCAAACCACATCCTTCACTACAATACCTACCCCGACTGGTAGAGTGATGCATCCTTTCAAGGATTGTTTTGCATCATCATAGACCTTGATAGTGATTTTCTTTCTAGCATCCACTGTGTATTATGTGTATCCCAATGCTATGACTAGTTGCAATGTGCATACGTTCAGACCGGCTCCATTGTCTATCAAGACTCACCTGACTCTATGTTTGTTAATGAAACCTTCAATGTGAAGTGAAGCATTATGTAGTTTTTATATGGAGGAATCGTCATTTTCAGTGAAAGTGAGGCAATGAGATGATTTAAGATTACCAACCATGGCTTGAAATTGATCAGTATTAATATTGGATGGGGCTGACACTTCTTGGAGAGATTTCTCTAAGATTTTTTTATGTGATAGTGACAACCGCAAAAGCTCAAGGATGGAAATTAGCACATGCATCTTTTCCAGTTGGTCAACAAGGTTATACTACTCTAGACCATATGCCATTTTTGATGGCACACCTTGTAGTGTGACCTTGCTATGATGGGTAACAAAATTGCATTCAAGATTCTTGGCTTTGATGGTTATCATTGCAATGTGTTCAATATCTTTAGTTATGTTATTAACAGTATAATCATAGGATGCTCATGTATAATTGACCTGGCTATCATTGTTCTTCCCTTGATGGGAGGTACTTCCCTTATCATATGATGGGAGTGGATTCTTGAACATTGTATGGTCAACATTTGATCTTTTATGGTTGATGCCATCAATTGCTACTTCTCCTCGATCAATAAGATCTTGGATGATGTTCTTCAAACAGTGACGATAATTACCTTTTCCTTTGTGGAATTCACAATATTTGTAATCCTTCCACCAGGGAGGTGTGACTTGAGGCTCATAGTTGGATGTTGTCAGAAGCATGATAAGATTGGATGATACAAGCTTCCTTAACACCATTTCGATGGGTTCCTTAAAAGGTGTGTAAGTCCAATTTAGTTTGTATGTAGTGTACTTGCTCTTGGGTACATCCTATAGAGTGTTTCTCACTTGGTTGTTTGTGGGGTTATTATCGGTGTTCATGTTTGGTCCTGACAATTCACAATAGGTTGTGCAATTTTCAATGTTCTAGCATTATCATTGACAATGTTCGTGTTTTTAGACCAAAACTTTGGTTTATCACTGTTGTAAGTAGGGTGAGGACCATCTTTATTGTCTTTGAAGATTTTCACCAAACCCTTTTTGATAAGAGCTTTCTCAATTTTGAGTCCTTGGGATATCACCTCTTCAAAAGAGTCTAAACATTTGACTCACAAGTGGAATTCCATCTCTTCACTTAAGTTTGAAATGGATATTTTGACTAATTGTTCCTCGAGAACGTGGAAGGAACGTTTGCTAGAAAGGTGACTCCACCATTGCAAGAATATTTAGAATAACTCTCTATTTTTTTGTTTAGTGTTGCATAAATTAGCCATGGAGACATTGCATTCTATGTTGACTACATGATGAGTAACTGTAAAGCGGAAAAATCGAACCCTAGTCGTTCTCCCCTCCCCAACTCCGAGGAGAGAGAAGGGAGAGTCACTAGGGTTGATGGTTTTCACTTAGGAGAGACTTTACATTCAAAAGAGGGGTTGAAACCCACAAGATCCAATCCCATGCAATGCAAGATTGGATTCTATATGAGTTTCAAGGGTTAAGACATCAAGGATACCCTCTTTTGTAAAGAAATGTAGATGGAATGATTGAACTAGGAATGCATGTAAAGTGAGAAAGATTCGCTTATAAACAGAGATAGGAATGTAGGATGAAGCTGCAGACCTAGAATTAGCAGTAAAATGTCGAGACGGTGCTGTTCTGCAAATTTGAGCAAAAGTTGACGGGACGATGGCGCCCGGCGTGCACACGGTCCTCCGAAAAATCCGCGAAACGAAGGGGGATCTGTTCGTCTCTGCACAAGGATTCCAGATCTTCAATTACAGCTGCGTACCTGCAACCTACACACAGAAAAGAGAGGACGATTGGGGGGTTAGGGATGAGGGGTTTGCCTTTAGGTCAAACCCCGGTTTTGGAATTAACCAAGAAATGAGAAATGCTGTAAATGTAATGTAAAACAAGTACTAATACCTTGTTGTAAGGATGTTTGTATCCTTATATGCGAAGGTATAGATGTTGTTGTATGTTGTATGTTGTATGTTGTATGTTGTAGTATGTGATCTCCTCTTCAATGGTTGAATCCTTGTCTTGAATGCAACACTTAGCCTTGAATGGAGACTTAGAATGATCAATTGCTTGAAGGAATGCTTGAATGCTTGAATGCTTGAATGTTTGAATATCGTTTTCGCGCCTTGCTCATATATGTCCTCCTCCTTTTTTGAGAGAGGAAATGTAGTTTATATACTTGCCAATTAGGGTTAAAAGACTGATTTTCCCGACCTTAGGCCAACCAGGAAATGTTATTTTCCAATTTGCAAACAAAAAGACCTGAAGTCCCATAGGAGACAGGGCCCAAAATAGGGCCAAGGACCAGGGCGCTGGGCGCCATGGTCCTGGGGGACCAGGGCGCTGGGTGCCCTAGTCCTGAAGGACCAGGGCGCTGGGCGCTCTGGTCCCACCTCCCGAGACAACAGGGTGCAAGGAGGATCAGGCCAGGGTGCTGGAAAAATGCAGTTTTTAATGTCATGAACAAGTTTCAGGGTCTCCATTCAGGTTCCGTGTTGCATCGCCATCGTGAAGACCCAAATGCAGTTGAAATTGCAAGTGTCGCAATTTTAGGACGCTACAGTAACAAATTTTTGAACTATCTTTAAATGTCTTGATTCCACCTGGCAACCATGAAAACCACTGTATAGCTAATCCTCCTAGACTTTGAGGAAAGAGGTGCATTAAGAATGTTTCATCATGAGAAACCTATAAGCAATTCATGTAAAATTCTTGGACATGATCCCTAGGATCACCCTTTCCTTTGTATTTGTCAAACTTGGGAGCCTCAAAGTTCCTAGGAAAAGGTGGCACGATTATGTTTCTATAAAATGGGTAACGACAAATGTCCTCTAGAGAATACCTTTTTTGTGATCTCCCCAAATTCTTTATTTGTTGGGAGAGATCATTTATCTATTTTCATGAGATATCTATCTCTGTGTTGGGGGTTGAGATATAATCATGATCGTTATGTTGGTATTGATTGTTGTCATAGTTATGGGTATTTCATTGCCTATGATTCTTTTGATCCTTGTTCCAACATTTGATAGTTTTTGCTTGATCATTTGATTTACTACTTGGGAAATATCATAGTAAGGAGGAAGTTTTGCACCTTCTTGTGTGAGTTTGAGAAAGTGAGCGTTTGTATTCTATTTGAGGATCATGTCAAAGATCTTGTTGAACCTAGGATTACTAGTTGCTTCTTCTATTTCTTCTTGTGTAGGAGTTTGTGAATCTTTTTCTCCTATGAATTCTTTATGGTGAAAAGGATTGATAGTTTTATCATCCTCTGAGTCATGTGGTGATTCTACTTGCTTACGCCTCATGGATCTAGTCTCACCCATGTGAAAATCTGTTTATAAAAGCAGGATTGTGATAAATGTGATGATTTATCTCTTTCTATAGCTCCAATGTTTGATTAAAATGGGATGAATGAGTCTCAATACCACAAGTTCATCAATAAAGTACTCTTTAGATCTTTATTTTTGGGGTGCAACAATTTTGGGTAAGGTGTAGCGAGTGTTGTGATTGACAGCCAGAAGCTATCTAACTATAAGAAGATGCTCTCATGAGTTAGTTTTACCTAGTATAGATGACTAGTGTGACTTCTTAGGATGATTTATCCTATGTGTTAGATATTTACTAATGAGCTGATTTGTTGGATAAATGTGAAACATCTAAAAGAGACTAAGGACAAAACTTGTTAATGTTGAAAGTTGAATGAATTGTGATTTGGTGATGGATTCTCACGATAAGTTCAAACTTTGGAGTTTCTAGTAAGAGATTTCGGGTTGTGAAATGTATTAACTTCTATTGTGTGATTGTGATAGGGCTCTTCTTTGGAAAAAAGATTGTGATCTCAAAGCTTTGAGCTCAAAATCTATTGTAATACCATTTTAAAAGTCTTGATAACGGTGTATGAATGTTCAATGTTTCAATAAGAGCTTACAATTTTTGTACACAAAACTTATTTTCTAGACTTTCTTTTCACTAGGTTTCTTCTTCTTAAAATAGCAATAGATAGATTTGTTTATGTATTTGAGAGACTTCCAAACCCTAAGCATTGATGTTTGTGTAAGATTGTTCTTGGTTGAGGATTTTGTTTTGATCAGTTGATGATATGTACTTGTTTTGAATGTGCTAATTTTGACAAGAAGAAATCAAACAATAAAGCACATTGGCCAAGTACAAGATAAAGGGGGCCTAAATTAGCCCAGATTTAACATAACAGGTTTCAACAATTGCAGACGCTTGAAGACATGCAACTTAGGCTGGAAAGTGGAAACCATTCAATGGAGCCTCTGCAACAATAGAATATCAAAGACAAGCAGACAGATAGAGATTCTGGTATCATTGGCCCCCCACCACGACACTCACTTCTTGGGAATACCATATTCTCTTACCCCAAAGATTCAAAGGTCTTTTAACCAAGGAATTATTGTCTCATCTTGAATGGGTACATGAGAGGTATCTATGGGGTATAATTTGCACACCCTGAACCATCAAAAGTAGGGATTTGGGCTACTAAAACAAGGTTTTGCTTATTTTTTGATGGGTCCAGTATAACGACGGATTCTCAAAGCAAGCCACTTAAGGCTTTGACTAAGCTTAGCGGTGTAGAGAGGGCCTCCACATAGGGTGTAGAGAGGACCTCCACAGTTTTGATTTGCAAGAATGGATTAGTTTGCAATAAAAAAGGTTGTCCTTACTTTTGTTGGCTTTCTTATGAGAACGTCTAGTTCAAACAGGCATTTACAATTAATGTGACTGAGAGCTAGGAGTGATACAAAAGTCAAGATCAAATCGAAGCTAGTAGTTCGTTTGAGGTAATGATTGAGTAAAGTGATGGAGACCAAGCTTGGTTTCAAGAATGATCTATCATGTATAAGATGTGATCTAAGCAGATTAGGTTGATCAAATTAATGTAGGATTGATTGAACTAGCTGAGATATAATCGACAAAATTGTGTAACACAACGATAGGGGTACACTATCAAGATTGTTTATGCTCAAGATGAAAAAGACCAGATATACGCTCACTATAGATTGATTAGGCAAGTATGAGAGATTTAAAAAAGCATGCAAAAAGACATGCTTATGGACTGACATAATCAGAGGCTTGTAAGATAATTTATTACTTCTTAGAGGACAATTTAGTAACTTCTAGACGATAGACTGGGAATCTCGTAGGATTTGCTGCCTTAAGTTGTTTTGACTCGTATGACAATTTATCGCTCCTCAGACGACAATTAGTATTAACTTGTACGACAAACTGGCAAAGGTGAACCCTAGGTGTTAAGACTCATACGATAGTTTACTTGCTATCAGATGACAATTCTTAGAGGGTAGTATGACAAAACTGAAGACTCATACGATACAGGGCCGGACAGGGACGAGTTTCTAACAAGGATAGAGTTTTGACCACTGAGTTTTTAATATTTTGATTGTTTTCCAATTTTAGTTTCTGTTTCTAGTTTAAAGACACAACAAACACACAAGATGTAAAGTGATTTCAAGCACAACACTCTAATTCTAAGGAAGTTGGCTGAGAGAGAAAACCTTTGCTTACAGACTTAGGTACACACCCAATAGCTAATTAGAATACGGTCACTGAGTCTCACGCAATGGATTCTCAATGTCGTATTAGCCGACTCCAAATGCCAATGGGGGCACGATATGGCAAGTATCTTGGGTGAGTTACTATCTCTCTTGCACAAAGATTATCCCCCTTTCGGAGGTGAACCAGGTAGCTTCTATCTTAGAGTTCTTAATAAGGACTTTCATTCGAAATTACCCCTCGAAGTCGCGCAAGCATGATTGAGGCCTATAGCCCGGCAAGGTATCGAAACAAGATGTAGTCACGCAAGCATGATTGAGACCGCAAGGCCCTACAAAATGCCCGATATGAGAGATCTCAAAGAGAAAACTCAAATAACCCCATTCTCCAAGAATTTAATCCTAAAAGGCCTATTTATTATAGTGAGTTGGAATGCTTAGGTCTAGTTATACTCACTTGGGTTATTCTCACAGGGTGATTACTTTTTCCCACTGTGACAGGCCCACCAAAGGAACACAAATCTCAAAACTAGAAAAGTTTCAAGGGTCTAGATTTCTGATTGTCTATACAAACAAGAGCATACTCTCCTACCTTTTAGACTTTTCTCAAACATGAAAAACAGATTTGTTCATTTACCACATCGCAATTTAAGTGCCTAAAAAATAATAAAGAATACACAAAGTTTACTTGAATTTCCTCAAGCAACTTGCAAAAACAACGAATCAGTAGTCATATTGTTTTTGAGTAACAGACGTGTTCTTTGACAAACGTTCTTCAAAAATTGGTTGGGCTGTGAAAAAAAATCTTTCAGGCAAACTGAAAACAAGCCAGAGTTAGCATTAGTACCATCAAAATTCAATGAGAAAACCTTAAAAATCACTCTGCCTTTTGATACGAGAAAATAGAATGTCGTACGAGTATTCTCACCGAACAGTACGATAATTTACCACAGACAGTATGAGAAACCACATATTATCATGCTAACCCCCTCTAAAAACTCTTACGAGTTTTTGTAGCAATTGTACAGACAAAATCCAAAAAAAAAATTAGTTGATCTGCAAGGCCAAAAATTGTAGTCTCCAGCCCCACGGTGGGCGCCAAAAATGTGTGTGAAAAGTGGTAATCTGCAAGCTGTAAGGCACAAAGACTTCAATAAATCATTGCATGCATGGTTAGACATATACAATCATGAATATAAAAACCATAACAAATCGACCTATTGCCTTCTAAAAGATGTGAGTATAGACTTGTTCTCAGATTTATCTAAGCAATACCAGTGACTAGACTACACCAAGACGAAGGATTTAATCTATATGAGCACAAAATTGAGCTAAATGGATGCAAGATTAAGCTACATATGATTAAACTAAATATGCAAAAAGTTAAGATGCAATAATCTCAAAGAACAATATTCTCAATGACTCTAGAGTAAAAACTGCATAATAACAATAAATCTCTAGGGTGTCTTGAATGAGAGATGAAAGGCTGAATTTATAGAAAATCCAAACAAAGACCAACGGTCAAGATCGATTAATGATGAGCATTTGAGATTCCTCAAGAAAATGCACAATCCAGGTGAATTGAAATAATTGGATGTTTTGATTTAGTTTCAGAGAAGATTAGATTGAGTTAATCTTGAGATAAATTCCAATTAAAGCCTCATTGAATGCATTGAGATTATAAGTCTGAGTTTGCATTGGAGATAAAATTAGTTGATTCCATGCACTTGAGATAAAATTAGTTGATTCCATGCACATTCCTCTTATTTACTCAAGATTTTTATTAGAAAAAGCCTTTTCAATGCAACTAAACTTCTTTCCTCAAGATTTGCTTTGAGTTTTAATTTTAGAGAAAATGATTTATTCAATTTAATTGCTTTTCTTGCTTTTCTCAGATTTCTCAAGTTATCTCAAATTTAGAAAAAGAAATATCTCAAGTTGATTTCTTTTCTCAATTTAATTCTTTTTTTGTAAATTAATGCCAAATTTATTTATTAATTAAATATGCTAGGATATTTAATTAAATAAATAGGATAATTGATTAAAATGATTTCCTTGAAATGATTAATTAATTAAATAAATATTTAATTAATATTGAATGATTTATTTGCCATGTGACATTGACGATTGAAGAATTAATTAATTAGGTGCTCAAGATTGATTTAATTGTCTTTGGTTAGGACCTTGGTGATGTAGTCGAGATTAGGGGCCCATGGTTTAGGTGACCATTTTTAGGGTATTACATTTGCCCCTCTTTGAATTGATGTGCGAGCATCACATTGAATCAAAGAATAGTTGATGTCAAATAGATATCAGTTCTGAACTTGATGGATCACAAACCGATTAAGAGCGGGATGTTTAGCTTGATTTGAAGAGATGAAACTAAAAAGGTTGATTAAAGCAATACCAATCCCGAACTTGATTGAACTAGGACCAATGAAGAGCGAGATACCATTCTTGAACCTGATGGATCAAGAAATGAGTAGCGATCTAGAACTTGATTGAACTAGAATCGACTGAGCAAAGAGATAAAACCGATTCTGAACTTGATTTAACAAGAACCGATTAGCGAAACAGAATGTCCAGCTTGATTTGATGTGATGAAACTTAACACCTATTTGGATTGAGCGTGTGATCACTGCCAAAAAGACTCGTTATACCCTTGATTAGGTTTAAAGGAACAACCAATTGATGAGGTGCGATGAAATTGATTATCTTCAAGAGACTGATTCAGATGAAGACAATATCAGCTTGATTTGGTGCGATGAAACTGATATGCCCCTAGAGATTGATAAAAGTTCGATTAAGCTTTGATTTGAAAAGATTTGCTACTCGGCATTTGATGAAGATTTGAAAAAAAAAAATCTCAACTTTTCGATGATGTAATCATTGATATTGATGATGTAATGAGTATGCCCCCTCTAGAGTGAAATCAAAAGATAGCGAGATCGCAGTGATTATAATAATTTGATTTAGCAATGATAATATGAGCACGAAGATTAATTTAAGAATTAAATTAAGATCTGAATTGATTCAAAAAAAATTTGAGTGCAGAATAATGTAAAGATTGACACGAAGATGAAAGTGCCAAGTGGTCAACATTGTGAAAATTTGACTAGAAATTTGACATTAGATTTCGATTTTGGTCCCGAAATTAGCGAATAAATGATGATTATTTTAAATTTAGGCTCTTATTCAAAGGATGAAGAGAATAATGTTATCATGCAGAAATCACTTGAAATGCACAAAGCTTAGTATGAATGCAACCTAAAACTTAGTCATTGGATTTGGTATGCTTATTTATCATCATTGAGCATTTTACAATGTCAGAAATAGATATAAGCACCAAGGTATGAAGAGTCAGGATGTCTTGAATGTCACATCCTTTTGATCTAGCAAGCGAACATAAGCACCAAGGCATGAAGAGTCGGGATAACCTGAATGTTACTTGCATGCAAACACACCAGACAAAGAAGAGTTCCTTCCTTTTCATATGCAATATTGATTATCTTGTCCGCAATGACCCTTTTATCGTTCATATCCTAGGACAAATTAAGCATTCATCTAGATTGCATAATAAAGAAACTCAAAATAAACAAGAAAATGATTCCAACCTCCTTGTAACATACAAATAAACGGAATCAAGGTATTTGTGGCGATTTCACCTTGACGTGAAGGCACTTATCACAGACACTCAGCTTATGAGATGTTTTCAAATCATTAGAATTATTCCTACAAGCTGAAAACAAAGAAAAGTATTATGCCCCCAATCCTTGCTCCTCTTAGTCAAGATAGACTTCCTTGAGTTACTCAGAGGGAATAATAAATGAAAACCAATTTAAAAGACAACACACAAAGAAAATTTCAATCAAACCTCAAACAAATTTAGTGATTGTTTTCATTGTTCTTGTTTTTCCTGGTTACTCAGTGGTAAAACTTTGCAGTGGTTAGAAGACAGGTAACTGACTCGAATTGGATGACCTGGTACTACCGATAGAAAGATGACTTAGTTAAACTACTTAGGATATTTAGATTGATTAGTCGATTACCCTAAGACTAGGAAGTGGATTGGTTTCAAGCCACGAGTGTTCCAAGAAGAACCAGGGTGTCACAAAAGCGACTGAAAGATATGTACAAGCTAAAGAAAAGATGCAAAAAAGTGGGAAATAAAACAAGAAATGCCAACTTTGCATTGATAGATGGGGCACTTCAATATAGGAAATAAGACTAACCTGGACAAAATTCAGCAGCCATATTGATTTGTCATTGTTTTGATTTGTGTGATCATTGATATGAATGTCTGGTTTCAAAGAGTGAGTACCTCGTATAAGACCGATATGTCTGGTTTCAAGTGTACTCTTCCTTGTATAAAACATGTTGATGTTTGATAGAGTTTGATATATTGATTAACAAGACATGCAATAAGTTTGATTTCAGACTTTGAGAGTTTGTCTGTTGTTGTTTTGGTTTGATGGATGGTCTATTCTTTCTTGCTTTGATTTTTCAGTTTTTGATTTTTTGAGTTTTTTAATTTTTTTTGTCTTTTTTTTTAGGACATTTTATATTTTTTAGGATTTTTTCAGCTATGCCCCTAATATGTAGACCTATATGACATGATGATCTGCAGAATGCATGTGGAGACAATGAATTTTTGACATGACCTATGTTAATGCAATAGGCATGATGAAGATGCATTTCCTATTCGAACAAGGATGACTGTGTTTGTTTAGCATTTTTTGAAGTACCAATTGAATTGGAGGTACAAAACATTTCATATATAAGCAGTCAATTGATCCTTAAGGTCCCTTGGAACATCCAAATTAACACACTTAGTGACTAGGATTTTATGGAGACGCTGAAAACTTCCCCATTGGTTCTTGAAACTTTGATCTTCTTTTGCCCATGTGACTGCAAATGAGTTAATTCCCGCTCTTGTGTTCACTAAATATCCTTAGCATCCTATATGACTAGCTATGTGGATTATTCTAACTTCAAAAACATCCCGAATAGAGCCTCGCTGCCAGCAAGCTTTTAAAGCTTCGACGAGGTTATAGACTGTAATTTCCCAAATATTGCTCCATTTCCAGTAGGCATCCATAACCCTGATGGAGTTACTCGCATGTTCCCATAGTCAATATTTTTGTCTCCAAAGTCCACAGTCCACAGTCCTTTGTGAGCAGATTCCCTACCTGTGCATATATCAAAGCAATTATCAGACATGCATGTAAAATGTGAGTTAGACACGCGTACAAAATGCGAGTTGTTCCAAAGTTGACATCACAAGAAAATAAGTCTCTTTGGTTATCAAAGTCGTGGTCTACTTTGATGTATCCTTAGCAGATTACGTGGAGAATATTGTTGACATAGGCAATGATGGAGGCGCGAAAAAACGACATGGCAAAGAGATATTTATGCACAAAATGAATTCTTTGAAAAGGGCTTCAAGAGCCTCCACGCAACCGTAAATATAGAATATGCACCAAATAGTTTTGGTGAAAGGGCTTTAAAAACTTTCACGCCATGCTTGTAGGCTTAGACAGCGCAACCTTTTCCTGCGTACTCCCTCCCTATGTCAAAGTGGAAGCTTTTGGAGCATGGAATGATTTTTGTTTGACAGAATGTCTCAAAGAGATGTCAATCTCGTGGATTGCAATGATCGCACAATATGTATAAAATAAATTCAATGAAAAGGCGTTACAAACTCTTCAGAAAATGTCATTTACAACAGTAAGGCGTGCCAAATTTTATTTGTAGCAAACACTTTTTTTTTCAGAAACTTTCAAGCAAATGCAATTTGTAGGCGTTGTTTGATAGAATGCCTCAAAGAGATGTAAGCTCACATAGTATAAAGGGTGCAGGGTTTGCACTAGCAACCTCCCTGCCTGTGTCGATACGAGAGAGGTGAAACAGTGAGTGTGTGATATGCACAAAATGGGTTTAGTAAAAGAATTTTAACATCCTTTAAGCAAATCAAAATGGCAGGCATAAAGCCAAACTTTACAACCTTTGCTAGCAGTTGCCCTGCTTATGTAAATCAAATAAAAAGATTCAAGCAAATAATATTAACTTTATTTTGGATCTTTGTTTGATGTTTGGCGAATCGAAGGACTTTTTAAAACACTGATTTGATTATCACAAAGAATATCAAAATCTTATAGAAAAATTTGATACCCCTACCAATGAGTTCAATTCTAAAATAGATAATCTTTAAAGACTAGTGAAAGATTAATCAACAAGATTCAATTCATCACAAGAATAAATTTAGACAATGGACTAATTTTGCAAAGTGGATAGGCGAGGAGAAATATCCAACCATAGATCTGATTTACATTGGGTTCACCAAATGAAATACTAGGAAAATGGAGGTTAGCATATACTAATAGGAAATCATGTTAGTAACAAGCTTTCAACCATAAGCAAAACATGAATTCAAATCCATCCAAAGCATTATCAAAGAATATTAGTACAAGAAGATAATTAGGAAATAAACAAACAAACATGAATACTACTTCTTGATGATGCTCCCTATGCCATGACTCTTCCTTGTCCTCTTCCTCTCCAAGATCTTGCTGCAATGTAAAGTATGCCCTCAGCTTGAGCACTAGCACAAAAGATATCAAATGGAGGGTGGGAGATGGTTGATTATGTGAAGTATGGATGAAGCTTGTGAATGGAGTATTAATGTCAAATAGCAATTCCAACTAGTGGAAGAGCTAAAACATAATATAAATCATTCAAGATCCAAGCAAATTAACAATGCATGGATAACTCTTGTGTATGTGTGTGTGTGTCCCCCAACAATGAAGGAATGAGCTCTATTTATAGAGAAAATGGGCAAATGAAGGGTTGAGATTTATTTGATTGAGGAAGGGTTAGGATTGCTTGAGGAAGTGTTGATCCTTAATCCATGTGCTCCCCTTCAATCCAATCACATGTTGACAAGTGTCAACAAGGGAAGGCTTGAGAGGAGAGAGGGGCAAAGCATTGAATGCTTGAATAGACATGAAGGTTGATGAGGGTTCATCATGACACTATTAATCATACTTTAAGTTTTAAAACTTTTAATTATTTGTGAACTAATATGCCTGGCAACATCCTTATTACATGCATGTTTATCTATTTTTGCTATTATACTCTGCTTATTAGAAGTAATATTAGAAATAGTATCTTATGGTTAAATATTTCACTTTTTAATTAAATTACAAGTATGAATGCCATGTTAATTAGAAATATGTTGCTTTGTTATGTTCTATTGTCATAACTGTATTTTTTAATATATTTTGAGGGACAAGCAAGCTAAATCAGTTAGTTGACTCTAGTTCAGTGACCACTTGTTTGATGACGGATTTTGGGATTCTCCAGATTGAAGATCCTCGTGATCTTCCCTGCGTTTATTCCATTAGTTGTATTTGAAACATTAGCTTCATTCCAAAGTTTACTTGTTCAATGATTAAGTTTTCTTTCAGTTCTATTGTAGCGATTACTCTATTTTAAGCGGGTAACATGAATTTGAAATTGAATAAATGGATATCTATAAATATCATGTTGAGCCATGTAGAAGGTACTATGAAAAGTTAGTCAGTAAGTAGCCAGTAGTAGAGCTTCATATTTTGCAATCACCAAGTCCATTTTTATTTCCTATTGGAATTACATTTCAATGAAAATCAAAAGTTGATCTAAGAATTTGTGTATTGAGGATACCACCAGAGGGAGAGCAGGGCCCGCTCAACCGAAGGGAGGTGATCCTTGTGTTGTTTCTCTTTTGTGTTTGATTTCGCTATTGAATTTTCATTTCACATTGTTCAGAATCTCTGTTAAATTATCTCGGTTAGAATAAAGTGTTAAGTTGTAGTTGTTTCATTTTCATTTAGATCTTGGTTTGATAAACGCATAGAGGTTTTAGTCTTGAGTTGTTAGTTAGTTTCTTTACAATAAGTGAATGTAATTTCTCATTTTAGTAAGATGAAGAATTTGGCACTAAGAAAAGAACAAAAGCATTGTTGGGACTAAATCATGGAATTTAATCGCTTTCTTGTTGTTTAAATTAGATTTCAATTCTACAACTATAATTTAGGTTTATTTTCTGCAAGCGTAAATTAGATTTCACTTTCAACAAACGTACATTAGGTTTCTTTTTAACACTTAATGATAGATTTGATTTCGTAGAAAGATAAAAGTTGTTTAATCTTAGGAATAGAAAATTCCACGATTAAGATATTTAATTCTATGATGTTTAGATCATTGGTAATGGATTTGAATTCTTTTTAGGATCATTGATTTTCGTAGTTTCATTTTTGAAAAGTCTTTAAGTTCTAAAAATTGGAGTCTTAGGAATAGTTCCAGATAGATCCTGACAGCTCCTGACGGAGCACAATCCAACCTCGGCAATTGTTCTACAGTTCACAACCCCCCACAATTGAGACTATCCTTATCGCAGATAGCTTTCAGACACACCCCGATTTGATGATAAAAGAATTGAAATGATGAAAGTTGTGACATCAACGACCTTGCCCATCAAAGGTTACCATGGGTGGTTAGGTATGATTAGGTTAATGGATAAAACTTTTACCTAATGGTTAGAGGAATGTGCAAGGGTTAAAGGGGACTTGACGGTTCCTATGGATTGTTGGTTTAAGGAATAAGCCTTTAACCAAGGAGTGGGGGAATGTGCAAGGGTTAAAGGTGGGTTAGGTTGGTCAAAGACCCATGTGGGTTAGCTTGTGGAAGGGAGAAGACTTTTAATGATTTGTAAGAGCCTTAGATATATTGAGAAGTGACTATTCACTAATCCCTTGGCTGAGGAATGTGCAAACCATTAAAGGGTTATTAGGCTAATAATAAGGGTTTAGACACGAATATAAGGAGGGTTAACTTGCAACTTACATTTTATTGAAAGTGCAAGTGGGTGAAGGATTTAGGAATTTAAATAAATATTTATTTATTTAAATGTGAGGGATGGGCTTTTAGGGATTTAAATAAATATTAATTTATTTAAATGTGAGAGAGGGTATTAATTAAACAAATATGTTTTATTTATTTGATTTATTGTTAGAATATGGTTTAATTATTTAAATCAAATAGATCAAATAATTTATTTAGTTAATAGGAGAAGAGGGCAAGAATGAATTAATTAAATATTAATTTAATCAATAGTTGAAAGATGGTTAAATTATCAAATAAATACTAAGTTTTAATTTAATTAAGTGAATAGATTTGGGTGTCTACACTTACAAACTCATTTGAAGTGAACTCTCCCTCATTATCTAAATCTAAGCATTTTATTTTTAGACCCTTCTAATTCTCCACTAAGGATTTAAAAGCCTTAAACTTTTTAAGTGCCTCTGATTTTTCCTTAAAAAAACATAACCCAATTCATTCTTGAAAAATAACCAATTAAGAGCATAAAATACTTCTCACCTTACAAACTTTAGTTCTTGTAGGGCCACACAAATCAATATGAATCAACTCTAGAGGTTTTGTGCTAGAATACTCCTTTTATTTGAAACTCTTCCTTGTTTGCTTTCCCAGTTGACATTCTTCGCAAACAATGTCTGAAGGTTTAGTGAGCGTTGGCATGTCTCTAACAGCTTCTTTTTTGCTGATCTAAACAATACTATCAAAGTTCATGTGTCCTAACCTCCTCTGTCATAGCCCACTTTCACCCTCCTGACTGAAACAACACTTTTCACTTTTGATATAATCAAGAATGTACATATTGTTAGCAGCCCTACTTGCATCAACAATATGTTTACCTTCTTTACTAATTACACAACAATCTGAATTGAAAACCAAACGGTGTCCTTGATCACATAACTAACTCACCCTCAATAAATTATTTTTTAGACCTTCTACAGATAACACATCCTCAACTTTGGTTTCAACGTCATTCAAAACAAGTGTACCTTTACTTGCAACTTTGGCAAATGAATTAAAACCAAATCTTACCTTACCCCCATTAGTCTTTTTGAGAGTTAGAAACTTGCTCTTATCTCTATTCATATGCCTAGAACAACCACTATCAACATACCATATGTCTTTTCATTTTGTACAAGAAAATTGTTTTCCACAAACAAGGATCCTACTAAGATTTGTTTCTCCTTCTTCCTCCAAACCTCAGTAACCTCCTTTTCTTTGTCCTCTTTCTCAACCTTTTTGTTCTGCTTAGAGTGATTAGCCAAAATAATTTTACAAACTTTTGCAATGTGACCAAGGTTATTACATTTGTAACATATAATATTGTAGTTTCTTGGAGGAGCAAAAGAGTTCCTACTCCTAAATCTGAGATCATTTCTCGCAAACATTCCACAAGTCATTTCCTTGTGACCAAAATAATTGCAAGAAAAACAATAGGCATAAAAGAAAGAATGGTTAGACCTGGTCATAAGTGCTTGTCTTGAGATAGGAGACCTCTTGTAAGCATAATTTTTTACTTTTGTAGGTGAATCATTTGTGTTGTTATCATTGATCTCCTACTATTTTCTTTTGCAGTCTTGGAATTTTGACCTTATTCACGACCAATTCCACTTTTATTAGTAGATGATTTTTGTGAGTCGATCACCTATCTAAAGACATAATTTATTTTCTGATCTATCTTCTCATGATCCAGCTATGTCAAGGATTTATCCAATTTTATAATAAGTGAAACTATTTCAGCATCAAATCTCTCATGGTTTTCTTCTTTAAACTTTAGCTAACTTCAAATTTCCTCTTCTATCTTCTTTTCTTCTTCCACTTGAATCTTTAAATCAATTATCATCTTATTTGAATCTCCAAGGGCTTGAGATGTCTTGATTCTTTCCTCATTCCCTTCTTATTGCAACAACTTTAAGTTTTGATTTTTATTTCTAAGTCGTTGATTTCACTTAGAGAATTTATGAGCTCTTCTTCAAAATCCACTTCTCATTCTTCATCAATATGATCTTCATATTGTTATTTAGCTTGTGCTTATTTTGTGGCCATAAACAATATTTCATCACTAACATTTGATGAACCACTTTCCTCCTTTGAATAGAGAGTCTTTTTGAATTTTTGAGCCTTCTTTTCTTTTCTGTTGTACTTATTTTTGTTGTACTTGGACATCTATTCATAGTTGTTGTCCTCACTTTTTGCATATGGACATTTAGTTGCAAAATGTCCTACCTTTCCATAGTTAAAACACTTGAAAGGCAACTTGCCTTTATATTTACCAAAACCTTTCTTCAACATTCTCATAAAATGTGCCTCTTCCGAATTAGATTCTCCATTAGAACTTTCACTTGATACACACTCCTTGTCTTTTCCTTTCTTCAAATATTTGAATGCAATCTCCCTTTTGGATGAAGAATCAATGTTTGTTCTCATCTCATAGGATGTTATAATGCCATGAAGCTCATCAACAATCAACTTGTCAAGTTCCTTCATTTCTTCAATTGTTGAAACATTTGCATCAAATTTTAGTGCAAGAGACCTTAAAATTCTCTCAACTACAATAGGGTCTTCTACCTTTTCTCCTAAACCCTTAAGAGAGCTTACAATTTCATCTACTCACAGAAAATAAGCAACAACATTTTCTTCTTCTTGCATTTTGAGACTCTCAATATGTCTTCTATGAATTTGCAGCTTTGCCTTCTTAACCTTGTCATCTCCTTCATATGTTTTTTGAAGCTTCTTCCAAATATCATGAGTTGTATCACAATGCACAACTTTCATAAACTTTGTCTTTGACAAACAACATAATATTACATTCATGGTTTTCACATTGTTTTCAAAATCCCTCTTCCCATCAGCATCCATTAGAGGGTTTTGAGGGATTGTATATCTAAACACTACACTATATCAAACATCAAAACCAAGAGGCATAAGATAAGCTTGCATTTGCACACTTCAAAATGCATAGTTGGACCATCAAATAAAGGAACTCTATTTGTAGCAAGACCTTCAAGAGCACTCATGTGTGCCATTAGGATCAATCTCCAAGCATTTAAGCTCTATTTCCAAAGGTAACCTTGCTCTGATACCAATTGAAAAACACACAGAAAATACTGAGAGAGGGGAGGGGGGAGGAGGGAAGGGAATCGGTATTTTAAACTTTTTTATAACAAGAAACTATATAAAACTTGGAGAGATAAACCATCACGATGCAAACATAGAATTTATCATGGAAGACCCTTTTGGGTAACAAAAAACACAACATACAATAGCTTTTATTAACCAAAAAAATAGTAAGCACCAACCTTGATTACACAAGTGAGCACCAACTCTCGTTGATACAAAAATTATAATGATGTAGCACCAACTTCACCAAAATGAGGCACCAACCTTAATACCTTTGATTTTGATATGTTTTTCTTCTTCAATTTATTGTACTCTTCCTCTTTACAACTTCTACAATCTCCTTACCCTGAAAAAGCAGTCAATAAAAATTTAAATAGCTCAGCTTTTTATCTCTACACCCTTAATAAACTATCCATATCCTTCCCTCGGATTATATTAAACACACTATTTTTTCCTTCCTTTCAAATTCAATGTAATATATATATATATATATATATATATATATATATATATATATATATATATATATATATATATATATATATATATATATATATATATATATATATATATATATATATATATATATATATATATATATATATATATATATATATATCAAAATGACAATTCCATTCCTTCAGCCAACCTTGTAAACCCCACTCCTACAAACTTTTTGCAAACCAAAAACACCACCTATATCCTTCACTCCAACTTAGGTTTGCAACCTTCACGCCCATGATTGTATGTATCAATGAAAAATCAAATTCTAAAATTTTAATACTTAGCACTACTCTATTACAACACGATGCCCACACAAGACATTCAAATGACCCTCTTTAAAAACATACGACTCCACTCTCTCCTCAACACGCAATCTTCAAAAATACATCATACAAATACAATTATTTTTTTATAGAAAAACTCACAAATGCCTAATAAAGACATTCATAACAACTCCTAGTATTGCATGCCCTTTTTAAAACACAATTTTTTTATAAGAATATAAAAGCTCGATGCAATGTTATTTCCAAAATGCATGCAAACAAAAGTGATTTTTATGTTAAAAAGGAATGTGCAATGTCCCCAAATTTTGGCAAAATAAATAAATAAAATTAATTATTTTAAATTTGTCCAAATGAATTAAATATTAAAAGGATGACTTTATTTTAATTAATTTAATTAAAAGTGACTTCAATAAAATAAGTATTATCAAAAACTCACTTAAATTATAGTTCGCCAACTTGTTGGAGAAGCTTCATTATAAGGCAATAATTAAATATGAGGGGACTTATTTTTACTAGGTACTATATATCTTGGTGATTTAATATCATATGCCCAAAGCCTAAATTAAATATTTATATGGCTTAAGCATTTTATAAGGAAGGCAATATAAACATTATATGCCTTGGTGGTAACTTAATGAAGCCTACCCCTTTTGTGTGATATATTATAAAGTCAATTTCTTTTATTAAAGTGGAGCTACTTATTTCTAAGGAAATCTTTTTACTATTTCATGAAGTGATTCAATGAAAGAGAAAGGAAACTATATAATGTTACCATGGAGTTTGGATGGCTCAGGATATTCACAATATTCTTTATTCCCTTTGTCGAAGTTTCTTTTGAGCAGATACTATGGCTCAAACCCTAGGGCGTGACCCCTAAACACTGGAGATTTGGATGAAATCCCAAATTGTAGGTTTGCACCAACTAGACACAAGTTCTTTGTTGAGTCTCAGTGTTCACAGTGAGGGAAAATACTCTTTTGTGGAGTAGCTTGGGAATGTATTAACCAGGGTTTGTTCTGAGGAAGAGTTCGAGCTAGCCAAGGGAAAGGAGATACATTTTTTTGGGCATTACCAAAGATCTTCTGAGCTTATGTACTTCTTGAGAATTCAAATTTGTGGGTCTGCAACATCAAGACAAGGAGGTTCTGATTACTAGGTGTTATCTTATACCTACGACTTATGTTCACTCGAGTATGCAAGGAAATCAACCTTTATTAGCTAAGTTACTGATCAAGAAGGTGAACATTATATCAATCAAAAATATTAATCATACCTTCACTATTGTCATGTAAATGAACTCTTACATGTAAATTTGAAGTGGATATTAGTATGTAGTTGTGGCATAAATGTATATGTGTGTTTGATCTCCTCTTAGTCTGCAACAAAAAACTCTTTATATGCACTTGGAACAATGAATAACTTGTTTATGAGAGATAGTGAGCAAATTGTATAATAGAACTGTCTTGAAGAATCAATGGTAGTTTGAATGGTGCAAATCAGTTACATGTTTGTCTAAATGCCTGTTTAATGAACTTGTAGTTTGGAATTTTGCATGCAATCTGTTTGTTGTAATACCTCTGATGAACCAATGATTATTCTTGAATGTGGTGCTATCAATTGTTTGGTTAAATTTCTATCATGAAGTTTGGAATTTGGTAATGAATTTTAGAATCAGAACTAGCAAGGGTCCTTACAGTGGCATTGATACTAATAGCAAACAATTAAAACAAACCCACAAACATTAGAAAATTTAGTTATTAGACCTTGATTGTAAAGTGTTTGACAAAATATCAAACATCTATAATCGAACAATTTAATGTAGAATATGCAGAGGTTCAAAGTCATTTCATCCAATATACAGTTTTTCAGAAAATTAGTTATTAATGAGTTGAATGCCAAGTGTTTGACGAAGTGTCACATATCTAAATTTAAAAAAAAAAAAAGTAGACCAATTTGAGAAGGGGTTCTTACAGTCGTATCAAAGTCGTGCATCTTGCCAGCCTGTTGGGTAACTATTTTTCATTGAAGGTATTCAATTTTAGGTTAGATTTTAATTGAGTTTAATGGATACTCTCAAAGATCATTTGAACACTTTGCTTGAATCTATGAAGCAAAGTCAAAATAAATGAAATACATGGTGGGAAGAATAGGATGCTACCAGAGCCTTCCAAGAGAAGCTTAAATCTATAGGTAAGAATTTTGAAGTCCTACATTCGTAAAAAATAGCTCTTCTCAACATATTGGAGGAAGAAGAATAATGCCTAAGTAAGGTTGATCAATCACTTACTAAATTGATGCGCCAAGCTTTGACTCCATTAATGCATTCTTTGGTCATGCCATGGGAGCTTCACTTAGTGAACCTAGGTTTATCACATGCGTTCGTGGCATACTAAAGAATTCCCCTATTTTCAAAAAATATTGCCCTAAACTCCTTTCTTGTCAACCCCTCCCAATAAATAGCCCAAATTAAAACCCCCCTATTTTCACTAGATATTATATGAATCAATTTTTTCTTTTAACATTTTCCACACCCCTTTATATTTCTATCTTATATTATATAAAGATTTGGCTGGGTTTTAAGCAAAAATCTAGATTTAGTAGAATGTACTAATATTAATCGATGGGTTACAAAAGATCTTTTGAGTTAAAATTTTCAAATAGCCTTAGGTGGGATTTTGTTTTAATTTCCATTTATAAAAAATAAAAAATTCATCTTCTTATTGGTTGATGTCGTCAACAATAATTGCAGGGTTGAATTGTCGAAGTATAAAAAAATAATATTCATAATCTTTGTAATTTTTCGCTTGTTATTACTAATTTAAAAGTATTACAAAATTTGTAAGGATTCTAGAAAGACCTCATGAATCCAAACAATCATATCAAAACCAACGATTTAGTAGAATCACTATATAACATGCAAGAAGAGAAATAAAATCGAAACTAGAAAAGTCCCTTAAAAGCAAAACCAAAAAATTCCCTTACATAATATAGCCGCTTATACATTCTTCATATTATAAAACAAAAAATCAAATATTGAAACTGTTGTAGTAG
This sequence comes from Cryptomeria japonica, assembly GCF_030272615.1. Classification (NCBI taxonomy): domain Eukaryota; kingdom Viridiplantae; phylum Streptophyta; class Pinopsida; order Cupressales; family Cupressaceae; genus Cryptomeria; species Cryptomeria japonica. The sequence goes on along the minus strand of NC_081407.1, from coordinate 552,879,143 downwards.
TGACATGCAAGAAGAAATCAAGGGGCAGAGCATCCAAACCAGTGATTTACTGTATAACTCATATACTCTTTTTTTTTATATTGAGAATAGCATACAAAAATTAAAATATGTGCATTGTCTACTCAATCAGTATTTTATAACCATTGAATCTTATACAAAAAAAACTACTGAACACCTAGTCTATAGTATCTCCATCTTTTTCAAAAGTTCACATTAAATCAAAATATACCAAAGTCAACATAATTGATTAACATAGCCCAAAAGAAAAACCAGAAACGTCCTTATACATTTTTCAGATTGTAAACAAAAAAACAAGTACTGAAAGTCTTAGTGACGTGCAAGCAGAAGAAATGAAGGAGCAGAGCATCCCTTAGACCTTAGTGATGGATTGGTCCTGGAATGTCTACCCCTGCCACACTTGGAATCCTGGCTATGGTTCATCATCAGAAGACCAAACTTATTCAATAACCAACCCATGATGCTCTGGTTCATAGTTTGTGCCAAACCATTCCTCATTGATGTATTCCTCGAACCAATCCCTACCTTTGTTGAACTTCAGACCCAAAACTTTCTGCACAAATCTCATATGCTTGATAATTTTTGTTGTTCTTGGTACAAGCACATCCACTAATGGCCCAAAAAGAATAGGCATCCCATGAACTTTCCAACTCCCACAATGAGTTGCAAAATAGTCTTGTGGGAGTGAAATGGTGAAACGATCGTCACTATTAGCAACGACTATTTCAATTTCTCCCAAAAAAGTATCGTCTAAGAGCTTCTAACACAAGCGCATGGTCGTCACCTTTGCTTCTCTTGCCTTGATAATCGAAGATAGGAATACAGTAGGGATGTATGTATTCACTCTATATCTATGAGAAGTCGTGATGAAATACTCCCCCAAGATTTTTTTGGCTGCATGAATGATGAGGGGGTTGGAATAATTCAAAACCCCTAAGAGGCATCTATTTGAAATTCCCCCAAGAAAAGCCATTTGTTGTTTGGTATTAAATCAATCAGATAGGAGAATCCATAGATGTAAAGCTAAAAAAAAGTAGCAAGGAAAATGGTGGGAAAATGAAGGAATTGAAATGGAATGCAAAAAAAGTTGCGAATACCCAAATATATACAAAACTAAATAATCGAGAGAGAGATCATAAATATGTAATAATGGTGATATGAGTAGAGAACATGAAAATCTGAAAACATATCTATAGCAAAATCTTTTGTAGGAAAAATAATTATTCTCAGTCACGCGGTACATCATTTGTCCAAAAACATGTGTGAGAGGAAGGTGAGAATGTAAGAGTTCAACCAAACATTAAATGAGAAAAAATGAATTTTGAGGATAATGAATAAAAGGACCAAAGCTGAAAAACTAAAGTCGTCATCTTTTTGCTTTAAGCCCAAAGACCTCCCTAAACCCTAAAGTTACCCATGCAATCCTTGTCTCTTTTTGTTATAATCTCACGGTGACTTCTTGTAGCCAGTTTTCGGTCTCTTAAGTCATGACTTAAGCCTTTCACATCGTTTTTGTGACTGGTCCCCTCTTGCTAGCCACTTAGTTGCTTTATTTCCTAAGCCTTTATCTTGTTGTGCATCTTCTATAAGATCAACAACCCCGATGATCGCACAGTTAATCCAAGATGCCCACTCACGCTAACTCTGCAACTTTGCCCACTCAAATGGCACATGGGCCTCACAAAAATTTGACTCATTATAAGTGGACCAATAAACTTCCGCTTGCTGGATGTCGATGGACTTATTGGAGAGTTGGGCCCAATTTTCTCACCACATACGCTATGGTTTTAATCAATCACTTTCTATTCATCTCATGGTCCAGATCATTGTGCAGTTCCATAGCTAACCAAAGTTGCTTGTAGTAGTTAACTTTACAACTCCGCTCGCTCACATAGCACATGGGCCCGCAAAAATATAGCTCATTCTAAGTGGACCAATAAGCTTCCACCTGTTGGATGTCAATGGACACATTGGAGAGGTGGGCCTAGTTTCCTCACCACATATGCTATGGTTTTGGTTGATCACTTTCCATTCATCTACTGCTCTAGATCATCGCGTAGTTGTGCAGCTAACCAAAGTTGCTCTCAGGAGTTAACTCTGCAATTTCGCTTGCGTATGTGACACATGGTCCCTACCAGCGATGACGAAACACATTTGGACCATTAAACAAATGACAAGTGGACTATATGACTATATGCTCACTCATCATAATTCCACAATTTTGCCCCCCTATGTGGCATACAAGGCCTACCGGTGGTGACTACACATGTTTGGGCAAGTCGACAGACATCAAGTGGAAGACCACATGACATGGAAATAATGTGAATCCCATTGGCTTGACTTTTAAGTGAAATAAAGTGCGATGCTTTTTAGATAAATTCACGATCGAGATCTTTGCGCAATTGTGTGGAGATGCATGATAAGGTTAATCCTATAGTGCTAAAAAAAGCCTTTTGAGTGGCGGCGAATAAAAATAGTAAACTTCTTTTGCGTGCCCATCTTTCATTCATCATTGATTGCAATGATCTTATTGTTAGAGTCCCAACCTTCAAATATAAATTATAGCGCCTAGCTCCCACCATCAAACTAGCATATGTGCCTATAGTGAATGAACCCAATTGCCCGTTGTAATATGAATTTCTTGAATATATTAACACCATTATGACACAATTTTGCATTTACAGTGCTCTGTGACACTTCTAAATTATTTCTACATGACTGCTAGGGTTTACACTAAAGGGATTCTATACAAATCCTAACTGTGTTTGCTATGTTATTTCTCTTGCCCTTTCTGCCTAATTTTCAATTGCACGAGGTGATTCAATTGCCTAGATTGCATCCTAAATAGAATTCCATAACCCTAGTTGTTATTTTAATTGCCTTGAACAAACCCTAATGGCTGAGTCTTCTAGCCTTAGAAAGAGGAAATTATTAGAGGAAGTGATCTTGTAGTTTCCTAGGTCAACTGAAGTTCAGAAAAGATCAAAATCAAGATCCAGGATGGATGAGTTTATTATTGACCACTCTATTGGATGTAGGGATGCTTTGATCCCCCCATGGGGTTTTAGCCTTTAGAGAATAGGATATAACAAAATGAAAGAAAGAACTCTTGTGCCCAATATATGGACTTACAATCTTGCCAGATTGTTGGTTCCAAATGTATATGTGAATGTTGAGTTGATTGGTGCTATCACTGCCAGTTATAGGTCAAATACTAGGGAAATCGTAGCCAAAGAGGGTGGTAGAATTACAACAATATCAAAGGAATTTTTCAGGTTCAAACCCAATATGGATTGCACTATCAATCCATAGGAATTGGAAGAATAATACAAGAAGAATGAAAAATTATCTAGAGAAAAGTTGGCATCATTCAGGCTTAAGGGGACCAAAAGAGATGAAAGGAAATTGACCTCTAGACAAGTGGCCCCTTATAATGTTGATCTATTTGTTGGATATTTCACATATACATATTATGCTCTGTGTCAAGTGTGTGCTACAGATGCGAGGAGTATGATTCCTAATTGGATGTTGGTGATGTGTATTGATATCCAAGACATGGATATCAATAGGCCTTTTGATTATGCTTCCTTGGTAGCTAAGGGTTTTCATAATGTTATATGTGATTTTAAAATAGGGAAGTCATCAAACTTCAAGTATTACTCTCTTTTGATGCACATTTTTCTATTTAAGGGCCTTAGGGTTTGGTATCCAGACTTGAAGGTTAAGTCAGTATTTGGAGGAGAGCCTCACCTGGTCCAAAAGTAGATCTATATTTCGAATTTACATTTGAATGAATCTAACTATTTAGTCTTTGAGAATGTTTTTGTTAGAGAATTGCTAACTATCCTAAAAAAGAATGTTAGATGGGGTCTAAGCCAACAAGTTAAAGAATTTTTGAGACCCATGGATCTCAAGCCTGAGTTAGCGATTCCTCACAATTGGGGATCATGGTTATATTTCAAGGACACAATAATTAGGGCATTTGGTAGCCCTATCACACCTCATATTTTTCCTATCACTGTTCAAGATAGGGTTGCTTTCCAAGGGATAATGCATTAATTGGTAGAAGCAGATAATTCTTTGGTAGGGGGAGCTCATAAAAAGGGCTCAATGATCCCATCGTAGGTTGTGATTGGGATGTATCATTTCTTAAATAGAAAAGCATGTGATATTCTAGACTCCATGCTAAATAGATATAGACTTCCCAAAGTTAAGTATAGGGTTTATGATTCTAAATGGTTTTTCCATAAGCTTGTGAAGGCAAAACCACATCAGCATGAGTGGCACGATGAAGAATACCTTATAAGAAATGTTGTATATTACAATGATATTTTGAAAAGAAAAGAGATATGGTATAAAATTAGATATCAGGAGCATAGAATAAGAAGGGGAAAATATATTAATGTTCTAGCATGGCAAACATTGAAGATCCCTGAGGCCAAAATGAGGGTCATCCTTAATGCATATCCAAACATGGATATGATTTATCTGCCTCATGAGGAACTAGTGATGGAGGAAAAACCACAAGTTAGAGAGCCTAAGGAGGAAAGACCAGAGTCTCCTCCATCCATTGGGTCTCGTATTGGTCCAGCTTCACCTCCACCATCCCCACCACTTTGTTTTGATGAACCTTCTTCCGCTTGTACTACCTCTCATATGCCATCTGAGCCCCCCCCCTCATGAAGGTCACTTGTAGAGGCTTCCATGAAAAATACTATGATAGCTTCATCTTCGAGAGGCTCTTTTTCCCAAGTCCCAAAAAGTCCAAGGGTTGTAACTTGCCTACATACATTATCCCTAGAGAGAGATATTCTACTTCAAGCTTACTAAGGTTGTGAATTTCAAGGGGAAGATCCATTACCCCCTCATAGGTTTGATACCTAGTTGGGTGTCACAATTCAGGTTCATCATCCAGTGTGATCCCTTAATGCATTTAGACTTTGAGGTGACCTTAGTGAATATGAGAGTTTAAATGCTTGTGATCAATTCATGAGTGATGATAAGTTTATACAGACCAGAGAGTTCCAATACTTTCTCATAAGGAATATGACAAATGAGTTAGAAAGGAAGAAAGGTATTAACCTAAATACCTTAGCACATGATGAGAGGATGAGAATGAAAGATGAACTGTTGAAAATTGCTACGGAACAACTAGCCATCATGACCCCTAAAATGGGGAGACAAATTATAAAAAGGAGTGGAGTAATTTTGGAAGGATGGGATATCTCATCTGCAATAGTTTTTGATGAGTTAAGAAGAAGGCATGACATTGATTTGGATTCATTTTATCCAGTGCAGAGAAAAAATGTGCTCTCACAATTGATCTTTGACGGTCATCTTGATCAATTAGTTATTTTTTGCCTTCACCTAGCTACAAGGAGGCCAAGAATGAGTCATGAGATGGATCAACTATTTGGTAGCTTATTGGTCAAAAGAGTGGCAGACACCTCAGCCACATAAGCAACAAACCTGACTTTGAATGTGGCAAAGTTTTCTCACAAGGTAGAAATAAAGACTAATGAAGAGATTTAAATCATGAGAGAAAAGGTGAAGACACTGCTCAAACTTTGGGATGAGCATATGCAGGACCTACATATAGACCTCCTGGTATGATTGAGTACTCTTTTGAAGAGATAATAGGATTGAGAAGTGAGTCAACTCTGTCAAGAATAGAAGCAACCAGATTAAGCAAGGAGGCTGGTGTATTGAAATTAGACACTTGAAGGATAGAAAAGAGTATTAAGAAAAATATAGCTCATTTGTTGCTTGAGTTAAGGATCACTAAAATTTTGGATCATGCAAATACAACTTGGGATGAGCATATAGAATTGCTAGCATTTTCCCAAGAGTATTTGAAGTGGCAATGATTCTTATCCTCCTCATTATCTCATATGAGCAAATTGCTTGCAGTTCTAGAGATAATGTTGATTAAGCCCCTTCCTAAGTATCTAAACAACGTGATAATGAATTTCAAAGCAAAATTTGAAATGGTTAAGAAATATTTTATTATCCACAGGATGTACACACGGAGGACAGGCGATGAGCTCAGAAGTTTCCAATGCCTAGTTACAAGTCATATGCCAGTTGTGTTTGACAGAGAAAAGAGTAAAGTGGGAGGAAAAAAGGTCCTCAAACCTAGGTCATAATGGAAAATGAATATTAGAGATGTAGTGGACCTAATGTTAGTTTATATCATTGCAGATGATGTGCAATACCTGAAGAAGTTGGAAGCTTACATGGATGCACTGCCAAGGATTGACAGTGGAATGGTAAAGGTAGAGATGGTAAAGACAAAGATTGAAGATTAAGACTATAAGGGACACATCAAAAGGCTTCAAGAGTTCAAGAAGCATGTATTTTATCACTTATGATCTTTTCTTCCCTCTTTTCTTATACTTTCAATTTTTGAAATTTTGAATCTTGAAATTCTAAGTTTCTCACCTTTTTTTTTTACATGTTGCTTCCTTTTTCTCTTCTCAAAAATTATGAGTTTAAAGAGGTGTATTTCTTGATTTCAAAATGGGAAAGTCATTAATTATTGGGTATTACTCTTTGTTAATGCATTTATTCTTGTACAAAGGTCTTAAGGTTTTGAATTTTTGTTTCCCACCCCTTTTGAAAAATTTCTTTCTTTTTCTTCGTTTTGATGTAATAAACCAGAAGAAACATATTTCTTGGTTAGCTGATAGATCTATGACAACACATACACAATTGAGTTGAATGAAATGACTAAAATCAAATTCAGATTGCCTCCTATTTTATGTGTTTACTTATATGAATGGACGTGTCTACATTGCATTAATTTGTCTTCACAATAAATTGTGAATGTGTAGTATGAATTGCAAGTTTATTTCAAGGGAAAAAAATTAATTATGTAATTATATTGTAGTAAGGTAGACATAATTTATAGTGATTCTTAAGTAAAGACAACAAACCCACGAGGAAGCTTCTACAATTTATCAATTTCTTTATTATTATGCAAAGTTGAAATATGATACAAATTAATGGTGCAACAAAGGAATAGACAAACTCGCGTCTACCTTCAATAGTTAACACCAACAATCAGGTTGTAATGGGACAACCTAATTGGTCTCATTCAAGTTCATAGAGGGCATTGCCCTTATTTAAATAATGCAAATATAATGTATATAGAGTTGTATAGAGCATGCACTGTGCCAAGATATTTGATTGATGACATTCTAGCACCTTTACATTTGATTTGAAAAGCCCATTGACATCATGAATGACATGTGAATTTTTGTTAGCCCATGTACCTACACATTTGGATTTCCATGTGAGACCCAAATTTGTATTGAAATTTCATTTAGAACATATTTTATCTTTTCTCCAATTTTATTTCACTACAAAATATGAATGGTTGGTGACAGAAAGTTACATCAAGAAGTAGGTAGCAAAAAATTGGTTGAGTTATCCCAAACATTCACCATCAAGAATATTCATTACACCTGAAGCCAAAAAGTATAAAACCAATATTAGATTTCATAAAAAAGAAATTTTAAACAATCTAACATATGGGATTACATAGGTGAAGAAGAAAGTAGAATGTTTTGAAAATACACCTTGTTCATATTTCTAACAAAATCTGAAAAAAAAATTGTGATCTCTTTCTTCTAATTTGTATGTATCATTCCTAGCATTGTAAGATAAGTTGGTTTTTGCTATGATAGAATCAAGTTCCACAAAAGCATGATATATCAAATCATACTTGTATATGTGTTGCCCCTTTATTCTATTGTCCCAACATAATTGAAGCTTGAAGCCTTCTGACCTATCTAAAAAGTCATTGTCATTATGGTAATCAAACACCCTATTACCATTCTTCCTTCATATTCTTTGAACCTTTCCAATGTACCCGGATCCACAAGAAACACCTTGTCTTGTAGTTCGAGAAACATATTTTCTTGCAGTACGTTCAGTGGGAGGTATTGAATTGCTCTTAAACAATAATCTGCAGTCTGATCTAATTTCAAAGTTAATTGAAACACCCTTTTGTGGGGCCTCTCATCTTGCCTAAAGTAGACCCCATTCCTTACTTTAGTCAACCTATCTTTGGATAACGTTATATTTCCATTCAATTGACTAAGCAAGCAAGCTTTGAACATATCCTTACCATCAATCTCTACCACTGGTTTTACAGTTTTTTTACATTTTCATCAATGGAATCTAAAATTTCATCTAACTCATGCCTCCACTCACTTTCCATTATTTGCAATTCAGCATGATTGTGTGTCACTGAAGATATAGATTGTAATATAGAGTTGGAGTGATTTGGTGGAGATCCATCAATTACTTCATCCATAACTTGGAATTCTGGATAATTTTGATCCTCCGTCCATGGTTTAACCTGTCTATGGGATTCTTTGGTCGCATGCCAAGAGATGATAAAATGTCTTGTGCATCCTTCAATCCTATTTGAGGGCTTCTATAATTTTATCATCTGTAGATATTGAATCATACTTTGATAATATGTTAATGTTTTGTATCCTTTCTTGGTGCAATCTATTCTAGATACTTTCTTGCTTCTATTGAGATTTATTAAAATGAAGCCCTTGGGGATTTGATTCTTCTTCTAAAACTCTATTAAGGATTCTAACAACTTGAATCAAGTTGGTGAAATCATAGGCCCTTTCTGCTCCAACTATCCCACCAACTTTGCTAAAGAAGATCTCACATACATTTAACCTAGTCAGGTGCAAAACACATGGCAAGTGAGAGTATTGGTCTTGAGCCAATCTCAACAACAAAAATACAAAGTGGCAAGAAATTTTCACATCTTGATATGCCTCTCTGCTGATGAAATTTATGTTGACATTATTATTAGATTCTTTTCATAGCCAACATAACCATAACGTGAAGAAATGATGAACTCATGAAACATTTCACACTCTTTCCCAAAGAGTCAAACTCCAAAACATAAAAATATCAATGCAGTCATCAATAATCATTAGATATGTCTCTGTACCTAGTTTCCCCTCTACCCTTCCACTGGATGTGCTTCTCATCTCTTTCGAACAACTCTGAATATGCCTCAAAGCAATGTGTTGTGTCTAACCCTAATTCTATCGATCTATCCACTCTATATCTTCACTTTTAAGCTTGTGATCATCCACTTTAAAAATATTCTAAACCATCCTAACATGATTATAACTTATTATCTCTTCTCCAAAAATCAAATCTTGTCAACCACAAAATAAAGGATTCACTAGATTTTTGTTGTTATGGATGTAGTCTTGGTCATGCAATCCTATTAAATTGTAAACATTGGACAAGTCACTTAGTCTCCACCCTTCCAAAGGAATTTGATATCGAATACCTTCTTTTGAACAATAGTCCATCAACATAAGTTGTATTCTTCTAATATCCCCATCTAAGAAATGACCAACAATAGGTCATGTTGGTGTACGTTTTATCATATACTGAACATTGAATAAAAAATCCAAGGATACTCTATCCTCTCCTGAACAAAATCACTACTTGTTCCAATATTACGAGAAAGACCACAAGGTGACTCAAGGGTCTATAAGTGAAAACGAGCGAATTTATGTGGATAGCTTCTTAGGTAGTGTGTGCTAAAATACAAGGGGGAATTACACTTATCAACTGGTATCATTCACAAGCTAGACTTAGGTGAATTTATCAATAAATGCTCTTTGTTTTTTTGGATTTTCTGATTTGGGATTGAAAAAGATAAAAAAAGGATAAGGGTTTAGGAATTCTAACTACTGCTAAGCTATTCCTATGAACTCGAGAGATGGTGAAGACTGGATGAAACTGGTAACGATACTTTATTTCACCACACTTGGACAACTACACAAAGCGGGTGCAATCTTCTAGGGTTGTGCCTAAGATTTTCACACTTATGAATAATACCAACAATTAAACAATATTACTCAAAGTAGAAGTTAAGCATCCACATCAAAAGCTCAAGCTAACTTTACACATTGAATGAAAATCATACATCCAACAAAAGTATGAGAAATTTTTTACCAATCTAAACTATCAATCCTTCATTCATCTAACAACTTCAATGAATATTACTTAAAGAAAATCTATTCTAAGTGTTGAAGAAAATATGCAACCATGCAACCACTTGATAACAAATAAGACTTCAAAACAATATTGATAATGAACTTTTTATTATCCAATTAGCTCTACACAACAATTTCATAAATCACTCCACATTGAAATGAAATGAGAGAATGAGTTTATGAAAATAAATGAATGGTTGAGATCAATCTAAGATCAATAGTCAAGATTAAGATAACCTAACCCTAATTAGAGTTTCCCAAAATAAAATCAATATCCAGTGCATGCAAGACAAATGTCACAAGGTGCTATTATTAGGATTGCACCCCCTTCTCTTGTTGAGAGGTAGAAAGTTTAATGAACTTGGACACAATCTAATCAACCTCTGCCATCGTGACATGTGACATCACACTGACTCTGAATTCTAATCCTTCCAAATCATTTGCACATACAATAAAAGTGATTTACGAATCTAATTAATGTTTTTGGAAAGCATCTATGATGGACAGGAGGTTTGATGCCTTAGCCAGATTTTACTTTAGGACTGGTCCAGTAGAGAAGATTTCCTGTGTCTTTTCCTTCAGGTTTTCTAACTTCTTATCCTTCTCTTGGATAGCTTCTTTCTCAAGCACCTCTAAAGCTACAAGGTAAACCTTGTCTTGAATCTACTTTATCTACTTCTCAACTCGATCAACTTCTGCCTTCACTTTCTCCAACAATTCACTACATGCAATCAATGTCCAATGCCAATTGTTGAAATTATATGTTGCTCCTACTTCAATTATGTTTCAATCAATCAATTCCCATTTTTAAACTCCTTTCAATTCTCTAAGGAATGGAATAATTCTTTCTTGGATGTCCTGAAGGTCGGCCCATGCTTCTGCCATGTATGCAATCTCAGAGAGTGAAAAAGAGGTTTGTCCATATGTCAATGATAACCCTTCCATAAATGTGGTTGCCTCTTTACTTATGTTTTCCATCTATTCTTTAGTCTCTTTGATTGTCACTACTTCCTCCTCAGAACCTCTGATTACTTGTTGTGACTTCAAAAGTGGAGGAGATTCTGGATTGGCTTGATTGAGTGGCTTAGCTAATTCTTATATTCCTTCTTCTTTTATACCTACCTATCCACTCTTGCCTTCATGGAAGTAACCAAATTATCCAAGTCTCCAGCTTCCTACTTCTTGGTGGTTGGTCCTAAACTTATCACAGTGACTGCATATTCATGAGGACCAATATCTCCATTTGCCTTATCTACATTTGGTATGGCAATCTGTATTGTCCTGCATCTTGTTTCATTTCTCTGGATGGTTGAGAAATTTTTAGCTGGCGTCTTCACAACAGTTTGATTTAACCTAGCCAAGAAATCAGCCATGCCATCTTCTTCTTGTTCTTCTACTACTTGTGTCTTTATTTTCAGCCAATCAGGAACTATGGGTTGCTCAATGCCTTCTACTTCTTGGTTTCCTTCTTCACATGCAATACCCCAAAGAGTGGAAATCATTCCTTCTTGGAACTCACCTTCTTCAACATCCATTTCATTATCTGACACTAGTATTTCTGTGTTAGTGGGAGATGGGGGTTGCTCATCCTCTTAATGTACTGACTTCGCATTTTCTTCATAAACCACGGAAGGAATTTCCATCTCTTCCAATGATTGATCAATGGACAATAAATATATATTTGTTGATGCGATAGAATGAGATGGTTCCAACCTTTGCTTCTTCTGAGTAGGTCCTTCAGTCACAATTTCCTTCCCTTTTTTTTTGTACTTTTAATTGGTTTGGCACTCTAGGATGACAAAACATTTGAAGATAATTCTTTTGTCTTACCCATCAAGTCATATGTAAAGGTTAAGTTTCTCCTTCTTAGCTTATGAACTTGTTGGTCAACCCACCAGCATGAATAGTTCTCAACTGGCCACATCAAGTTGGTCAAGTCAACATGCTCCAGCTTTGACCACTTGATAAGAGGAAGAGTTGCATCTTTGTCAAAGCATGGCTGCGTGTATTCTTCATTTTCCTCCACTTGAATGAGCACAAGGAAAAGTTCAGTTATCCTGATCAAGCATACCAACAGTCTGGACCATATTCTCTTCCTGATGGCAAATTCATCTACAACATTTTCCCAATGATCTTCTATGTCCATTTCGTGTCTTAATCTTTCTCCATTCATTGATCCAATATTGCTATGAGGATCAAAGTTAACTCTAGACCAGTAGAATGTAAAGGGATACCACTACATCTCTAGCTTGGCACTTTCAGCTGCCTGTGTTGTCGGACAAGACTCCTCCATATTTCCAATAAAGAATGGAAAGGTAATTGTTGCCTCTTGCTTTATTCTTTTGAATTTATTATGTGTTTCAAGTTGTCTGAGAACTTCAAGTAGGACCATCCTGTTAGTTGGATAGGTCGGAAGTTGATAAGGACGACCATCAAAACCTTGATATCTGATGGTGAATTTTAGAAACTAAATGAACTAGGATCCATACTTGCTAACTAAACTTTTGGATTCAGGAGACAATCTCTGATGAGTTCCTCCTTGTAATGTCATTGTAATGTACATTAGGAATGCATCATTCACCCACTTGAAGTGGGTTTTCTCCTTAAGTTGTAGCTAAGGATAACAATCATAAGACTTGAATTTATTTTCTCCATTTCCAACTATGCCTCTGTAGATCAATCTGGAATATCTAAAATTTCTGGCCAATGAGTAGATAATGTAGGAGCTCATGTACAATGAATTTGTCTTCTCCAAATTTATCAATTGCTCATGAAGGTTATCATTGATCATGCGGGACCAATTGAACATCTTGACTCTCAAGGTGATTTCATCAATGAAGTAATATATCCATATCTAGAATGGTGCACCTTGACGGTTGCCTATTATTATATTAAGTAGTAGGATGATATCACCATATTCTTCCTTGAAATATGGATGCAATAGATAGTTTGGCACTTTTCCCTAGCTTCTTTTCTTTTCCAATCATGATTTGATAATATTTGTTGCATAGAGTTTAGACTGGTTATCATAGATCCTCTAGGTATCTTCTTTGGTAATGTAGGAGGTTTTATTGTAGTTTGGAATTCCAAACGTCTCTTGAATGGCTAACTCTAAAAGATTAGCTAAACCCCTTCCATCTGGTGCGATGATTTCTCTTGACTGTGCACTATAGTGTAAAGCATACTCAACTATTAGCTTGACACACTCCTTAGCTGGTGGAAATCCAGTTGCTTGGACAATTCCATTTTGCATCATCTTGCGAGAAATGGTCGTTGGTATGTGTTCATCATACCCATACATTCTCTTTCTAAATTCTTCCATATCTACATGTCTGTGATCAATGTCTGTGATATTTTTCCATTTGGATTTGATCTTGGATTTTGGTTGTACTCCTTTGTTGGCGAACTTCATTGATTCTTTTCCAGAAGGTGCTGCCTTGCTGGTCATCAAACTCCAAAACACATGAAAACGTAATATTACTTACAAGATTTTAAGTCTTATTTTATACCCTTTTATCTGAAAATTTTCACTTTCAGCCTGTTTAAAGGTTAAATTTCTATGAAAAAATAGACTGAAAGTGAAGGGTTTGGCCAATAAATTGATAAAATTGAGAGTAATAAGATAGAATAATAGAAGTATTCAATCAAAAATTGGATTTTGAGTCTTAAAAATTGATCTTTGTGACTGAAATTCACCTTCAATTATGAAAATTTATCTTGAAATTAGAAAAAGCACTCAATTTCTTGACTTCTAACATTTGAAGCATTTCACTTCTTGAAAATTTCTCTTGAAAATCAACTTTTACAAGATTTTGAGAGAAAAATTCTTCTCAAGTACTCTCCAAATTCTCAACTTGAATGATGAATTGTGAAAGTAACTTGGTTGAAAATATATAGAGTCTATGAGTTTTAAACTTAGAAGTTCTATTTTGTGTTTTTTTATGTTTTTTAATTTTTATATTATTTTTTTGTGTTTTTATGTTTTAAATATTTCCAAAATGGAAAGTTTTATTTTAATCTCAAAAGCAAAGAATCTTATAGAATCTTCCATGATTCTTGAATTTCTTGAATTTTCTGAAAATTTTCTCAGTGTCGAAAATAATCTTTTTTTTTTGGAAAATAATTAAAAATTTATTTCATGTGTCAAATTTATCTTCCAACTTGTTTCACTGATTTCATGTGTGATTTTTCAAAATTTGTCTTTTTTTGGTATGGCAAATTGATTGTCTTCATGTCTGATCAATGGTTAAATTTTGTCCCTAGTCAAGCATCTTCACATATTTCATTTATGCCTGGATAAATCAATTTGTGTCTATGTTTGATCAAACTTTTTCATGTCTTGATTATGGATATGTATTGGGTTTTATTTGCCAATTCATGTTTTGCATTGGAGGTGGAAGGTGTTTGGACATCTTTCTTTATGTCTTGGCAAGGTTGGAAGGAGTTTGGACAAGTTTGTTTCAATCCTTATGCCTTGCTTTGTTTATCATATCAAGTCTTGAAGAGGGCAAACTTTATGTCTTTCAATCTTTTCCTTATTTATTTTGCTTCCTTCTTTAACCCTAACTGCAAGTTGGAGTTTAATTTACTCTTTCCACACACTTTGAAACTACAAGTAGGAGTTTGCAATCAGTTGGACATCCTTCCTTGATGCATCTTGTTCCATGTCAAATAGTCTATTGCAACCTTGTTGTCTTTGTATTCATGGATTTGATTTGGAAATCTGATCGCCATGTTCTGATAATGCTTCTCTTTATTCTGGCGGAATGTGATCTTCATTTTGCCAAAAAAATCTTTGTCCTCTTGCAACGTTGGCAAAGTTGGACAACCTCTCTCCAAATTTTATCTTTATTTATCATCAAGGGTGGATTTGATAATCTCTTGGATAGGGTGAAGTTGGCTCAAGGATTTGTTAATTTATGCTTCTCTTCCTTGGACAAGGCTTTAGCTTAAGAGGGTGGAGTTGGAAGTCTCTTTACCATGTTTGTTTATGCTTGCAACTTTCATGCCTTGTTGAATTCATATGTTCTTAGAGGCTTCTTTATTTATACTCTCTTTCGAAAATTTGGCTCTAATCTTTGCTGTCAACTTAAACCCTAGGTGTGAATTTAACTAACCCATGCCACCTTCATTATCTGCAGATCAGAGTTTATCAGTGTTTGGACAATCCTTGACATTTCTTAGGCGGAGTTTGAAGTTTGTTTGCCTTCCTTGATCTAGCATAAGCAGACTTGGAATCTGGTTTACCATCCTTTCTCAAAGCTTTGCGGACTTGAAAGACTATGTGCCATGCTTTTTGTTTGGCTTTCATCTTAAGTGAATTTGGATTGTGTTCTTGAAATTGTTTCCTTCATCTCTTTGAACCTTCAATCTGCCATCTTCTAACTTGCTTTGATTGTTGTTTGCTCCATATCCTCACTTGTTTTCTTGTTTGATTTATCTCTTCTTTATCTCCATTTCCTTAGCTTTATTTTCTTTCTTGGCGGATGTGGAAGCTTCCATGCTTTATTCCTTTGTTTGCTTTATCAAGACTTCAGCTTTGCAAGCTTTATTCGTTTTCTAACCTCCTTGTATCTTTGGCAAACTTTGGTATAATTTATGCCAACTTGATTTAGGCGAAGTTGGAAACTAAGTTGCTTTATTTCTTTGTTTGCTTTATTTGCTTTATTAGCCTTGCAATTTTAGCGAACTTGATCTCTTTCATCTTTTCTTTTAAATGCCATGTCATCATTCCTTAATCCCAACTTGCTTTACATGTCATTTCCAACTTGGTAATTCTCACACCATCTTTACCTTATATCATGCTTTAATACTAACCTTTGCTAGGCGGACTTTTCTTTCCTCTAGACAAGGCAGAGTTTGAGTGACTCTTGCCATGTCTTGGTGAACTTGGCAAAGGTCTTGCCAACCTTGACATATCCTATGCAGACTTCAGAATTTCTTATGCCAATTTTCTCTTTCTTTACTTCCCATGCCTTAATTTATTTCTCTCCTTCCATCTTGGTCTAACCTCAAGAAGGAGTTTGAGCGACTCTTGCCATGAGTTGGTTAACTAATGGTAGGAGTTTAACAAGTGTATGACATTTTTGCTTGGTCATGAGGTGAACTTGGAAAGTCATTACCCATTTTTCCTTAACATATATGCCAATTTCACTTGTCTTCACCATGGTAGACTTGGAAAAAGTCATGCCATGTCTTCGAGGCTCCATGTTTGAGTCTAATTTGAGCGAACTTCTCACCTGAACAACCATGTGCCACTTTCATTCTTGAATTTATACTTGATCAACCCTGTTCATGTCATACTTTCTTCTTGAATGAAACCCTAATTAGGTTTTCAACCTTTCTTTTTCCACTTGCAGACCTAATTTTCAAATTCTGAGAACATGGGCATTGATCATATGGATGATTTTCTCAAACAAAACCCTAATTAGGGTTTCCATCTTGCTTTTTACCCTTATAAATATAATTTTCAAATATATTGAGAACATGGGTAGCAATAATATGGCTTGAAGATCAAAACCCTAATTCCGGACAAAAACCAAAAAAATAAAACCCTACTTTTTGCAATCGGAGGCAAAAAGTTTTGAATCTAAAGACATGGGCAGTAATGATATGGCCTGAAGATCAAACCCCTAATTTTAGAAAAAAGTGAGAAAAACAAAGCCCTACTTTTTATACTTAGAGACAAGATTTTAAAATTTTGGCAACATGGGCACTGACCAAATGACCCGAGGGACATCTACTTTCAAAAAAGCAGAAGTTCCTAAAAATATAAAGTTGTCAGAAATGACCCAAAGAAATTGTGATCCTTGTCCTCTAGACCTTCTAACCACTTTGACAACATTCTTACATGATTTTGAACATGATTTCTCAACTTGGCTTGAGATGACCTCATAAACTCTAACTCAAAACTCTCAAAAAATGGATTTGTGAAACTACAAAACCAGGACAAAACCCTAAAAAGAAAAAAAAGGGGGTCCCCATCTGCGATGGGGCGATGTGTGAAATAGGTCACAATATGTCCCAAATTATTCTCACATGTCTCTTCCACAAAAATTCTATTCTTTCCCATTGTTGACAAACAAAATTTGCATTGAACCTATTGCATGTTGGATGAGAAACCACAAACAAATGAGGAAGCTTTTCATGTAAAGGGTTTGCAATAATAACATGTGCATAGTGGCCAATAACATTGTTCTTAAAAGAATCGGTTATGATATCATGACTTGCAACTCTCTCACCATCTGTCACAAAGAAATATGATTGGCATTGATATTCTTCTTTATTACCACAAAAACCCACTAATGTATCACTTTTTGCTACCCACCTAACATACTTTCTCACAACAGTTTCATCTTTAGCAAGATAGATGGGAATTAGGCCATCTATACAATGTTTGGTTTTATAAGAAGCACACACTTTTCCTATTGCCTCAAAGATGTAGTTGTTCTCTCCTGGGATGTATGTCGATGACTTTCTAACTTGCGTCAAAGTTGTAGAAATTGAAGAACCATCCAAATTCAAGCTAATAAAGCTATGTAATCTAAGACCTCCCCATAACTTTATCATCTCATAAAGGGATTTAGTGGATGTACTATACCTTCTCCCTGCCTTTGGATGCATTGGATTGTGAAATATATCCTTGACAAAATTTCAAACTGCATCTTTACCTTGTAATTTTCCTTCTTTATGTGCCTCATACACATCCTTGCAAAACCTAAATACATCCTTTTTTTCAGTCAATTCAAACAACTTATCCTTTAGGGATCTCATTCTAACAAAGAGTATAGCAACCTTTGTATTTTACCACCAAAGAGATCGCATTTTTTATCTTCGGCTAGCATTTGAAACCCTAGCAGCTATTCTGAGTTCATTTTGAGTCAAATAGTCTAGTCTTCTCCCTCTCCATGTATCCCTCCCATGTCTTTTATTGGCACAATTTGATTCACGATATAAACACATCCTAAATTCATCACATTCTTGAATCATCTTACAAAAGTTGCATATCAATGATTCAAATGGGATCAATGTCTTAGAAGCCCTCTTGCAATGAATATGCCTACATGTGCCATCGATACAATATTAATTACCCTCATGAAATAGCATCATCTTGGTATGCTTCTCTATGGCCTATAATTTTCCACCCCTTTGATCATCTATTAGAACCTTTGTGTCTAATCTCTCTCCATTTCTATTAATATGGGAATACCAATACCCCCAACATTGCAACATCAATGATGATGAATGATCTTTAATAAGATGATAAAACAAATAATGTACATATTACAACAGATCATATTCAAAATAAATTTGAACTAGGATTGTTAACACACCCGAAGTAAAAGGATTTGCAATTGTAGAACCCTTGTGTAATACAAATGGTGATGATGGTACCAAGAACCTAGTCAAACTTTGTTGGGACTTATCATTGGTAGGCTTCTTGGGTCTCCCAATTGTGCCACTCCTTAAAGAAATTGTTTTTAATGTGAATCCTCATCTATAGCAGTGGTGTGTTTCTTTGATTGCATGTGTTCATTTAGAGAACTGACAATATTACCAATTGTTGGCACCAAACAAAACCATTTATTGCATTGTGTACATTCCACTCTTACTTTTTTCTTATATTCATAGCCTACAAGTGTTGCTTCCACCACCTTGAACAAATTAGTGTCTTGTGCCTTGTTGAAATCATCTAGAAGTTTAATTGCTTGATGAATCTCAAACCAATCTTGAACCATTGTTATCTGTTTTTCTATGCTACTTGATTGATTTTCAACATTTCTTTCCTTTAAAATGTGATGTTCATGGGACATTGTTTTCGTATGATTGTTTCTAAACTTACGAGTTGTTCGTGTTGCCATGGATACTTTCCCTGTTCCATAATCTATGCCACAAATTTCACAAAGGATCTTTATTTTAGGTTCTCCCTTTTCTAAATATACTTTCAGAGTAAGTTTCTCATTGACAAATTCTTCCATTAAATTATTCACTTTTCGATTCCAATATGCCAATACATTAGGATCACCAACTGTGGTTTATTCCATTGACTCGGACCCATCTCCAACTCTTGGTTGTTTATGCATACCTACCTCCACACTCTCTCTATCATGTTGAGGGCTTGGTGTAATTTCCACTATATTTGACTCAAGTGTACCAACATACACTATGTCATGTTTCCTCTTAATGCCTATAAGTGTTGTTGTAGCTTTCCTTTTTTGTTTTTGCTTTAGATTTAAAGGATGCCCAAGCCCACTGATAAAATCAAAAGGATATTCAATGAGTTCATCATCCATAAGTTTATGACACATGTCAGAAAGTGTACAACCTTTTTGATAAATGACTGTGCCAACAACAAAATTTTCTTCACTGGTAATATTACATATTCCATGTCTACAATTGGATCCATTTGCATTATTTTCCACATGTACCTATCAATTAGTTAAATAATGGATAAAGTTATAATAAAAAATTTAGAAGTCTAGTTATAATATTGCTATGAAATGATGTGTATTTTCATCCTAGTGCATCCATAACTAAATGAAAAAAGAAAGTCAAATTTACACATGAAGGGGTTAATTTGGAAATTAGAAAATTAAGAGTTAATGAAGGTGTTTGTTTTCCTTGGCAATTGCCCCGAGGAACTGTTTCTTTTCCTTTCTATTCTAATTAGGGCTACTGAGGCATGATTTATGAGATCCTTTAGTTTTAGATAAGTGTAAATCAACATTTGTTACTTGGACAGAATGCCATGGCTTCACATGGAACTATAATTACATTGGAGCTCTATGTGAGCTTGATGAGTTGATTTTCTACCAGAACTTAAAAAGTAATTGATAGAATTATCCAATCATATCTATTGGTGTAATTATTTATTCATATTGGATATAATTATACTTTACTTAAGTTTACTTGGGTACATGCATAACATAGCAGTTTGCATATGAGACACTTAGGGAAATGTTCTACATTGGGAGTGTGTATCTAGGAGAATTTCCACCTTTTATGGTGTGATAATGTTGTTACTTTATCATATCCACTTATTGTGGGATGATAATTCCACCTTCGGTGGGTGATCCACCTCATGTGGAATATTTTACTATTTCTCCTACCTACCCCTACCTACCCTTGCATCTCATTGAGCCATATGTCATGATTATGTGCTCTTTTGTCTCTTAGCCTTGCCTTTATAAGCAGGCTCATCTAAATTGTATGCAATCTTGATGATCCAATTGATCTCTTTTGCATCTTGATAGGAATACAGTTTATTCTTGTCATATTTTATCTCTCTTGTCATCGTGCTATCTATTGGTCTCTTTGATCTTGGTTTCTTCAAGCATAATCTCACATGGTATCAGAGCAGTTGGAGCACCATTGCATAGCCTTTGGAGAGATTTTATTATGCCTTTGAAGGAGGTCAAGAGGCAGATATGAGGAGCAGCATCTTATAGAGGCGTCCTAGACGAGATCCGACCTCACCATTGCGTTCGGGTAGCCGTTTCCATGGATTTTGACTATAAGTTCGTCTGTATTGGGTGAAAGTCAATTTCGGGGCTTGGAGAAAAAAATAAACCAATTTGGCTAGGTGGTAAGGATTTTAAAAAAAAAATTCTACGGATTTTTTTATTTTATTTCTATTTTTATATATTCATAGTTTTTAAATATTACATTGTAAAAGTTTCACTTGAAAAATTATATATATATATATATATATTGGGGGGGTCTCGTGACCCCACCCCCGTACCATATTGTCCCTTCGTTTGCAGAGTTTACAGGGGACATCGTACCACAACCCATCATCGACATCACCGTCGGCCATACCATTTCGCCATCGGCTCATGCTTCATACCTACCGGTGGCTCATGCTCCGGTCTCCCAACCGTCGGCTTCCAGGAGCTACCCGTCCTCCTGTCTGTCGTGGTCTTTGTCTTCCATCCATTGCATTCCCATCGACCTATTCACCGCTAATGATCATATTTACCGACACACTAACCACCAGGCACCCCACCTCCAGCCGACAACCTGCACTTCCATCAACGACTTGCATCTGGTTCTGTCCAACTGTCGGCCCTTCCAACGGACAGACACGTGGCCACCCTTTATTTGCCCATGCGGACAACACCACATGACACTACATAATTCACCGCCGAGCCCGGTCACTTGTCCACACGACATCTGATTCCACCACATAGTCTGTCATACGAACACTTCAACATCTACGTGGTGGTCCACGTCATCTCTGTACCTCTGCCACATCATCACCACCTCATCAGCCTTGTCAGCGATCCGTACAGACACATCATTAGTCATACGACCACATCATCCATACTGACGAATAATATTCTGACACATGTCAGTCCATACAATACAAACATCCGCATAGGCAGGGAGGTGAAGTTTTGGCGATGGTCATAAGACCATCAAATTTAAGCTCGTATCTTGATGACATCATAATTTTTAAAAAAATTAGACCCCCTCTCATTGAGCTTTTTAGTTTTGCAGTTCAACTTTGGAAGGCCATGTCTTGCTCATTTTGGCTCCTTTTTTAGTGCAATTCTTTTTGAAATGGGATAATTTTTCGTGTGCTTTCATGTGGTGGTTTTATTTTCTGATTTGGGTGGACAATTTTTTTAGAAAATTCAGTTTTTGGTGACTACACCTGCCCAATTCTTGTTTCTGCAAATTCCAGGACTCTGTTTGGGCTCATATGAACTCCTTTTCAGGTGTCATTTTTTTTTAAAGTGCATGATTTTTTTGTCTACTTTCATAATCTGCTATCTATTTGCAGTGATTTTGAGTAGAAATTATACTTTTAGCATATGGTCTTTTTTGGCCAATTTGGCACTTGTATTGCATAGATTTATCTTTCTGATCTTCTGCATTGTAGTTCTTGGCCTATTGGGGTAGTTGTAAAATAAAATCAGAAGTCCACTTTTCTATTGTTTGCAAGTGGTCTATTGTACACGCACTACATATAAAGTGTGAAAATCATCATTTTTTTTTTTTTTTTTTTGGGGGGGGGAGGGGGGGTCGTGGGTACTTTGATTGAGTGAATTTTAGGGGGGTGTCTCTTGTGCTCTTGCTCTCTTGTGTTCTTTCATTTTTCTGCTATGGGTTCTCCTAAGTTTCCTCTCTTAACTCCTCATAATTGTGCTACTTGGAAAATTGATGCATGGAGTAAACTAATAGAAAAATGATTAACTCATTACATTGATGGAATTATTGTTGCTCCCGCTGATCCTAAGGATGATCCCAATGGTCACTTTGATTGGTTCACTAAGAACATCATGGCAATTGGTACCTTAATAAAGTATGTATCAAAATATCTCATCTTTCATATTGAGAAATGTACCTTAATTAAGGATGCTTGGCAAAAGTTTCAAGACTTGTATGGTCAAGTTGATGAGGTTAGGGGATATCAAATTGATAGTGATCTCACCATGTTAGATCCCAAGAACTTTGATACGATACAAGATTATGTCACTAAGGCAAAAGAGTTGAGGGCACAACTCAAAGATTGTGACATTGATAAGAAGGATACTCAATTCATCTTCAATTTGATGGGCAAACTTCCACAATAATATGCAACATTTATTTCTAGTTTCCAAACCCATGGGATGATAATGGGTTCAAGCTATATAATGCCTACATTTGATTCTTTCACCGACATGTTGATGATGGAGAAAACTAAGTTGATAAGCATGGGCATTATTAAGACTTCTAAGTCTCAAGCATTAGTGGCAACTCAAGGGAACAAAGGAAATCAAGGAAAGGACAACTCAAACAAGAAGAAAGGCCAATCAAAGCCTAAGGACAAAGCACCGCCTTCTCCACAATAAGGGGATTCATCCTCTTCCAAGAAGGACAATTCACCAAAGAAGGAGAGACTTACTTTTGATTATTATAAAAAGTTTGGTCATGAGGAGCGTCGTTGCCATTCTAAGAAGATTGATGAGCTCCTCCATATCCTCAAAAATCACAACATTGATTTGCCTAATGCCTACAAGAAGGAGGATTCATCACCTTCCACTTCCTCACAATCAAAGGGGAAAGGAAAATCATTTATGGCAGCAACAAGTGGGAAGACTCACTCTTTTGGGACAAGAAAAGGACAAGCTCTTTGTGCTAACACAAGTCATGATTTAGGGAGATGGCTTCTAGATTCAAGGGCTTCTTATCATATGGCATCTTCACAGTCTATGTTCTCTTCATTTGAGCCTTGCACCATACCACAGATTTTGATGGGCAATCATACATACATGGATGTGATTGGGAAAGGATCTATTGCCATTGGGGACAACTCCTTCAATGATGTGTTGTGTGTATCCTATTTGACAAACAATATTATTTCCATCTATCAAATCATACATGGGGTGACAAAGAAAACCGTGGAGCTCACATCTGATTCAGTTATCATTAGAGACTTGGAGAGTAGAGCTATCATTGCAACTGGGGTGGTGGATCATGTATCTCTATTATATTTCTTTTCAGATTTTGTTCTTATTGATGAGGATGATTTTACATATGATGATCATACTTCTTATGATGATTCAGATTTTGAGGAGAACTTTGGGTACTTGAACTTGGGGATTCTCACATGTGACCCCATTCTTGAGTCTTGAATTTTATCTCCTCCTATTGATATCACATCGCCTATTGCGCCTGATGATGCAGATGATGCGACAGTTTTGCCTTCTTGTGATTCAGTGAAGCAGGATATACCTTATCTTCCAGCTTCATTTCAATGGGATGAATACTTGACATACATTGCAGGTTTATTTGTGGAGTCCTACATTGCAGATTTGGGAGACATCATTGATGACATTCATCTTCTCTTTGATGAAGATGATCCTTCTTTGATTGCTACAAGGGCAGACTCAGACCCTCTTGTTCATTCTCTACATGATCATTCTTTTGAGGTTGACATGATTGTGGATTCTTATGTACAATAGTTGGAGGAGGCATCTTTATCCTTAGAGGAGATATGTGAGTCTTTGGATCATGTTCTACATTCATCGCCACTAGATCTTGGAGTGCCTTTTTCAGCAGTGTGGATCAACTCACCACCTTTGGAGGGGGTAACTTTCAGCATCGACGTGGGGACACTTGACCAGTTTTCAGAGACTTCATTCATCATGAGTTTTTTTGCTACATCTTCCCTTCAAGATTGGGGAGACTTCATGGATACACCTTTGGTTTTGTTTCTTCCCAAGGGGAGGAATGTTGTTTAACATTCATGGAGTAGTTTCTTCATTCAGTTTTGAGCTTCTACCATTGGTACAAGAGTACCTAACATGGCCTTGTAGACGAGACCCATCTTGCATTGCTTAGTTGCATTGTAGACTTAAGTGCATTCCCCTAAGTTGCACTTAAGGGGGTGTGTTGGTGTAATTATTTATTCATCTTGGATATAATTACACTTTACTTAAGTTTACTTAGGTACATGCATAACATAGTAGTTTGCATATGAGACACATAGGGAGATGTGCTACATTAGGAGTGTGTATGTAGGAGAATTTCCACCTTTTATGGTGTGATGTTGCTGTTACTTTATCAAATACACTTATTGTGGGATGATAAATCCACCTTCGGTAGGTGATCTACCTCATGTGGAATATTTTACTATTTCTCCTACCTACCCCTACCTACCCTTGCATCTCATTGAGCCACATGTTATGATTGTGTGCTCT
Organism: Cryptomeria japonica; assembly: GCF_030272615.1. Lineage (NCBI taxonomy): Eukaryota > Viridiplantae > Streptophyta > Pinopsida > Cupressales > Cupressaceae > Cryptomeria > Cryptomeria japonica. The sequence goes on along the minus strand of NC_081407.1, from coordinate 552,854,389 downwards.
TTTGTCTCTTAGCCTTGCCTTTATAAGTAGGCTCATCTACATTGTATGCAATCTTGATGATCCAGTTGATCTCTTTTGCATCTTGATAGGAATACAATTTATTCTTTTCATATTTTATCTCTCTTGTCATTGTGTTATCTATTGGTCTCTTTGATCTTGGTTGATTCAAGCATAATCTCACAATATCTTTTTTTGTAGTCAAAGGTACAAAATGTAGGTTTGAATATAATAGGCAACAGATGGATGAAAGGGTCTTATCCTTTTCAATAAAACAATGACGATCTGCAACAAACTAAAGATAAGGCTATGAAGGCTATAAAGTAGTGATTCCTTCATCAAGATTATGTATAGAAAATGGTGAACTCCTTTGGTGTTAAGTGTTTATTTGAGAGCACAAACAATCTTCGAGAATCCCCAAAGGAGCAGATTGCTCGCCTATTCAACAAAGGGAATGATAAAGAGAAGATGTTTGTGATAAAGATCCTAGGGACAAATTTATGGGCTAATGGACATCTACATGATGGAATTGTTTATGAGAACTTGTTATCCCCCATCATCCAGATTTTGGGATATGCCCTTAATGCCTATGGTATTGTGCATCACACAGTGAAGGAGGAGAATGCTCAAGGTGTGAAGATTGTGCTAGAGACCCTTGAGATGTGTCATAGTCAAAGATCATGCTAGGTTTTTTTTTATCTTAATACAGAATGCAAAAAGACCAAAATGGATAAATCATGGAAGTTATTCAAAGTTGGGATAGGCTAGAAATACAACTTGGATGATTTTGAGGCCTTCATGAGTGCTCATGGTGATTTGTTCCCTGAAGATATCGTAGAAAGGTTGAAAGTTATTGGAAAAGGGATTGGTTATCTATATCGATGATCACCCTTGTGTCCCTGTGGTGTCCCCCCTCTTAATATCTATGTACTTGTTTTCTGTTTTTGAACATATGGGAGTTGCCCCCTTATGGCAACACTTATGTAAAAAAAACTTTATAGTTTTCTAATATATTATGTAGTCGTGACAATTTATTTTTCTCTATTTGAGGTCTTCATACTTGCTCGTGGGCATTTTTTGCAGTGTTTGTCTATTGGTATTGTTGTACTTTTCTCCTGTTTACTAATTATTTTTACAAATGGAATAGTGCTTTCCATTGTCGATATTACTAAGTTAAAATAGATGAATGAGAATAATAGTTCAATGAATGGGACAAGAATTTTTCTAAATACCCAATTAAGTATTGTTCCTTGGTCCTCTTTGACTATAAATCTTGATAATGGCTTGTAGTTGTAGGTTTCTATGAGGTTTACTTCTTGCCTTCTAAATGAACACTGTTTGACTCAAAATGAATATTTTTTAAATTCAAATACGCATTTATTGTATCCAACTCTTCCTTCATGGCACCAATTTATGGCTATGTTCAAATTGTTCTCACTTGTTGCCCCTAAATCTAAGTGAAATATACTCAGCAAAATGAAGCTCGCATTTGAATTTAGGTACCCGCTAGCCCCTACTTCTAGCATTTGACTGATAAAAAATACCTCTGAATATTCGTATTCGGGATAGCCATTTACAAAACCCCTGCATCCTTAATATATCTACAATACATTACTTTCAATTTTTGGGATAATAAACCCCTCAATATGAACACATTTGATATCATATTGCCTAGTAGGCGAAGCCCCTGTGGTTGAGGATAGGTGGTGATTCGATAAGGAGAGAGCGTACATACCATACTCTATTGCTCAGTGATACAAATTCCCTTTCATTCTTTAAAAGATCGAGATGGATACATTATTATTTGTGTCTTTAAGAGAGAATATATGTTTGTTAGAGGAAATAGAAATGAGGAAGTAGGAGACTTTAAAATAGAAATTGAAAGAGGGGAAGAATACGACAAACCTAGTCTAGATGATTATGACCAAGAAAGGGAAGATGAGGATCCTTTTGATCCAAGGAAAATACCTCCAAGGACAATTAGTCTTGAGGAATAGAGGATTATATCCCCTAAAAAGAAACATAGTGATGATGGTGAGAATGAGAAAGGACCCAACATTTCTATTGGTCCTGATTATTGTATTGAAGGGAAAGAAAAAGTAGATTGCAAGCAACTCTGGAGAAAATAAAATTATTGGAATAGTAGTTGCATAGTTATAGGGATAGAGAAATTGAATTTAAGGACAGGGTACATGAATTATAAACACATTTTACACTGTAGCAAAAAAAAAAAAAGTTGGGCTTTAACATTTTTCCAACATGGCCATCATAGAGCTTTGAAGGAAGGAATACACCCCTATGAATGTTAAGGATACTCCTGCGCCAATAACCACAATCACACTTCGATATGCAATTTGGAAATAATGGATGAAGTTCGCATAGCATAAGACATAATGAGCAAGAGAGAAACAATTTCTTTAGGAAGAGCATGAGGAAGAATTGGAGAATAAAAATGCTCAAGTCACAAAATTGACTGTTAAATTGACATAGATGGTTGATTCTGCCAACCAATTGAGAATATTCTGACCTCTTGCCTGAGTATATGACTTATACTTGCATTCCTAAGGACATATTCCCAAGTTGATACATACATGCAAGATCAATTATGCGAGTTTTATCTTCATAACTTAGTTGTATTGTATGATGCAATATGGAATCCTTTATATTACGTGGGAGACCTACAACTTAAAGAACTCACATCCTACCTCATAAATGAACAAGAGAGAGGAAAACTAAATCAGCAATGTCAAGAGAGATCTAGAAAATACATCCATTGAAAATTAGGTCGTGTGAAACCAAATGATATTGTAGAAGAGGGGTCCAAGATGACTGATAAGCTAGAGGTTTTGCAAAAATATATGACCTTAGAAGATAATTTACCATAGATTCATAACATACATGCAGTGAACAATAAATGAAAAGACCCTAGTACATATGCAACATAGGTGGATAGAGTTACCTCCAGAACTTGAGCAAAGGGAAGCACATTCCCTGTATCATTTGAATGCTATAGAGTTGACAACCAAAAGATATATAAGAGTAGTAGAATAGAGGGGGATTGAATGGATACCACTCCAATTCCATTCTCCACTCCTCCCATATCCAATACCACATTAGACAGGGCACAAGATGATAAATGCAGAGAAAGAAATGAAGTGTTGGGAAAGTATTGCTAACAACAAAGGCTTCTACTCCCATCAATTTGCAGGGGTAACCCAGACCATAGGTTATAGGGAAGATGTTTTAGGACTTAATCTTTGAGACTGGTTTTCCCGAGGACAAGCAAATGGTAAAGTTGGGGGGTGTGATGAGGTCTATTAATGTTCTAGGTTTCCTAGTTATAATGTCCTAAGTTCACTTGTTTCTGCTACTCAATAGACTTTTGTTAAACTTGTTATATACTTAATTACCTTTAAAGACCATATTATTGCTAACTATAATACGTATATATATGATATATTGATATGAATAATTTATGCATTTTGATGAATGTTATATTGTTGAATGTCATGAATGATAGTCCATATGGATTATTGCTATTATTGCACTAACATGGCACGTGAAATATGAAGTTGGTTGTAATAAGTATGTTGCTAGTGTATTGGAGGGAATTTGGAATTAGGGTTTCAATTAAGATAATAAAACCACTAGAACAAGCCAGATTAGCCAACACATTGAAAGAGTGGTGAATCCAATAGATCTAGCCACAATCCAAATATGGGAAGTGCTGAAATTCTGATTAGATTCACTGGCTATTTTTAGTTACCCTCTTTCTTAGTTGAATTTGGAAGGTAATTATGAAATTAGGGTAAAACAATGAGTAATTGAGGTGACTTGTCAAAAGAAAATTGCTACAAATATCCCATACAGCGACAAACTAAGCTATGGGCAAAATATGTTTGAACCTATTCCTAGAAGTTCCACCTAATTTTTTAGGACTAGGTAGTATAGATTCACCTCGGTCCTTCAAATTTCACTCTATCAAAAGATGAACCTATTCGTCATTGTCACCTTTGTTGGAATCCCTTAGTACAACTCCTAAACTTGTTTCCTACACACAAAAAGAGAGGGAAAGATGTTGTGGATAGGGGTTTGCATTAGATCAAACTCTGATTTAGGAATTAACCTTGAATTTGATATTATTGAAATGGAAATTGCATAAAAATGCTTTCCTTTTGAGTAAAAGGCTATATTTGAAAGAAAATGCTTGCAATTGAAATATATACATTAATGAAGTTTTGTTTGATCCTCATGCAAGGGTTTCAAATCTCTTGTAGAATGTCTTCAAATATGGTTGATCATGGATGCCATATTGAATGCATAAACTCGACTTCACTTCCACTCCAGTGCTTGATGAATGATCGATTGCATTCTCACTTGAGTTTTCTAGAGTGTAATTTAGATGGCTTAGAGGATTAGGTTTCAAATAAGATAGGTAAACCTCCTTTTATACTTGAATGCCTAAATATTAATTGAATTTATAGAGTAGGCCGACACGGGATCAAATTTACCGCTCATTTAAGATGACTATTATGAAGACCAAAAATGGGTCGTAATTGAGAGAACCAGAGCGCTAGGCACCCTGGTCCCGACAATCAGGACTCAATCTTCGAGGGAAGACATAGAAGGACATGAAAATGAAAGTCTATGGATCGTGTGAGTAGAATTAAAGCGCAAATCAAGCATTGAAAGTTGAGGTGACAAGGTGAGGTCTAAGTAAGGAAAAAATTGTGAGTAGATACAATTTACGATGCTACATTTAGCCCCCGCTTTAGCAAGAGTATGAGACTAAGCATACTCATAGTAAAGTAAAAATTTGCATTGAAATTTTTTCCCCAAGGTATCAAAGAGACAAGATGCACCAAGCCCCCGAGGACTTTAGGATCTTACTACTCTAATATCAAGATAAAAGGGACAACACATGAAAGGGAGAGGGAGAGCATGACTACACTAGCATAGTAAGATTTTCTTACTATAAGTCATGAAAAAGAAAATACCAAATTACAAAGAAAAAGACTCAGTTGGCAAAGTAACTTGTGTATCAAAACATGTCATGGTGTGTGCATAAGGTGTAACATTGAGCAGAGTGTATGCCCCCATGTTAAAGTGATTACATACACCTTATCGAGATTAATTTATTTAAGGTAGCATGCATCCAAAAGACAAGCATGTTACCATAATGAGATTCCCCCTAGAAAGGACCAATCAAAGGATAATGGTCACAAACCATATAGGAAAAAGAACATAAATGATCCAATAACTTTGGGGTCAGTATGCTCTGATGATAAATAATGTTTATCAGGAATATTTGTATTGAATTGATCTCATCCCCCAAAGGTAGTGGAACTATGTAGACAATAGAAGAAGAGCACAAAAGATAACAAACAAGTGTCTTTTTGAGTCAACATGGAAGAGACCAAAGAGAGATCTCAATTCTTTGCATCATCCCCAAGTAGACAACATAAGGCACATTTATGAACAATAGAACATGTATGAGATAACATAGATACAACATAGAGAAGAATTGAGAAACAAATAGAAGAATGTCAGAACGGATTCAACCTCTTTATTACCTTGCACCAATGGAGTAACAAGGGTCATCCAAATAGAACCTAACATAACACAAAAAACATGTCAAGCAACACATCACAGGGGTTCAAGCACAATATGAACAAGCAAACACACAGAAGCGAATCTATTGCACAAATGAAGCTAGTAAAACAAATCATCTACCTCCCAATTTTGCTAAACATCGTTTAGGGATGGTGGACGAGATACAAGAGGAGCTACTTCGAGCACAATAGATGGATCTACTACATGTTTCAAACAAGGACCATTCTCTAATGTTGGATCACTTTGTTTGTCACTGGGAGCTAGGGTTAATGTGTTTGAAAAATGTGAAGATAACTCATAATTAATATCAACAAGCTCATACATGTCATTAGAATCATTAGAATCAACATTTTTAGCATCAATAGCATTATCATCATCTATATCATCATCATCAAGATTAATAAAAATAGGATCTCTAATAGGAAAAGAAGTTGAACCATCATTTTTCCTAAGAATTTTTTATTTGGGTGATTTGATTTGAACTTCCTCACCAGGGTTAGGCAAAGGTTGGACAAATGGGACCAAGTCAACATTTGGTGTCTTCGGGGAGAAGATGGTTTGCGAAGCAAGCTCACAAGCCTTAGCATGACATCTTCATCGATATTCTCTCGTACAATGATTTATTTTAGTTTTATTTGAGACTTGTGGAAATTCAGGATCAATGGACATAGGCTTATTTTCTTCCCTTACAGGGGGAGGAATGGAAGAAACCCCAATAGGTTGAGGGAGACTTGATGCCAAGTGATTTCCTTTGTAGGATGTAGGAGGTGAGATTGAGGCATATATAGGAGGAATAGAAGGAGTAGGAATAATACCAATTCCATTATGAGGAGGAGGAATAACTGTGGGTGTAGGGTCTCTATATTTACTTAAGGACATAATCACCTCATTTTTCCATTTCTGGTAATATAAGAAAAGGATGTCATTTTGAGGCTTAATAGGTTCAATTTATTTACGCCAAAAGTAGTCAAGAGTGAAATTTGCACGCTTCATTGCGGGTTGGTGAAGACTATGATTAATTGTTATAATAGTGTCAATATGAGGGAATTTCAAACATTTATGAATAATAGAAGGGATAGATTTCATGAAAGAGAGCCAAGGATGTCCCAACTTCACACAAAATTGATCTAATGTAGGAATAATAACAAAGGTGACATCTATGCACTTAGTACCAACCTCAACAAGAAGGGTGATGGAACCAATAATAGGGAAAGAGAAACCATAATACACCTTAACCATAACATCAGATTTATCATAGGTTACTTTGTGCAATTGTTGAATTAAATATGTTCTTCAGTAATCACATTCACCATACCCACTAGATCAATGAGAATCCCTCATGAGATTTTGTCTTTGATCTTTGTAGTGATATATAATGGGCCATCAGGTGCAACAATTATCTCACTAGGATTGAAAGTAATGCATAGATCTTTTGGAGGTGTAGGTTTGTCAACAAGGTTCACAACATTATTAGATTCTATACCAAGGTCATTAGGAGAAAAAGTAAGAGACTCGAACTCAACAACATCGGTAGAATGAGAAGGCAACGTATGAGTAAATATTTGGATATTTGGATTAGGAGGAGCTATGGATTTGTTCCCATTGTCATTGAAACTAGCTATGAGTGTAGTTTCTTATCAGTGAATTCTTAGAAATTATTTCTTAACTTGTAATACTTCTCCTTATCATAGCCAGGTTGACAGTGATATTGACAAAAAGCTTTAGGATCATGGTAAGGTGGAAATGGTTTAGAAGTGTCAATTGGTTTGATGGTAGGAAGTTGCAACACATTAGAATTCAGGACCCTCAACATTATACCATGAAATATACTTAGAAAGAGGAGTTAATTATTTTCTAATGTGTTTGGATAAAGGGGCCACACCTGATGTCGTGCCTATCACTTGAGTGTTGATGTTTTCATTTATCTTGATGAAACCTTTGTTGGGTTTGAACTTCATAAATGATTGTTAAGAACTCTCATTCTTATCAATCAAAGCCAATGAAGAGGATGTTTCAAATTGGCTCACTTGAAGCTGATAATTACAAAGCACTACACACAATTGCGTAAAGAAGTAAACTAAAAAAATAGAATCTTATCTCTAATGTCTTTTTGTAAATTAGTAATAAAAATTCTTTGAAGATCATGTTTAGGCATTGAAAAATCAATTTGTGAATGCAAATTTTTATATCGACCCATAAAATTAGTCACTTTTTTCTTAAAATCCTTGCTCACAATGAATCAAATCAGTCAAAGTAATCTTACAACCAATGTTATCTTGAAAGTATTGAATGAATGCATTAGGAAATTATTGAAATGAAGTAATAGAATAAAGAGACAAGGAATAATACCATTGCAAGGATTTATCTCTAAAGGTTTTAGTAAACAATTTAGCCATAAGTCTTTGGTCATGAGGAAAATCATTACATGGATTTTGAAATGTTTTCACAAGAGTCAAGGAGTCACCTTTTACATTATACAACTCCAATTGAGGGACTTCCATATGTTTAGAAGGAAGTACATGAACAATGTCATTGTATAGTGTGCTCGATACATCAAATGTGGGAACATTGAACTTGGATTGAATTATGGAAGCCAATTAATGTAGTAAGGATGTGACAATTTGAGCTAGGTTATTTATGGTTGGTTCAATGGATGGATTGAAATTGGACATATTAGATTGTGTTAGAGGAGTAACATTATTGTATGTAGGTGGAGGTTGATAATAAGGAGGGGGAACATTGTGGTATGTTGGTATGGGAGATGGTTTTGGAACAAATGGAAGACTCACAAAAGGAGGTATGTAAGAATAGTGATTAATAGGATTTCCCCCATGACTAACATGTGTAGGATTTGTTGGGTGAAAATTTTGCAAACTAGTGAGGTTTACAAAATTGTGATTTAAACCACAATATGTGAGATTAAATCTCTCCTAATTTATAAGGGAAGGCTCCCCTTTTGTTTACCACTCTCTTAATTTAGAACACAACTCACACTATGATTTCTAATCTAAACATGGGCAGTACATCATCCTATTCTCTCTTGAGAATAGATGTTATTCTCTCCTCTTTTTTCAGGAAAGAATTTACAATATATAGCAGTAATGATTTTTACAATTTCAAAGTTACAAATAAACAACTTTGAGCATGTGAATGAAAAATACAAAAAAAAGAAGCAAAGTTTCCATAAAGGCTCAAAGTACTTCGTTTCTTCTTTGGGACGAGAGAACAGTGCTTGAGCTTAAAGTCTCACAAATCACTATTATACTATCAACATTTCTTCAAATAGCTTCTTCTATAACCCACAAGATTAACTAAGATAAGAAAAGTAAAGCACGAAGTCTTTATCTTGATCTCTTATTACAACTTTTTTGATAATATTTTCTTAAAAGTAATAAGATGAAACACAAAGTCTTCAATTTAAAACTTATTTACAAGATGGCAAAACCAAGCACAAAGTCTTCGAAATTATATCTTACGATAATTCACTTAACTTTTCTTCAAAATAACAAGATGAAGTTCAAAGTCTTAAAAATGTTATCTCTTCCACTAATTACTAATCCTAATAAACAAGAGTTGAAATATGATGCAAAGTTGACAAGCCAACACTTATTCTACTCTTTAACAATATCTTACCACAACTCACCATAAACATGATGAATCCAACACAAACTTGGAATGCCAAATGTTTCTTCTTATTTGATCAAGTTTGCAAAATAACAATAGGAACAAAAAGTTTCACTTTTTCTCTTCACTTCGACAAAGTTTTGTTGCATATAGATTAAAGATAAATATTAAAATAAGCAACCTCATATATATAGGTGAGGTGCAATGATAAAATCTAGGTAACATATGAATAAATCAAAGAAAAGTCCTATTTGACTTAGAACTCATGCATACTCTAGATGTAAAAACTTAGATACAAATTAAAGGTGGAAGTGTCAAAGGCTTATTAAAAAAATGCACTTACAACTTCTAAAATATTAAAAATACTGAGTGTCACTAGACACTCCATTTTGGTCTTGCTTCATGAATTCCTTAAATTTCTATAGAACAGTCTTTTATTTGTTCTTCATCAGGTCCCTCGGTATGGCTTGTGATGACTTTGACCCGAGTGATGGAATTTTTGAGGCTCGTGTAGTATTTCTTGTGTTTTCTTAAAAGAGATTCTAAATCATCCAGATTAACTTGTATATCTTTTAACTTATCAATTTAAGACAATGAGAACACCTGTTAATCAAATTCTTCACCAACAAGCAAACTGAATTCTTTAATAATGGCATCTTCGTGAAGAGGCTTTTGATTCTCATCGAGGAAGGTGCAAGTAAGTGTTGATATATTCTCAATGATTTCCTTTCCCTTGTCATTACATTCTTTCTGAGCTTTCCTCATATCTTTTATAAGTGCCTCCGAGACGTTCATTTGATGTTCTAGTACCTCCCTTTGTTCAATATACATATCTCTTGAAGGAAGTACTCCATTGTCAACTATAACATCTAATTGGAAATCTGATAACTTTAGCCAAGAGTCAAAGTCCTTCTCATATGTCTCCAATTCATTTGAGAATAGATCCAAATTTTTATCCATCTCATTCTTTGCCTCCTCTAGATTGTTCATTAGGGTAACCATTGAACATAAGAGATGGGTCCCTTGACTCAACAATCTATCCATCCACTCACCAATTGTTCTCCCACAAGAAGTGACTTGTTCAACTTGCTTAATGATCTATTCATCCACTGATGAGGTGACTGGCTCAACTAACTCTGATGATTTTGCTATCTTAATCAAGACATCAACGAGTTGATCCACCTGTTTCATCAATTTATCTTTTTTGACCTTTTCTTCCTTAAACATTGCTACGAGATGCTCGAAATATGCTTTAGCATCTTCCACTGTTCCTTCATGTGTTTTCTTCCCTAGGTAATCCTGTTGATGACATATTTGTGGGCTGCACTTTATCCAAATCTGTGTTTGGAGGAGGAATTGCCATCCCTACATATTTGTTCTTTGACTTATCTACTTTCACCCTAGATAAAGTCTTGGCCTTCTTTGTAACTTTGGGCTTAGTAGGAATTAACTAACTAAAGTTGAAGTCATTTGGGGAGATGGCTCGTTTCTTTCTCTTGGGAATGTATGACACTAGCTAAGGTGGTAGAGGTGTATCATCATCCACTCTGACAGTTAGAACTTGTGATGCCAATTCTTGAGACTGAATACTTGTAATAACTATGGGTGGAGTGGAGGTAACAATGGCAGGTCAATTTTGAGCAACATAAACTTTAGGAGGAAGCTAAGTTTCTATATAAACTTATCAAAATATTCCAACATGTAAGAAGTTACCTCAAATAGATTAGGAAGAAATACACTCTCAATGTTATCATGGGGTGTGTCAAGGGCAGACTCACTGGTAGTTGTGGAAGGAATGACATGAACCACAAGAGCCTCAGATGAACATGAAATAGCAGAACCAAAAGGAATAGCGTCAGAAATTGAAACCAAATTAGTACCTATAACATCATATGACGTAGGAGGAACACCTTCTTGTGTCTCTTGAGACTGGGAAGTACTTGGGATTTATAGTAATCCCTCCTTGTCAAAATCTTCTTCTTGTTGTTCCTTTTCTGGCTCTTCTTCATGTTCTTGTTCACTTTCATCGTCTTCTTCATCAACTTCATCATCATATTGAGTCTCTTGGGTGAATGATTCCCCTTGACTCTTACCTTTCCCTACTTTGAAATTGAACTTTGGTGCCTTTGGAGCTACCGTGTCCTGTCTATTCTTTGTTCTCAATTCTAAAGTCTTTCTCACAAGCCCTGCAGTATCATCTTCGGATCCGGTCTGGAAAGGTTTCAACTGAATACCTTGTTGAGTCAACCAAAAATTGGTATTAGCAAGGATGTTTTGGAACCTAGCCCTTATTGAAGTATTCTCCTTCTGAGACCATTGAATCAAAGGCAAAGGAGAATCAACAACTTTGTTCTTCTCATACATAGGATCGAGGATGTCTCCATCATCCTCAAGATCCTTGGGGATATCGGCAAGATCTAAATTCAATTTGTTCCACTATCAAATGACAATAGTCAAGACTCGTGATATCCTCTTCAGTTCTATAATCAACTCACACATCCTTAATCTGATGAACATGAGTGTAACTTTTCTTGATTTTATTCTTCATGCCCTTATAGTCAAAATGTTTTCTGGCCTTGAAGAGTTTCATTGTTACTCTACTCGTTTTCTCCTCCTTGGCTTGGGCCTTGTAGATATAATTGATTGAGTATTTCCAAAATGTGATGGAGAACTTAAGACCAACCTTGTGAGTCCCAAATTAACACTCATGTATTGATATCATCTGACAAGCCATCTCCATGAGAATGATCTTGTCTGATGGATACCTAGGAAACATGAAAGGCTCACCATTGAAGCATCCAATTCTAAGACATGTGAATGTTAGGAATTGCAAAAGGATACAACCATATTGGTTCACAACATTCCAGGAATCATCTAATACTCTCTTATTCTGAAGTTCCTTATCAAACATGCATATGTACTGAGTGAAGAAGGCATCATTGACTCTCTTGAAATGATGCAAACTCTCCTTGAGAGTTAACTGTGTAAAATATTGATTGACATGAGTCCGACTCCTGTCTCCTATGGTAGATAAACCTAGAAAATGCCTCATTGAGGCAACTGCATATACAAGATATGAAGTCATGTAGAACTTCAAGGTGGTGGGTACTTTAGTCAACTACTCACACAAAGCATCAACAATCTGCCTACCCCAGTAGATTTTCTTCTTATTTTGCCTAATGATGTGAATGTGTTGATACATCCACTTGTGATAAGTGTTAGAAACTGGGAGCTCTTTTATTCTAGTAAGAAGATTAATTAGATCATTGACCTCCTCAATGAAGTCACTTCGAGGAATAGTCTTAGCCAACCATGTAATTGTGGGCCTTGGAGTCTTCAACCAATTCTCATTGATATTTCGTATGCATTTGTCTACATTATTATCATTGTAGGTCACTACTGACTGCATATCAATGTTGGCATACTAATCTATATACGGACACTTAAAAATGGTATCAAAGAAATCATTATCAAGTCTGATGAGAGTCTTCTTTTCCTTTGCATCCTTTACTGTCCTACTTACTGAATCATATCGGTTAGCTAAGGCTAACACAAACTCGAGGTTCTATGTCGACATAGGAAAGGTCACAACCAAATGAATTCAACTGTAGATGGTAGGCTGGTGGCTCTTTAAATCTTTTCACGAACTCATCAAGATCAACATGCCCTATTTTTGTATCTCTTATATTGTCAATGTTGGATGATATAGATGAAGGAGGAAAAACTGGATGAAGCTCTTGCTTTTTGAACTTCATTGCTCTTTTTCTCGGTGATGGCTCCATCATTTAAATATAATTGCATAGCAATATTTGAAAAGATAATAAAAATATTTGAGCCAATTAGCCTTCTTATAAGGATTCCAAAAACCCCATTTCGTAGAACAAAAGCCTTTGATTGAGCACAAATTGATTTTGTAATATCAATCTGCAAGTGTGTGCATTTAGTGCAAATTGGATTTATAAGTCCGACTAGCACGTAATATCAATAAAAAATGCTAAGAAGTGCACATCAGATTTATAAGTCCAATTTGCACTTAAGGAAAAACCAAAAGTCACAAAAGTGTGCATATTGGACTAATAAGTCCGATTCACACTTGGGGAAAGTCACAAATAAATAAGGGATGCATGTCGGGTTTACAATCCCAATACCCACCTAAGCAAAAACCAAATATAATTTAGGTGCGTATAGGGGTTGTAAAGGTGCATCTATGTTATATTACAAAGCAAATAAGTTGCAAGACAATGCTGGTCGAGGTTGTGATGAAACAAAATAATGGCTCCATTTTGTCATAAAAACTCTTGCTTTGGTCATATGTTTGAAAAATGTTTAGGTCATAGAACTTCCCTGGTTGATGTCTTTTTGGTATTATTTGATATGATTTATCCTAGACCTAAGGTTGTTAACTGATGATCTTTATGGAGTCAAACTATGCAAATTATTTGAATTAATCTTAAAATATGGTTTAATTTATGTTATGTTAGCATCAATGGATACACATGCTTTTGTGCACATTAACGCTATGATGTAGTAACAACCAAGATGAGAAGATGAATAAGTTGGCGGTTAAGGAGACACATCATCATGTTGATGGATGCAGACCTGGTCAAAGTGCAGTAGCATTGAAGGAGTCCATAACCAATTGACCGCTTCCTCAATACAGAAATTAGTGGAGAATTAATGATTGTTCCTGATGAAGCATAAATCTAGGAAAGGAGGTTGCACTATATTTTCTCAGCAGTAGGACAGTTGTTTGTTTCACATTTATGCACTGACTTCTTCTTTTAATATAATAAATCATGCTCACCTATTCCTTTGGGACTTGGGCTGATAAGTTGAAAGTTTGTTATAAGTTTTTATTATAAATAAAGTTCTCTAATTCCTTGTGGGGGTAGACAGTGTGACCATAGATTTAGTAGTATTTTGGTTTTCAAACTTATGTGCACTGAAATCAACTTGAAATGAGTAAGATGAAGATGATGGTATTATGAGTTTATCAATTGTTATATGAGTTTTGGATATACTCACTCAAGGGGGCCCACTTGGTGAGTAGTTCCTGTGTATTTGTTAGTTAATTTCCATTTCATTATAGTTATTGTTTTGATGTTCGACTATTCTTGCAGCCATTGGAAATAGTTCCTATATTTATTCGTCTAGCCAAAGCAGACAGAGTAGTTCCTATCCGCTAACTAGAGCATTGCCATTAGTAGCAGTTTATTAAGTTGCTTTCAATTGTGAGTTTTGATAAATTGTTAAGTCATTATTTTTTTGCATATTTCTTTCAAAAACTTTCCTTTACCTGCAATAAGATAGAATGACTTCAACTCGAGCTTAGTGCACATACAGTGCTGACCCATTCAAGTTCATGACCCTCTTTGATAAAGTAAATGAATCTTTTCCATAGAAAAGGTATCTACTTAGTAAGGATGTCTAGTCCTTAAGCAAAGGTTTTAGAACCCAGTTACTATACCAATTGCAAGGACCAACATTTTTGGTGTCGTTGTCGGGGATGGTGCCAAAGTAAGAACCTGTTGTAGCTGTTAGTTTTAAGTATTTCAGTTTGTTTTAGGTTTACAATTAGTTGTTAGAGTTCATTCACAAAATCTGCATGCATAGAAGAAGAAGAGATGCATTAGGAATATTTCTTCCCTCGCAGTTTGCCCTTGCAATAAGCTCAAATCAGGCCTCAGATATAAATCCTTTTGCTGAATCTTTTGTGGAAGCTGGAAACCAAGGTGTTTTTGATTTATCAGAAGAAGACCTTGATTTATTAAATGAACCCCCTAAATAGAATATTTTACCTCTGGTTTCTTATCAACCACAAATGGTAGCTCCTAGTTTAGGAGGACCACCTCTTAATCCCACCTTTGAATTCCATATTCCTGACCTGCATGACAATGCAAATTTGAAGAATATACTAGCCTCCTCTCTTCCAAAGTTCCATGGCTTGATCACAGAGGATCCAAATACTTTTTTGTTTGAATTTGATATTCTTTGCAGAAGCTATGATTATACTACTGATGCCCATAAACTCAAGCTATTCCCTGCTACTCTAAAAGAAGCTTCTCTTAGGTAGTTTATTTGTTTAGGTAGAGATGCAGTAACTACCAGGGATAAAGATTACTGCAGAGGAATTGCTTGACATGGTGATTATATCTTCCACATGACACAAAAAGAAGATGAAAGTTTGGAAGACTATCTTGAGAGGTTTCTATTCAGTGTCAAGAAGTCTAACCATAGCACCTTGAGTGAAAAATCCTTGAAATTAATTTTTCTAAGAGGAATCAATGAGGACTGTATTGATTCACTAGATCTCATGGGAGGATGAGATATCACTCAAGCTCAATGGGATGACATCAGGAAGATCTATCAAAAATACTTCGGGTCTTCTACCAAGAAAGGCAGATACTATAGGCCTCAATCTTCAGCAGCAAAGGCCTCTTCAACAGTTTCAAGGATGGGGATAACTCATCTGTTAAAGGATTTCAAGGAGGACATTATTAATAACATGGCCACTCAGTTGGATACACTTCCAACAAAGAAGAAGCATGAAGAAGGAGAAGCAATGCTTGTTGAATTTTGTCCTCATTGTAGGCAGAAGAAAAAGGACTGCAAATGTAAGCTTCTTGGTAAAATTATCAATCACCAAGATACTCCAGATTTCAAGCCAATTTATGGAGATGATGAGCAGCTCTTCTATGTTGCACAACGAAGGTCATGGCCCGCACGATAATGTATGCCACAAGATCCATTATCTTTTTCTGGTCCTTATATAAATTCTTATGCACAAAATAATCAGCGGCAATCTCCATATTCCCAAAACTTTGCGAACTATATACCTCAGTCTTGGAATAATTCCCCAAATTCTTGGTCCAGTTATCAAAATCCTTTCTTTCAGTGGTAGCAAACACAAGGGAATTAGTCACAACCTCAGGGTCCTTGGTAGCCATCTCAGAGTAACTAGCAGCAGTCACCTCAATGGAGGGGAGGTCACCAATGGCCAAATCAATCCTTTGTTTCCTGCACCCACCACAACAATCCTAATAGCCAACCTTAATGCCACCAGTTGCTAATTTCACTCCACCTAAGTCCACTTAATTGCCAACTCAGCCTATACCAAATGCTAATAATAAACCTCCACAACAACACTAAGTTTATTCAGTTGATCCTAATTAATACCCTGCATACTCTCTTAGTGTAAGTGACATTCACTTGAGGTCAAGAACAACTTTACCTGCCCCATCTCCTCTAGTTATAATTGAATTACCATCAGAGGAAATTGTACAAGATACTATACCTGACCAACTTTCAGATCCTAAATAGGTACCTCAATTTGAGACTTCAGGCACACCTATTAGAACACCCCCATTTCCTCAACGATTGCAGGTAGAAATGACTAGGCAGCAAGATGACATAGATTTTGATCTCATTGATCAGTTAAAACATATATGTGTAAAGATTCCACTATTCCAAGCTATTAATGATATTCCCATATATGGTAAAGCTATTAAGGAGGCATGTCTAAAGAAACTTGGATGAAAGAAAAAAGATCCAAAAATAGTCCATGTAATGGGGCAATTGGTTGATATTATGTTAGGAAAAGTTATTGTCCCTAAGTATGCTGACCCTGGCAGTCTTGTTGTGAAAGTGGCTATCAATGGAACTCAAATTGAGAATGCCCTAATAGATTTAGGAGAAGCTATAAATTTTATGACCAAGGATGTCATGAAGCAACTCAGTATTACTAGACTTAGGTCCACCCCAATAGTCCTGCAGCTTGCAGATAGTTCTACTATTCGACCTGATGGGATGGTTGAGGATATTGTTGTCACCTTAGACTCTTGGGAATATCCAAATGAATTTATGATAGTCTCTCCTAAAGCAACATTGGGAGGATGTCCAATTATTTGGGGAAGACCTTGGCTTGCTACAACTAATGCATACATAGGGTGTGGGTCAGGGGATATGACCATTTCAGATGGTATCATCACTAAAACACTTGTACTGTATTTGCTTGCACAACCTCAACTTGATCAAGAGAAAATAGTGTGGCCAAATGTAGGAGAAGAAGCAGAGGAACTTAATTCTGTTCAATAGGTTATGATGTTGGCTAGGGAACCATTCATATAACTACAGGAAGATGATAAGGTACTCTCTAACCTCATGGAAAATCATTATGGTTTAACCCAGTAGTTACTTGGTCTACCATTGTATCCTTTTCATACTCTTCTTACATCAACTGGTTTTTTGGGTTCTCCTGCAACCACAAATATACTTCATACCTTGCTGCCGCAGGAAATCCAAACTTCTTGTTTAACTAAAGTGTCTAAGATTCAGTCAATTTCTCAAGTAGAGGTTGCTCTAGGAAGATACCTAGCTATCAATAGTAAACTAACAACACATCAAAGATTGTCTTTGACAGAACTACTCAAGACCCATGAAGAGGCTTTTGCATGGGATTATCATAATATGAAGGGATTAGATCCTAAATTGTGCATGCACCAAATCTACATCAAAGAAGATTACAAACCAGTGAGGCAACCTCAAAGAAGAATCAACCCTGTATTAAGGGAAATAGTTAAGTAAGAACTGCAGAAATTACTAAATGCAGAATTTATATATCTTGTATGTAATAGTGAATGGGAGTCACCTCTAGTTATTGTTCCTAAGAAAAATGGAAAGTGGAGGGTTTGTGTACATTATAGGGAGCTTAATGTTGCAACCAAGAAGGATCACTTCCCTCTACCTTTCATTGACCAAGTGTTGGACTCCTTAGCATGAAAGAAATATTTCGCATTCTTAGATGGTTTTAGTGGATACAACCAAATAAGAATATCGCCTGAGGACCAGAAGAAGACAACATTCACATGCCCATGGGGGACTTATGCCTACTCTGTGCTTCCATTTGGCTTATGTAATGCCCCAACTACTTTCCAAAGGGTAGTCATAAGCATAAACTCAGATATTTCTAATGATTGTATGGAGATATACATGAACGACTTCACTACCTATGGTGGAACTTTTGAAGAAGCATTAAGTAACCTAGAGAATACTTTGCAAAGGTGTGAAGACCATAACTTGTCTTTAAATAATGAGAAGTACTTCATGATGATGTGGGAAGGTGTTGTCCTTAGCCACTATCTTTCTCACAAAGGAATTCACGTGAACCCAACAAAAATTGAAGTTATTTCTAACTTACCTGTACCTACAAAACAAAAGGATGTAAGGAGTTTTCTAGGCCATGCAGGCTATTAAAGGAGATTCATAAAATAATTCAGTAAAAATATTGCACCATTGTATACACTCCTCACTAAAGATGTAGAATTCTAGTGGATAGACTCATGCAGCAAAGCATTCTCTGAGCTGAAGGAAGCATTAAATCATGCACCAGTGCTTCAAGGTCCTAATTGGGAACTTACATTCCATATACACACTGATGCATCTGATTATGCAATTGGAGTTGTCTTAGGACAAAAAGAAACAACAATGGAGCATGCAATTTATTTTGTCAGCAAAAACTTGTAGGGCGTTGAATTTAGCTACACGGTAACAGAAAAGGAAATGCTAGCAGTCATCTATTCCCTTAATAAGTTCAGACATTATATAACTTGGTATAAAGTCTTTGTTCATACTAACCATGCAACAATAAGATATCTCATGAAGAAACCTTCAATCTAAAGAAGGTTGTCCAGATGGATCCTCTTGATGTAGGAGTTTGATATCACTAATATAGACAAACTGGGAAAGGCAAATGTAGTTGCAGATTTTCTTTCAAGATTAACAAAAAATCAAGATTCACCAGTTATGGATGATTCATTTCCAGATAAGCATCTATTATCCATTAATGTACATACTCCATGGTATGCTGACATAGCTAAGTATCTAGCAGCTAACAAAATTCCTCCTCAATTCTCACCCAAGGAAAGAAGCTTACTTGTAGAGAAGAGCTTCAATTTTTCATGGATAGTAGATTTCTTATTCTATACAAGACTAGATCAAGTTATGAGAAGGTGTGTTTGGGAGGATGAAACTTATGATATTATTCATGCCTGTCATGATGAGCCTTGTGGAGGATACTTTTCTGCCAAGAGAACAACTATAAAGATCTCGAATACAGGTTATTATTGGCCAACTTTGCATAAAGATGCAGTCAAGTACACCAAAAAATGTGATAGATGTCAAAGGATGGGCATACCCACTAGATCGGATGAGATGCCTTTGCATCCATAGGTGGTTGTTACACCATTTGACAAATGAGAGTTAAATTTTGTAGGACCTATTGATCCACTCTCAAATGGTAGATCATACATCCTTGTGTGTACCGACTATGTCACAAAATAGGTTGAAGTAAAAGCATTGAAACCTCTCAGAGATAACAAGGTAGCAAAATTTTTGTATGAGAAAATCTTAACAAGATATGGAGTTTCACCGGAGATTGTGACTGATCAAGGGGCACAATTTACTTCCACTTTGATTATAGCGTTAGTCAACGAGTATAGTATAAGGCATAGGAAGTCAAGCCCCTACCATCCTCAAGCAATTGGACAAGCTGACATCACCAACAGAGAGATTGAGTCTATACTAACCAAAATATTAGCCCTCCATCGAAAGGATTGGTCTAGTAGACTGTCAAAAATAGTTTAGGCATATAGGACTACATGGAAGACAACTACATGCTTTACACCCTTTGAAATGGTATATGGGAAAATGGCTATGATGCCTGTGGATTTTGAGCATAAGACACTTAGAACAACCATAGAATTAGATATGACTCTCTCTGCAGCTCAACATGATAGAGTCTTGTAGCTTAATGCCTTAGATGAAATCAGGAAGTCTGCCCTACGGAACACAGAAACAATTCAAAATTAGCGCATGAAATGGCATGACAAATATATTAAAGACAAAACATTCAAACTAGGAGACTGGGCCCTTCTGTATAACTCTAGGTATAAGGATAAATTGGGGAAACTGCAAACGCAGTGGTTAGGGCCCTATGAAGTGATTGAAACATTTCAAAATGGTGCAGTACAATTGGCTACTATTGATCTTGTCAAATTCAAGTTGTTGGTAAATGGACATCGATTGTACCTCTATCATAAGCCTATTTCCAAAGAAGAGTTCCTTCAACATTTCATTACTCAAGCAACTGCCGAGAATTTTACAGCAAATGGGGGGGGGGGACTTGTAGTCCCCCCTTCTTCCTAATTTCTCATCGCATTCACTCATAATAAATACTTCCATATCCCATGGAAGTACCCTTATTCACTAATAAAAATTCCATTTTTGTACTTGCCTATCACTCTTCCACATCATTCCACTTTCCCCATTCGTTTCTCCACTTCACTTGTCGTGCATAACAAATAGACTTTATAAATGATGGAATTCTCCAACTACTATCATTATGGCACAATAACAAGTATGCTCATCTGTATTTATTTTTGTTGCATGCATTTATTATACCATATTTTGTATCATAATGATATTTGCATAGTAAATCTTTTAGTCACTCTCCATATGTGTGGACACATGTCGAGCCTTAGGTTGGGGGGGGGGAGTACAATAGTGAATTATTCCTATTGAATTATTCTTATGTGATCCTGAATGAAGATGTCATCTCACATAAAAGTTTAAATTTAAAATCATTATGGCTTGATGTAACATTTTTCCCTTGAGAGAAGAAGCATTCAAAGATTATGAGTAGATGGCTACGATTCAGGGTTAGGTGGCAATTGGACATTTAGTGTAGTGCTGGAATAGTCTACCTAATGAATTGAAACAGTTTGAGCCACATTCCTTACCAAACTATCATGAAGTAATAAGACAGGCACCCAAATATATGCATTTGGGCGGAACAAAAGGAAGACACTCGTTGCTCCTTAGCTTTTAGCCACCCATTCTTCTATGGTCATTGATGGGATGTAGGGATAATGATTTGCCTTATGATGAAGCAACAAACCGCTCCAGATGGACACAATTGGAAAAGATGAAAGGATTGTATTGGAGCTTGGCTACAAGAGGCAATGGACAGGCTACCCTAGGGATTTTAGAGTTAGTGCTACAATTAGGAACTTTCCTCTTGTTGGAGGACCAACAAGAAGCTAGGTTGGGGGGCGATGATGAGCCAAAATAATGGCTCCATTTTGTCAAATTTTGTCATAAAAACTATTGCTTTGGTCATATTCTTGGACAATGTTTAGGTCATAGAAATTCCCCGGTTGATATCTTTTTGGTATTATTAGATCCGATTTATCCTAGACTTAAGGTTGTTAACCGATGATCTTTATGCAGTCAAACTATGCAAATTATCTGAATTAATCTTAAAATATGGTTTAATTTATGTTATGTTAGCATCAATGGATACACATGATTTTGTGCACATTAACGCCATGATGCAAGAACAACCAAGATGAGAAGATGACTAAGCTGGCAGTTAAGGAGACATATCATCATGTTGATGGATGTAGACCCAGTCAAAGTGGAGCAACATTGAGGGAGTCCATAACCAATTGGCCACTTCCTCAACAAAGCAATTAGTGGAGCATTCATGATTGTTCCTGATGAAGCATAAATCTAGGAAAGGAGATTGCACTATATATTTTCAGCAGTAGGACAATTGTTTGTTCCACATTTATGCGTTGGCTTCTTCTTTTAGTGTAATAAATCCTACTCACCTATTCATTTGGGACGTGGGTTGATCATTTGAAAGTTTGTTATAAGTTTTTATTATAAATAAAGGTCTCTACTTCCTCGTAGGGGTAGACAGTGCGACCATAGAGTTAGTAGTATTCTGGTTTTCAAACTTATGTGTACTGAAATCAACTTGAAATGAATAAGATGGAGATGATGGAATTTTGAGTTTATCAATTGTTATATGAGTTTTGGATATACTCACTCAAGGGGCCCCACTTGGTGAGTAGTTCCTGTGTATTTGTTAGTTAATTTCTATTTCATTATAGTTGTTGTTTTGGTGTTCGACTATTCCTGTAGCCACTGGAAATAGTTCCTGTGTCTATTCCTATAGCCAAAGAAGACATAGTAGTTCCTATCCACTAACCAGAGCATTTTCATTAGTAGTAGATGTTGTAGTTGTTTTAAATTGTGAGTTTTGATAAATTGTTAAGTCATTATGATTCTACATATTTCTTATAGAAACTTTCCTTTTCCTGTAGTAAGATAGAATGGCTCCAACTCGAGCTTAGTGCACATACAATGTTGACCCATTTCAAGTTCACGACCCTGGTCGATAAAGTAAATGAATCTTTTTCATAGGAAAGGTAGCTACTCAGTAAGGATGTCCAATCCCTGAGCAAAGGTTTTAGAACCCAGTTACTATTCCAATTGCAAGGACCAATAGGTTGTACCCTCAACTTGCACTTGGAAGATACCATGGTGCAAGTTGGGGATACAACCTCGAGTAGCACCTGCAAACAACACTTAAAGTAAATCACAAAGGAACAATGCGTGATGGGACCATGGCCTTGACATACACTGTTGAGAGATTCCTCGGTGTGTGGCAAGGTTGTAATCTAGCCACCCACTATTGGGAAGGTCACAACAACAATGATGTGAAGTGAGTCGGGTGAAAGTTTGACACACATCAAAGAAAGGGCTTTAGTGTGTGTTGGGTTTTCAAAGTCAACTCACACCAAAGACTAGGGCAAGCAAAACTATGAGGTGTGTCAAGGTTGTAAGAATCCGACACACCTAAGACTTAGGGAAAGCAAAAAGACAATGAAAGTAGGGAAAATACTTACGATATACACGGAAGTAAAAAATTTGGTGTGTATCGTAAGTACCAACCCGCTTCCACAGTCGAAAAAACAAAGCTAAAGAATCGATAAAAACTTGAAAGAAAAGATAGAAATAATACATACTGATTGAGAAAAGCTTTGGCCTCTAAGAAAAAGATCCTTGTGCCTCTAATGTCTCAATCAAATGAGAAAAAAGAATGTTCAAAATCGAACATAAAGGGAGGAAGGAAACCAAAACAAAAACAAACACTTAAAAACATTAATTGCAAATCGTGCTTAATAATGGTGTAATTAGAACTTGTAAGTTCGATTTACATTATTAGACCCAAAGTGGTGTAAGTCGAACCTAAAAGTCCAAATTACACCAAACTTAGGAACCAAAGTGTAATATTGGGTTTAAACCCTGACTTTACACCAAACCAAGAAACTCAGTGTAAAATTAGACTTAAGTACTAATTTTCAATGAAAGCAATAAAAACTCATTTTTAAGTTAAAATTTGAATTTTAACTAATAAAGCGAGATTTTATAAGATTGAATACTAAGTATTCAAGGACCAATGAGGCGACCAAAAATGCCACAAAACACTAACCTTAGAGAAACAAGGAAGAATCTATCAAAAATTAATAGGGGGTTATCTTGTTTTCTTTGAAACGAAAATAAGGATAGTATGATTAACATTTTGTGTAGAAGTAGTTGTGATAGAAGATGTAAATGTAGGCACACTAAGGAAGGATGTAGGCATAGGAATGAAATGGTTAACTTGGCTACTGGGTTGATAATAACTAAGGACTTTGACACAACTTTTGATTGGCATAATATTAATGTTAACAATATGAGAAAGGCCACGCAACAAAACCACATCTTTCTTATCCTTTTGCACCATTATTTTTAATACTTCAATCAAGGGGATTGCCTAACTATCCGGGTATTGTTGACCCATCCATTGTTGAAGATTTTCAAATTCATTGTCAGTCTTCTCCAATTGATCAATAGTAACCCTAGCTAGTGATTCATCCACATCATGAGAAGTATGAGCAGAATGGGAATAAGTGATGTCATCTGTTGGATTAGAGTGAGCAACAACATTCACAAAGAATAAGTTATCCAACTGAGGCTCCATATCCTTAGTATTCAAAACTTGGGAGCCTTAATTCTACAACTACTTCTCACTGGAATATTGTATGTAGGACTAATAGTAACAACACTCATGCACACATGAGCGAAATTTAATGAAAACTATGATTAAACAGTGCAATTATTTGTAAAAATGATTGTTTAACCAATTAATTAAGCAATTTGAATTGTGATTTTGAATAGTGGATGCCTCTAAATTTGAAAATAACATGTCATAATAATCTGATCTAAAAACATAACTTAAAAATTATGCAACCCACAAGTCAATTTTCGAATAATAAAATAGGGTTTTTGTTAATTAGCACGAAATTTATGTAATTCAATTTCAACTAAGATTTATGAGTGAAAATATTAATGTTAAAGTACATAGAAATTAAATCCGAGACAATAATTAGAAACAAGCATGAATGAAGTCGGGTTCACCAAAATGTATTGGGGGAAATTTGGAATTAGGGTTTTAATTAAGATAATAAAGCCACTAACAAGCCAAATTAGCGTACACATTGAAATAGGGGTGAATCCAATAAATCTAGCCACAATCCAAAGATGGGAAGGGCTGAAATTCTGATTAGATTCACTAACTATATTTTTTAGTTACCCTCTTTCTTAGTTGAATTTGGAAGGTAATTATGAAATTAGGGTAAAACAATGAATAATTGAACTTGACAAAAACAAACTACTACATTTATATCCCATGGAGCTACAAACTGAGATCTGGGCAAAAGAAGATGTTTAGAACTCGTTCTTAGAAGTTTGGCCTAATTTTTTGGGACCAAGTATATAGATTTTTCGCAGTCCTTCGAATATCGCTATGTCAAAAGATGAAGTTGTTTGTCATTGTTGACTTTGTTAGAATCTCTGAGTACAACTCCTAAACCTATTTTCTGGACAGAGAGAAAGATGTGGTGGATAGGGGTTTGCCTTAGGTCAAACCCCAATTTAGGAATTAACCTTGAAATTGAAATAGTATTGAAATGAAAATTGTAGAAAGGTGCTTTCCTTTTGAGGGAAGTGCTAGATTTGAAACAAAATGCTTGTAATTGAAATATATACCTTGATGAAGTTTTGTTTGATCCTCATGCAAGGGTTTTAGGATGTCTTGGAGAATGTATTCAAAGAAGGTTGACTATGGATGCCATCTTGAATGCATAAACTTGACTCCACTTATGCTCCAATAATTGATGAATGATTGATTGCTTGCTCACTTGAATTTGCTAGAGTGTAATTTGGATGGATTAGAGGATTAGGTTTCAAATGAGAGGGGTAGACCTCCTTTTATACTTGACTGCCTGAAAATTAATTGAATTATCGGAGTAGGCCAACACGAGATCAAATTTCCCTCTCATCTGAGATGAATATTATGAGGACCAGAAATGGGTCCTAATTGAGAGGACTAGGGCGTTGGGTGCCTTGTTTCTGACAATCAGGACTCAGACTTGGAGGGAAGGCAGAGAAGGAGATGAAATTGTAGGTTTATGGATGGTGTGAGCAGAATCAAAACATGCATGAGGAATTGAAAGCCAAGGTGGCAAGGTGAGGTCTAAGTAAGGCTGAAATTGTATATAGATATAATTTTTGATGCTACAACTGGAACCCCTTATTTCATTTGTAGTCAAAGGAGATGGAGTAATGTTAACACACGTGGAGAAATAATATGGAGAAAGAGTCATGATCAAGGAAGAGTCCTTATAGTCTTTGTTTCTTCAGAAGACGTTTGAGAGTTACTACATCATGGAAACCATTGGAGTCGTGCTTCATTACTCCTCGATTAATGGAAGGGACACATTTATGTTCATGTGTTACTGCTTAATAAAGGAGCCTATTCTAGGATGGACTCCTGTAGTGTAGATTTGTTATTTCTGGTTTCTTCTTTGAATAAGTCACCTCAGACTCAAAGAAATGCGATAAGTGGTTCAGAGTTGGTTGAAGGGACTTAATGTTATGCTTCCTCTCAACACTTTAAATAGAGGTGTGTTATTTTTCACAAGTAGTTAGAAAGATTACTATTAGAACTAAATTTTCTTTGTATCCATTGGCTACTTTATTCAATGCAAATCAATTAAAATGTGTTCATGCTATATTTCTTGTGAAGTTATTCTTTGTTGTTATGAATACAAGTTCACAATGATAGAATGATAGTTAAACTGTAAGTTAATTACTACTATCTTTCATAGAGACCACATTCCTCAAGAAAGGGTCACTTTAGGTAATGTGAGACTCCTTTATTTTTGTTATCTAGATGCAAGCATACAATAGATAATCTTTGTTAATTCATGATTGTTATTAATTTTAATTTTTATCAATATTTGGTAATATTGTCATAGTTAGTTATTCGGTTGCAACCATTTTCAATTGTTAGTTAGAGTAATGTTTGTACCTGCAGCCATTGTTGTGTCTACTTTTGTATGACTCATAGAGTAACTTGAAACCACTGTTGTGTAAATTAGTTTTCATTGTGCTTTGTTTATGCTTTCATAGATGAGTTTTTTTCTTTTTATGCAACAATAGAAACTTGGGAATCCTTTTCTACACATACAATGCCAATACCATCTTTGAAGATACATCCATGGTTGATAACTAAATGAGCCTCCACTTAGGTCATATGGTTACCCCACTAAACACCTCAATCAGGCTATGTGCATGATAAACTGGACCAACTAATTGAACATAGTAGAGACTAGTCAACTAACTTCCTCACAAGCTATATTTATAAAATCGGAAGTGTTGTCCCAATTTTTGGATTTTCAAAAAATTGACAACCCTTATGAATTTTTACTCAAAATGTGGCATTTTTGTCTCTAAAGCACACTTTGCGAGGTGCAAAACTCATATTTTCTAATGTCCAATCATCAGGGGGTGTGTTTTCCATTGTTGTCTAGGTTTTGGTAAGTTTTTGCCTTCATTTTCCTCGCTTTCTGTGCTCAGTCACTGCAAGTAGGAACTTTTTGCTATCATTGCAAGTAGGAACTTTTTGACCTCACTGCAAGCAGTAGGAACTTTTGGATGACATTACAAGTAAATGCATTTCTAATTAGGGTTCCAAGACCCAATTACAAGTTAGTTCATTGTTTTAATTGTCAAGTTACTTGTAAAGTTGAGTCTCTAGAGCATCATTACAAGTTGTATTATAACACTTGCAATCGGGTCTTTAAGACCTGACTGCAGCTAAAGTCTCTTTGGCAATGCATTTTTATAATGTCAAGTTGAGTTTTAAGTCTAAAGTTGAAAGTATTTGGGTGTTTTGTCTTTCTTTTTGCAGGTTATCATTACTCGCAATCGGGGTTCCAAGACTCGATTGCAAGTTCTTCCTTTCATATTGCAAGTTTGTTCTCCCCTTTGTAATCTTGGTTACTTGTAATCAAGTCTTCAAGACCCGATTGCAAGTGCCTATCGTTATGGTTCCTCTTTATTATGCCCTCATGTTTCATTTCAGGTTTCAAGAGGGTCATTGCAAGTTCATTATCCATGGTTTTCTTTACTTGCAGTCGAGTCTTGGAGACCCGTTTGCAAGTGATTTCAAAGTTTTTTACATTGCTCTCCTCCATAAAACCCTGATACAAAGTGTCTTGGCCAAGTCACCTATCTTTTTGAGTGATCAATGCAAGTGTCTATATATCTTACTAAGCCTCTTTTATGTGTAATTGGATCTTAAGGTTCTTGCTACAAGTTTATATGCAAACTCGCTTACTTGCATTCGGGTCTCCAAAACCCGATTGCAAGTGAAAGTTTCAACCTCTCTTTCCCATTTTGCACATCCCAAACATTCAAGACTTGCTAGCTTGATATCAAATCCCCAAAATCTGATTTCAAGGGCAGACTATGAAGATTTTTCCCACTCATTTGTAAGAAATACACACTTGCAATTGGGTCTCCAAGACTCGATTACAAGTGGAAGTGTAAAAGTTTTTCCCTACATTGCACTCGCATCTAGTCCTCGAAAACCCGAAATTGGTCCAAAATGAAGTAAAAAACACTTGAAAATGAGTCTCTAGGATCCAATTACAAGTGCAAAAACTTGTATTTCCTATTACACATATGAGGTTTCATGTTCGTTCTCCACAATTGCAAGTCAATGCTCTTGTTTTTTCACACATGTAATGCAGTCCTCAAAACCTAAAGTTCACTTGTGAGCCCATTTTTTGCATCAATTTATCTCTTCCCTTATCAGTCTTGTTTGCACACATGATCTATCAAACCAATACATCAAGGCACGAACATTGTTTTATAACAATTTCATCTTGAATAAGGTGTTATGGGTTCATCATAAGTGAACAAAAGAAGAAAAGATACAACATCAATTCATGAGGCAACCCAAGGATCAATAATCCTCATGAAGTCATCCAGTGACAAAGTGAATCAAGCATGGAGAAATAACACAATGAAGAGAAGGATTTCCCTCTTGAAAAAATGGTACCACCCCAAGCATGTGATAAGGTTGAAGTTCGCTAGCTAAGGACACAAAGACTATCAAGGGTGCAAGTTTTTGTTTTGGTTCAAGATGCCATTCCCAAACTTGAGTACTTCAATCACAGAGTGTCTTATAATAGCATAAAGATCAAATAAAGGATGATGTAAATAGAGTCGTATCTCTGGACACTTAGTTTCAATTATACATTTGTAATTTCATTTTGACAAATTACATGCAATGTCAGAAATTGTAATTGCAGGAGATCATATCACTTGCATCCTTGTAACTTGTAATTACATGTAATCACATTGCAAGTTGAAATGCAATAGGACTTGCAATGTTGAATAAGTCATAGTTAGTTAGTTAGTTAGTTAGTTGTGGAATAAGTCTCAGTTGGTTAGAATTCCCCCACATTTTGCTCTCAACCCCTCTCCTATATATAGATGAGGGTGCTCTTTGTAATGAGGATCTTTTGGCAATGCAACAAAATTTTGCTAGTTTGTATGTGCACTCTAAGACTTTGAGCTTAGATGTAAATCAAATTGCTTTAATAAAAGAGGCAAGTTGTATTGAGACTTTGTGCTAATTCAAGTTGTTATGTGATGACATTTTCTAGAATTGATTGTGATTTTGTTTTATTGTTCAAGAGGGATTTAAATTCAATCTTGCAGACTTTGAGTTGCTAATTGTATTTAGAGTTATAGGTTTGGTTTTCAGACTTGGTCTTGCAGACTTTGAGCTGCTTATCACGTTCGAAGCTAGTGTAGAAAGCTCAATTAAGGAGATAACTTGTAGACTTTGTGCTGCTTTTATTTTTTTAAGACTCGTGCATGTAAGGTGAAGTGCATCATATAGACAAACTTTGAGCTGTTGTGTGTTGTACATTGTTATCATTTTGAGAAGGTCGATAGGATAGTAGAAGTGTTGAAGACTTTGTGCTTTCATTTATATTTTCTCATCCCGGGGAAGTGACAAAAGTCTTTATGCTTTCATGGAAACTTTGCTTCCCTTTATGTTCTAAAAATCCTACAAAACGTTTCATTTTTGTAATTACCATTGTTGCTGTAACTTCTTTTCTGAAATAAGAGAAAGAATATCGTCTCTTCTGAAGAAAGATCTAATAAGATGTTATCCCACTCAAATTAGATTAGTGTTAGTAGTAGTAGAGGGGGAGCCTTCCCTAAATTAGGAGAGTTTTATACTCACACACTGTGGTTGAAACCACAATTTTGCACATCCTCCCGGGTGTACAAAAATTTCAACCAACAGGAAGTTGAGACCCTTGATCCTCACATCAAATGAATGTTCAACGAAATCACTAATGGATTTTCCATGGAGTGGATGACTACTGTTGTCATCCCTCTCTATAGAAGTGAAAATATTAATAACCCATATAACTATCACACTATTATGATTGATCCTTTTCTTGGCAAGCTTTTTGGGAGCACATGCTAGAAATTTGAATTAATAGTTGGGTGGAAAGAGGGGAAAAGAGAAAAAGGACAATTTGCTTGTAAACCAAGACACTCTGCCTTTGATCATTGCATCACCCTTAGACACTTGATTGAAAAATTATGGGGCATTCAAGGTTAGGAGGTTTTTTGTTGCTTAGTATATTTTCAAAAAGCCTTTGATATGGTTCCTAGAGACAAATTATGGAATAAAATAAAGTAATTGGGTATGTCAAATGAGTATGGAGCCATAATGCATAGACTTTGTGAGTAGGATAAAGTTAAAATTGGGACAAGTGAGAGAATGTTTGAGTGTTTTGTCGGTAACATTGGTGTTAATCAAGGATTTCCTCTATCCCCACCTTGTTTGGTCTATACATTGACACACTAGAAGAATGGCTAAGCAAAATAGATTTGGGGGGAGGGGGGGGTATTGGGTTGGCATGTTATGTGGTGAAGCTACTCTTATATATTGACAATCTTATCCTAATTTAAAAAATAGCCATGGGTTGAGAGAACAGTTGAAGGCCTTCAAACTCTTTTTCTAGGAGGTTGGTATGAAAGTAAATACTACCAAGACCAAAATCATGGTTTTTTCATTTAAAAAGAAAGAGATTTACAAGATAACTTTCTTTTTGAAGGTAGTCCATTAGGAATAGTGAAAGAATACAAATATATTGGGATTGATTTTCACTACAAGTTTAATCGGGAGACTTGTACAGTAGAAAGGATATAAGGAGGACAAAAATCTTCTTACTTACTTCAAAACAAGTATAGGAAAGCTAAAATTTGAGATTGGAAAACCCTTTTTTGTTTGATGGTCACACCAATTGTCCTTTATGGCTACAAAGTGTGGGGAGATGAAAAGTCGAATCATAGATGGAGACAATTATAAATAATCCAAAAGCACCTAATCATAGGTACTCTCAAAATGAAAACTATGGTCCCTTATGAGATTCTTTTAGCTGAAGTGGGAACCTTACTGTTGGATGCATCAATGATAAATTGGTTGCTAAACTATCTAAAGAAAGTTGAGAACATGGATAAATCCATCATTGGGGAAGATGAATTAGGTTGTAGGAAGAAAACATAGATGAAGTAGAATAACAAATGGTTGAGTGTAATGTCCCCTTCTCCGAAGTGATTAGTTATGTTGGCCGTTAGCCTCGTTCGGAGGCCCGTAGGCTAGTCGGGGGCAGAAATTAGGGTTTCCTATTTTCTAGGAGGATTCTTTAGTGTTTGCAGGGGCTATATGTGGGAGTTTGACAGTTTGGATTTTGGATTCCTTCTGGGTTTTTAGAGAGCTTCAAGATGGTTCGACATGCATCTTCATCGGGTGACTTTTACAAGACTTACTATTTTTAGTAAGTGCGACGACTGCTCAGAATGTGGTTAAAATCACTTTGGAAACACTTACTATTTTTAGCTGTATGCTATTTTTAGTAAGTACTATTTTTAGTAGGATGTCAGCAGGCTTGTTTAGATGGCTATTTCCGACAGGTCAATTTGAGCAATTGGTCTTCCCTCATTTTTTGGTGCTATTCTTGGCAAGGGTTCCTCAGCTTAGTTCAGTGACTATTTCTGGCAGGGGAATTCTATCAGCTTGTTTCCACATATCCTTGGAGCTTGTTTTGGCAGGGTTAGTATTTGATGAAAAATGGTGTTTTAAATTAAATTTTAACTTAAGGAAAAGGTTGGACGATTTATTTAAAAGGGGTTGCTTAAGTTATATTGATATATAAGTCTTTTCCTTAATTATATATTGGGTGATTTATTATTGAGGAAAATACTTTATAAAGTGAAATATTAATACGGCAAGATGGACGCCTTATGGAGAAATAAGTTAATTTTATAATATATTTCACTTATCCACTTTAGATGCCACATTATGATTTTATTGTCATTTTTATAAAGAATATTTGCTTCTATGAGAAGGTCGGTTTGGAGAAAGGAGAAATGAAATGTAATTTCAAAATAATGTGAAGTGAATGTGCATTTGGATTTGGCGTTCATTTGGAGGGAATGTGAATTTGAATTTGAGCCCTCAAAATCTATAAATGAGAGTGTTGGGCTTCTCATTTGGTATCTGAGACAATTTACACTGTTATGCTGTTGGATTGACTCTAGACAATCTTCGAGGGTGAATACCTCCTAGGGCTCTTGACAGACTTCGAGTGTGAGACATCACTCCTAGCTGTGATTGGATCTTCTGAATGTGTGGTTCAATTTTAGTGTGCATTTTCAAATTTCCAGTGTGGTGTGGATTTCAGTGTTGTTGGTTTTTGGTGTGGCTGTAGCACGTTTTAGCTCATAACTCTCAGTTCACGTGTCAGATCATTCTGGGTAGTGGCTCGTTCTCTTCTTATGCCACAGGCGATCAAGTTTGTAAGTTTGTAGAGCTTAATGTTGAGTACTTATTTTTAAATGCAAATCGTAGTTCTTTCTTAGTTGTACTATGCTGGGTTGCTTGGGAATGCGTGCATAAATTCATTTGGGGGTTTTGGGTGCAGTTTGTTGGTTCTAATCTCATCGCTTGTCTTGTATCTCTCATTTGCATCCGTTTGGGGGTAATTTCGTTGAGTGTGAATAGAGTTACGAGCATTTTTGTGAGTTTCTAAGCTGCTGGTTTGTGTGTTTCCAGCACATGGGTTGCATATCAAAATCTAAAAAATTGTTAGTTTGGAGTGTTTCCTTGTGTGAAGTTGGTTTTAAAGTGTGTGGGTTCTTTGGAGTGTGTTTAGAGATAAGTTGAGTGTGTGGGGAGTGATTTATAAGTGTTTGTGAGGATTTTAATGTTGCTGGTCTGTATTTCCAACCTATTGTTCATTCATATCAGATTTAGTTTTTGGGGGTTGAAGCTAGTTTTTAGGTGTGTGAGTCTATGGGTGTGGTGTGAAGAGTCTTGGTAATAAGTTGCAGCTGTTAATTTGGGTTTTGACATTTGAATATCCATGATGAATCATATTGTAATGCTTGTTAGTAGTACTAACAACAATTTATTTGAACTCTCTTAGTCCCACTGCATAAGTGGAAGAGGCTAGCCTTGCCGCCTAGTTTGGACCATGATTCTAGTAATTTTGTTATCCATGTTTGCATTGTAAAGTTGATTAGTAGTACTAACAGCTATATACTTGGATTGTTGTTCTTTGGCCCATTGCATAAGTGGAAGAGACTGGCTTACCGCCTTCTTATCTATTGTAATTCCGTCCTCCCGCTAAATAAGCGGTTGAGTTGATTGTAATCTCATTTTCAATCGTTGATTGCTATTTCATTTCTAGTCCTCCCGCTACATAAGTGGTAGAGTGATTGTTCTTCGGTTCTTGCATCATCCTTGGCTGGTTTACCGCCAAGTGATTTTTAATAGCTGGTTTACCGCCAAGTGATTTTTAATATTCTCCATATCCCGCTGAAAAGTGGAAGAGGCTGGCTTGCCGCCCAAGCATTGTATTATTTCTAGTTATTTGAAGCTAATGATCCCCTCAACACCGTATGCTCTCACCTTCCCATATTGAGCACTTGGTGATCAGAAAGTGGAAGGGTTACAATTTCAACATTATTGTATCTTCATTTCCTAACTTTAACAGGTCCTTGTTGTGATTGTAACTAGAAAAAAATTGAAAAAAATTGTGGGGATATTACATTGAGCAAATTGGACATCAATTTGAATGAGTGTCCTACTACCAATGAAGAAATAAAAAATACGTGGTAAAAAAATACAAGATTTGGGAAGGAGGAATCGGGCTGTAGGAAGAAAACATGGATGAAGCAAAATAACAAATGGTTGAGCAATCGGGACATCAATTTGCATGAGAGTCCTAACACCAATGAAGAAATAAAAAGTATGCGGTGAAAAAATTCAGAATTGCCATGTGGGGGAAGGAGGAATCAAGATGTAGGAAGAAAACATGGATGAAGAAGAACAACAAATGGTTGTGCATGTGAGACATCAATTTGCATGAGTATCCTAACACCAATGAAGAAATAAAAAGTACGCGATGAAAAAATTTAGGATTACCATGGGGGGAAAGCAAATTCAATGGAAGAAAGCTTACTATGTAAAAGAGGTTAACCCAACTTGGGAACATATTGAAAAACATATTTAGGAGCGGCTATTGAGGGAAAAGCAAGGTTGTTAATTTCATAGTTGAGGATTGGATTGCATGTCTTAGGTGAGAGATCGAGAGATGGACTATTCCTAAGGAAGTTTGAGAGGAAAATTTTTGCATATTTTACAATAAGGAGGTGGTGGAGACGAAATGACACTTTATCATAGAATGTGCATCATATATATAAATATACTTGAAAGTTGGCAACCTATACAAATTATTTGAGGAAGCAAAAAATCATCAAAACAACTAACCAACTAGCCAACTTTCTAATCTATAAGAAATTAAAAAAAATGTTGATCTCTATATGTCATTAAAATCTTTATTTCATTTTCCAACAAAATTAAAAAAATTATTAATATTTACGCCAACTTTCTAATCTATGAGAATTCGGAAACAACGGAAAAAAAAATAAAAACACTACAGAATTTCTTCTCTTAAAGAACTTTTTTGTAGTTATCATTGAGGTGGGGAAAGAGTTTTGAGTGGAGATAAAATTTTGTTTGGAAAGAAGCGGTGGAAGTGTCACTGGCATGGCTCGCCCTGATTTCTTTTACAGTGGCATTTCCAGAACAAGTCGTCCACATGAGGTCTTCCGCCTCTCCTCCTGTAATCCCACAAACTCTCTGCAAACACGCACCTCACATCTATTACTTTGCACAACATCCCTCATTGCCACCGAACAAGGAAATTCTTCCAAACCTGCAAAACACCGTCACAGACCAAGGAAATCAAAGTCCAAATCCGTGGATAAACCAAAGGAATTAAAGGCAAAATTTGTTGATAAGTCAAAGAAATTATACTCCAATGTTTCGCCTCACAGAGCAGGTAAGTGAAAGATATGTTGTGCTACTCCAACACTCTTTGTTTATCATCTCTATCACTAATGTTCTGCTTTTCTTTTCAACGGTGCAGCTTCTGCAGTGCGGTTATTGAGGATAGATGAGCAAGGAGCGTATGCGGACTTGCTAAACGCCCACAATAGCGAAATTAAATACATTCACAATACTTTAGGATTCCGCATCAAGCCGCTCGATGCAAGGGACGCTAGACTGGTACTGACACTTTCTTGTTTTTTTCTTTTCTTTTTCTTGTTTATGGTTAAATTATGTGCAGAGAAAAATGTTCCCCAACTGAGATATGTAAAAGCTCCAAAAGCAGAGCTTGGTGCAAGACCTATCTTCATTGCATTAAGAGCGTGAACGTTGACTTCTTCCCACTGCATAAAGAACTTAAACATTGAGCCATCCCCATTGTATAGAGAGGAGCCTCAGTTAGACCTATCCCCATTGCATAAAGCTATAGATAGGATGAGTTTACATGCAATATATCTGAAGTTTGGGCCAAAAAGTATTCAAGAAACAGAATGAACCAAAACATAGGCTACTCTTGGTCCCGTAGATATTAGAAGTTTTAAAACATCAGAGTACTAAATCCAGAAGAAGGCTAAGAGTTGTTACGAGAGAGAGTAGTGTGGTAGAGCTGAACCAGTTGCACAATACCTGCATGTGCTGCACAAATGATCTAAAATCGAATATATAAGGCAATGTCGTAAGAACCAGAAGAAAACTAAGAGTTGTAACGAGAGAGACTAGTGTCACAGAACTGAACCAGTTGCACAATACCCGCATGTGCTGCACAAGTGATCTAAAATCGAAATGTACAGAAATGTAGTCTAAAATCATAACATTTAAGGAAGAATAGAAGAAGAACAAATGTAAGTGCGATGGCACTAGTTGATAGGCAGTCCACATGAAAAGCTCCAGCCCAAAACTTTTAAAAACATGGGATTTGGCCAAAATTCAGGGGAAAATTCAGCAATTTTATTGAACATTTTAAAAAACATAATTTTTTTTTTGTTTTGCTCGGTAAAAGGCCGAAGCCATATTTTATTTAATAAATAAAATTATAATCTCCGCTCAGTGCGGACGCTGGTAGGAAAGAGTGGAGAGGAGAAAACCTCTGGCCTTGTCCGGAACCTTAGGTCCAGTCAATAGCTAGTATTAAAATTCTACATCATTTATTGCATTACATATTTTCCTTTACAATCCTTTCATTCTGGGCATAAAAGGGCCCTTCACAGGTAATATCTATAATTTTCCTTGTGCTAACTTGCTTTCAACAGTCTTCCTTGTGAACATTTGCCGCTTTTACCATATTTCCTTGCCTTCTGATTTACTTTGTCACCTGCAAGACAGATTCACAACACAATCCTGCTGCAAACCACTTCATGAAGTGTTAGTGCAAAAGAAGAAAGAACTAGTATTATCTCAGCAAGCTTCTGTTATACTTTCCACTATTGTTATTATAACCTTGGCTTCTCTTATATTAAGTCAGCACTAGGATCATATTGTTGGCTATAATATGAAAGATTACCCAGGCTACAATAACATTTGTGGAATAAACACTGGTCATCAAGAGATTGATAATAATACAACCCATCTGTCATGTTATTCATGATATTACCTTAACATTCTAATCACAGAGGTGTCTTGATACAAATGCTAGATTAAGCCAAATATGCAAGTGTTACGAAAATACTTCCTGTCACTGCATTCTGAAGATGAATGTATGCGAGTGGCCTCAGGTCATACTTGTTTAGTCATGTCTGAGAAGCTAAAAACCACAAATTTTTAAAAATATTATTAAAAACAGAAATTTTTAAAAATATTATAAAAAACACATATTACAAAATTTGTAGAACATATTATTGACTTTCATCTTTTATAAATCAAAATTAGAGCTTAATACATTTTGTACATCCCAATGGGGTTGAGAAGCAATGCCCCTCATGGGGGTCTTGGGGTGATGCCCCCAACAAGGTTGAGGGAAAGTGTTCCTCATGGGGGTTTGGGGGCAGTGTTCTTCGTGGGGTTTTGGGGTCAACACCCCCAATGGGTTTGAGGGGTAGTGCCCAAGGCGTGCTCAACAGGGTGGAGTTCTTGCCACCAAGCCAAAATTAAGGCCTTTGAAGCCACAAAAACCTTCATGGTGCACACCATTTCCACAATTTTATTGCTTAGGAGTGAAACTGGGTGTTTGGTACTTTGTTGTTTATAAAAGTGCTTTAAAGATCATATAAACCCTTTAACATTATGTCATATCACTACCCAAGATTAGGGATTTATGAACGCAGATCACAACATTAAATAATAAAGCATGAGCGATTGAATAAATGAAAGGGGGGCCAACTCAAGGTAAAAATAATTAAAATTGGTTGTGACTATTAAAGGGGGACTGTTGCCGAGAATAATCATTGTCATGTTGTCGTCAGTAATTATGAGTTACGACAGTCAGTTAGTCATCCCGAAGGGCAGTTGGACGCGACAGTTGATCGCACCCCTTCGGGTATTATATATTGCATACCTTCCCTTTGTAGTGGCATCATGATAGTCGTATCTGGGTGTGATGTTATAAGCACTTGATGTACATGGACTGTTGAATTAATACAGAAACTGGTTCTTTAATATATTTCCGTTATGTTCTGTGCATTTACTTTCTGCGCTTAATCGTTTACTCGTATGTGGCAAACATTTGGCGCCGTTGCCTAGACATACTCAGGAAAGGAAGGAGCAGATGGCGTACAGACACGATGGGCCTACCTATTGGTGAGATCAACCCAGAGGCCGATGATGCACAAACGGAGCTCTACGATGGAGAAGACACTGCAACGAGGGAATTCTCAATCCTGCTTCACGCGGCCATTGAGACCTACGTCCGAAGAGAGGCCACGAAGGCTGAAGTCGCAAAAAGTGCCGTGTGGACCGCACTGGAAGTTAGCCCCGCAGCGAATCGGTTGTTGAACTACCTCCCTTGGTTGCTTGCACAGGCATCACTGGCATAGCGAACCCGCCTGGAGGAGATTGCCCGTGAGGAGCGACGCCAACAGGTCCTCCGACAGTACGAAGAAAACAATTGTCGTTGGGACACAGAGCGTGATGGCAAGAGGCGAAGGGGAAATTGAACCCTGTAATAATCCCGGCACAATATTGACATAAATTGTGGCCGAAAGGGAAAATAATAAAAGTTTTTTTTTTTTAGTGTGTACATGGCGCGTGCTTGCTATGTACGGAAGTGATTTATGCCCAATATACTAAATAAGGACAAAAATAAAAAGATACAAAGTGGCGAATGGGAAGTGGCACAAAGAGCGTTGAATCTCAGACAACAAATAGAACGAAGGCGTAGGCTAAGGCAGCTTGCTGAGGGACGACCGACCGAGGGGTTGCTCGAAGGGAACCCAGGAGGTGTCACAGAGGTTGCAGAGGCTGAGATAGACGGAGAGAATTACACTCTCTACACTGTCTTAGGGTTGCCTGAAGGGAACCTAGGAGTCACGGCGGGTGCTGAAGGAGAACTCTACAGTTCACCAGAATACCACCGTAGGGTAAGAAATCGCAAAGAGTTGGTGAAACAAACAAGGCGAAGTCTAAACCTGATCGACGCTACCAGAGACCTACTAAAGAACTTGTCCATTTCGGAGGACAACCGGAGGGAGACGACCGAAGGTGATGGTACGGCCGACGGTGCTGGGGGAGCACAAGGGTATCGTACGGGAGGCAATTTGTTTGGTTCGGGGTCAATGACCTTCTCCGGAGGACCCACAAGTGGAGGGTCAAGTGCAGGAGGCGGAGGCGGAGGATCACCAGGTACAAGCACACA
Organism: Cryptomeria japonica; assembly: GCF_030272615.1. Classification (NCBI taxonomy): domain Eukaryota; kingdom Viridiplantae; phylum Streptophyta; class Pinopsida; order Cupressales; family Cupressaceae; genus Cryptomeria; species Cryptomeria japonica. Next base: position 552,815,645 of record NC_081407.1, on the reverse strand, counting down.
AGGCACTAGAGGAGCGAGACCCAGCGGTGGGATGGCAAGTAAGTAGAAGCTGTCGAAGTTCAACGACGACGGGAAGGAAGATCCCGTCCGCCATTGCCGCACTTGCGAAACCATATGGTGTTATCGACCAGGATGAATGGGTAACACAATTTCCAGCAACCTTAAGGGGAGTGGCCATCGACTGGTACTCCGATACGGATAAGACCAAAGTCGGCACATGGCCCAACCTGAAGGAGTTCGAGATAGAGTTTCGCCTCCTCAGAGACGCAATGAAATAGTAGCCTAAATCTATGGCACAAAGCAGAACAAGAACGAGACTGTCCGAGTCTATAGTCGGTGGCTCAAGGAACTGTTGGGGAAAATGGAGAGTCAACCAGTGGATGGGTTGAAAAAGAGATGGTTCGTGGAGGGACTGAAACACTCCATCCGGAAGAAGATGAAAATTGTTCCACCAACCTCGTACGAAGATGCATATAATAGAGCGATGGATCTCGAGAGCGAGACCAAGACATCAAGAAGAAAAAGAAGAAGGATAGCTCGTCTGAGGATGATGACTCTTCCGAGGGAAGCAACAGCGATGGCGAGTCTGGCAAAAAGGTGCAAGCGCTCCAGAAAGACATGGAACGAATGAGGAGAGAATTTAAAGAAATGAGACGCACAGGTCGGACCGAAGGGGATGTATGGTGCACAGAGTGCAAAGAGGAAGGACATACGAAGGGTACTTGTCTGAAGAAGGCCTTTTGCGAGATTTGCCAAGTGATGGGACACTCCATCAAGGAGTGCCCATACAACATGAAAACACGAAACCAACAAGTATTGCTTATGCAGGAACAACCAACTACATCGGGCGGTACCGGCAGCTCCTAGGTGAACAACAATGCAACATCGGGAGGCTACCGAGATAACCGGTGAGGAGGACGAAACAACAATAACAACAGTAACAATACAAGGAGCCGGATCCAATACGACTCCAAAGGTCGACCGATGATACAATGTAGAGCGTCCAGCCAGTGGAGGCACTTCGCCTGAGATTGCCCGAAGGGAGAGGCCACACAATATTTGTGCAAATGGTGCGGACTGGGAGACCACGAAGACGCCACCTGCCCGAAGTCCGACGTCAACTTGCTCAATATCGAGGAAACCAAAGAAGAGGAAGTGCTGGCCGTAACCCGTGCCCAAGCCAGACAAGCAATGTGCCCAGACCCAGAGACAGAGAAGCGAAGGGTATGAGAAGCACAAGAAGAAATTGAGAAAGAGATACGAGAGGGGGCGAAGGTGAAGGGTACGACGGGTACTTCCAGCCGATTGGAGGCGGAGGAGGCTATACTAAATCAAATTTTAAAACTGGAGGTGCCTGTGAAGGTACACGACCTCCTCCAAATGATGCCTCAATTAGGAACGACGTTGCTGAATAATCTCTCCCAACCATGCACCAATACCAACCATCGCACAAATGTTCCTGGGGGGTTTGCAATAGACCCCAGACTGCTGGCAGTTAACACTGGAAGGAACCCGGCCATTGTGGAGATAGGTATCCTTGGCACCATTCTAACCGATACCATTGTCGATGGTGGATCAGGAGTGAATGTTCTCCTAGAAGAAACCTGGCAGAAGCCGGGGAAGTCGACGCTGTGGCCATCTACATTCAATTTGCTGGGAGCAGATTAGCATGGAATCAAACCCATCGGGACACTGATGGGCCAGCAAGTTACCATCGAGACCCAACCCTTCATACTGGACTTCGTGGTAATCCCACTAAAGAAAAAAGGGTATGATGCGATCTTAGGGAGAGGGTGGCTGGTGGCAGCCAAGGCCACCCACAACTGGAAGAAGAACACTCTGTCTATGGAGAATGGAGGAAGGAAGTTTATCATAGACCTTGGGACGCAGTTGGTTAGTGAGGAATTGACATCATCTTCGGAATCGGAGGGTGAAGGAGAAGGCGACCTGAGGGACGAAGGACGGGGTTGTAGGGAGCCCAACGACGAAGGGATTCTCAAACTAGGAGAGTGCTCTGAGGATGAGACGGGGTCATTGAACGAGCTCTTCCACTGGCAGATGGAGGATTACAAAATGTTCTAGAGCTACAGGCTCGAAGTAGAGGAACTAGAGCAAGTAACAGAGGAGGTGTACCTGCCGGAATACAGAGAATATTGGAAGGGAAACGCCCCAAACCTCGGTGACGTAGATAATCCCAAGATCATTCGTGTCGGCAACGATTGGAACCCTGTGTGGAAGGCCGCAACCTTCAAAATCTTTATTATTCTTCTTCTTCTTATGTACGGGAAGGAGACCGTGGTTCCTGTAGAATTTATGGTTCCAGGTCTTCAGATGGCCATTGAAAATATACTTGCCATCAACGGGTCCAAATTGAAACCCTACCACGAGAAGCGCGCAAGGGACCCGAGAGGTCGGAAGGGCACCCGAGAGTCTAGAGGGGGACCCGAGAGGATGGAAGGGGACTCGAGAGGCTGGGCAGGTGACTCGAGAGGCACAGTACCAAAGCGGGAGACTCTCGGGCGAGGCAAACTGAGAAGGATGAAGGGCAATCCCAGAGACACGGGACTCGAGCCGAAGACTCTCTGGACAATTAGATTAGGAAATTGAAAAAATAAAAATATTTTTTTGTGAAAAGTACAAAAAAAGAAAAAAAGAAAAAAAAAAGAAGAGAAAAGAAAAAAGAAAAGAAAAGAAAAGAAAAAATCGGTGGCCACGGTGGAACCATCGTTGGGGGCCACCGTACGGTGGAACCACCACGGTTGACCACCGTATGGTGGGACACCGTGCGGTGAGGCCCTGTGTGGTGGGACCCCGTACGGTGACCACCGTCGACGGAGGTCATCGGTTTAGGGTGGAACTCGACGGGTATTCATCCACCGTATGACCTTCCCAGCCACCGTACGGGAGACCAATCACCGTACGACACCAAGCTTCGGGTGACCCCAGTCGCCGTAGGGCTCAGCCACCGTACGGGTTCACTCCATCGTCCGACAGATAACCTCTGTACGGGCTCGGGACATTACAGTCTGTAGGCCTGAAGGAGCACGACGGCGACGGTTTAAAAGAGGGTGAAAGGGAAAATACCACGGCACGACAGGGATAAACAGTGGTGTTGGCACGTGGAGAAAAAAAAAACAAAATGACGACCAGATTTAAAATCATTCGATGGAGTGCTGCCCCTCGACCCCGCTGGGGGCACTGCCCCCAGACCCCCAGTTTATTTTTGAGCTACAATACACTTTTTGAGTTGGGCGAAGGCATCAGAGAAGTCACGGTAAGTGTTGGGGTTGTTCCGTATTGTGAGAAAGAAGCCTGAAGCTAAGCATTGGCGGGGAAGCCATAAGCCGTAGAGGGAGACGGATTATCAGCCTTTGGGGAGTGTGATGGAGGATTTGAGGCGTCTCCTAGCCTTTGTGCCAGAAGGTTGTGGCCACTTCCAAGCATGAATGGTACGCTTTGAGGAACTCAGAGTATGTCTCGACTGGACGTGAGGTTGCCTTGGTGGATGCACAAAGGGCTCGGGCAGAGCTGACCACCAGGTTGGAGGTAGTAGTAGCGTGAGACTTAGCTCAGTGTACCCAGGAGTTGGATGCTGAGAGGGCAGCGCGGGTGGCTATCGAGGACAAATTGGCTAGGGAGACAGTATCATTTGAGTAGCAGTTGGTGGAGGTTGAGATTGAAAAGCGTGTTTTGCAGACAAGTTTGGTTTAGGCACAGAAGGACTGTGATGTCAAGGAAAAAAAAAAGACCTCCTTGCGGAAGCACTAATGGTGAAATACGCACTTGAGCATCGGCTGGTAGTAGAAAAGGGTTTTCAAGCGAAGACGCAACAGGTGTATGAGTTCCGGGCTCGACTGGCGTTAGCAGTTCCTGCAGTTCTATACCTTGATTCTGTTTAATGTATGAGCATCATCTCTATTTTGTATTAAGTCGTCCGGAGACAACTTCTTTTCTTGGGGGGGATGATGTTGCCGGGAATAATCATTATGTCATGTTGTCGTATTATGTTATGTTGTCGTCGGTAATTATGAGTTACGACAGTCAGTTAGTCGTCCTGAAGGGCAGTTGGACGCGACAGTTGGTCGCACCCCTTCGAGTATTATATATTGCATACCTTTCCTTTGTAGTGGCATCATGATAGTCGTATCTGGGTGTGATGTTATAAGCACTTGATGTACATGGACTGTTGAATTAATATAGAAACTGGTTCTTTAATATATTTCTGTTATGTTCTGTGCATTTACTTTCTGCGTTTAATCGCTTACCTGTATGTGGCAAACAGGGACAACTAAGACCAATTAAATCCTGATTAAGGGGCCGACCAGATTAAGGAAAATTATAATGATAGCGAGTTGCAAAGTAAAGGGACGATGGGGGCAAAAAGGAAGGGACGACCTAAACAAAAAGAGAAGAATAAAGTAGGGCAGACCTAGAGCAGAGATTCAAGAGATTACCAATTAATTATTGTCCTCCCAAAAAAGCAGCAATCATAATGAGGCGTAATGAAGAGCAGCGACTGAAAGGAAAGGGTAGCAGTTGCAAACAAATGTATCTTTTCAAAACTAAAAGACATGACCTTTCTCACTGTGGAAGGTATAAAAGGAAGTCTCATTGAGGAAAGGCATCGAATGATAAAAGAAAAATAAGCAGAAACAAAATTGAAATCAGAACTGAATTAATATTAGTAGCAATGCTAATTTAGAGATAAAGCTGATAGATAAGTAGAATTATAGATCAATGCATGTGTTCATGCAATACAGATACTCAGAAAAATTATTTATTTTTGTGAGTAATTTAATGCTCTTTATAATATTAAAATGCAATGAAAGGTTCGTGTGATAGTCCCTTCTGAAGTTAGAGAAATGGATTGCATATAGCAAGGAAGACCAGCCTTCTAAGTTAATGAGACCCAAGTGCGCCACCCTGGGATGGAATGGACGACCAGCCTTCCATGCCCGTGGGCTAAGGGGTGGAATGGAAGACAGGCCTTCCATGCTCTTGGGCTTGAACAAGGAGGACAACTAGTGTCCAAGCTGAACTAAGGGATGGAAGGCCAGCCCACCTTCCATGCTTTCGCAATACAGGGGTGACCAACCTTGAGACCACAGTTTGCAAATGTTTCAATGAATTCCTAATGGGACTATTATAGGAATCTACTTTAAAAGGGAAATTGCTTATTTGGATTTCAATATGAATCATGTTTATGGATATCATGATGTTTACTAACTATTAGGAAGATATATGTTAGCATGGCTTATGATGTAATGTCAATTTCCAGTTGCTAATATTGTGTGCAGGACCTAGCCCAGGATTTCTCTTATAAAGGGCATTTCAATTGATAAAGTTATTTTCTTAAATGTATTACACTTCTTATTTTTAATTGGAATTATGGTTTTAGGGCAAAATTTAGGAATATCCCAATAAGGGACATTACAATTGGTATAATTTTGATCTCTTAGCTTTCTAGCCTTTGGAATGATATTAAACCCTTGTCAGTCTGGAAATACAATGATTAATCCGTGGAATGTGTGAAGTGAAAGGTTTGTCTTAGGTAAGGGTGTGAGTTGCATGATTCCTTATCAAAATGTCAAGTCCTAGTGAAAATACATAGGTCCTGCCTAGGGTCGCTTTAGAGATGCAATGTTGAGAGTGCAAAGGAAAATATGACAGATTTGAGTAGGTGTGAGGCTCATTCTTGAAAAGGTATGATCAAAGTCAGGAATACGTAGGTCAAGTTAAGAAATCCAAGTCTAGGATAGGGAATGAGTGATATTTAAGATGAGGAAATTCGCTTGCTAGGACATGGAATTTGGAAGGTGTCAAGTTGTTAAGGAAAGTTGAGATAATGAAAATCCAAAATCATGACAAGGAAAATTCCTTGTCAAGGTCAGATTTCCAACCTTGACAAGAAGGAGAATAAGGGAAGATTTTAAGAATAAATTCAAAATCCTTGGATAAATTGAGATTTCATTTTAAATCCAAGTCTAAATTGGTTTTTTCTTTCAAAATCAATGTCGAAGTTGCAACTTTCATGGAAATCCCTGTTTGAATTCAAAGTTGAAATGTTAAAAATCATGTTTGAAGGGTGAAAATCCAGAATTGAAATGTAAAATCCATGGACAAAATTGGATATTTATTAAAATCCTTGGACTGATATAAATTGCACTTGCTTGTCCTTGTCTAACTTAAGCTAGTGCTTGATAGCCCTTAGCAATCTTGCATTTTCGCTCACAAATCCTTGTCCAAACCTCTAGATGCATTTGCAAGTCCTTGAATGACTGGAAAACCTGCTCATTTGTCCTTTACTCATCTTGGAACTGCGGCCATTTATCCTTCTCACACCCTTGTATTCGCGCTTACCTACCCATGGACAACCTCTATTTGCACCCAGCAGTCCTTAATCACTCCTCACATGCGCTCAGCAGTCCTTGATCAACATAAAAACGGACCCAGCAGTCCTGGAACAATTCCTAATTACGCTCAACAGTCCTTTGATGACCTCAAAATGTACCCTATTGTCCTTCTATTAGTATAAATTACACTTAGGATAAGTATAAACCACCAACTTGGCTGACCTAGCAAGAGAATTAAAGGTGATTTAAGTTTGAGATTTTTGTGAAAAGCAAAACAATGAGATTACAAAGCTGGCCGACTTGAAAAGAGAGCTAAAATGATTTGAAAATTGAAATTGTAGGAGAAATCAAATGTATAATCCTTTGTAGCCGACCACCCCCCTGCTTGTCAAGTATAAATTTGTCCTAAGAACACATAAATGCAAAATTGAAAGGAAATCATTTCACACTCAATCCAAAGGCGAATTCCAATCAAAAGACAAGCGAGTCCAAACAGCAAACAAGTGCGAATTTGGCCAAAAAAATTAGATTCAAGGTCAAGTGTTGAATAAGGAGGTGATTTTTGAACAGGATAATCAGGTTCAATCCAATTGAGGAGCGAATTTCTTTATCATTCTAGGCATTTTACAGATCTGACAATTTATTTTCCATGTGAAAATTGTCGTTTCCAGATTATAGGAAGGGTTTTGTGGAGCAAATTTGGTAAATTCTTGGTGTTATTAGTTTCCTTTGAAGAATGATTGTGATCAAAATTTTAAATTCTTCAACATAAATTAGAAGTGCAAGGTCTTGAATTTCAATTTTATCATAATTTCTTGCATTTCACTAACATAAACATTTTATCCATAACTTGAATTCTAGGAATTTCCTCTTTCCTTTTTAGGAATGATTGCATGGGTTAATGACGAATGGTGGAGAAAGGACTTCACAATGTGAGAGAGATCAATTGATGCAAGGAAGCGGATTACTCTATGATGACGAACTTAACAAGATTGATGGAATGATCAGATCAAGACACTTCAAAATGATTACAACAAGAAGGACATCTTAACATGAAGATATCAAGGTCCAAAAATGAAGAGGGCAGATTGCTCTATGATGGACTTAACAAGATTAATGGAAGACAACATTAAGATGTTCCATATGATGACAAAGAAGATAATGACAACATGAAGGATACAACATCATGAAGGAACTCAAAGTCAAAGACATGAGGACCAAGACATTGATGGACAAGAAGAAGACATCATGAAGGATTCCAAAAACGAAAAGGAAAATGCTCAATGAAGCCTAAAGACAAGGAAATCGAGGTTAGGATCTAGAGCCTCCAAGAGGAGAAGAGTGATAAAGATGATACAATTTGGGAATATGAACCATCACAATCACTCAAAAAGCTGGATGATGCTGAGTATCGAGAGATATTGCTAGACATGCAAAAACTTCTTTGTGATGAAGGATGAAAGTTTACAACAAATTCAAGCCGAGGTGGCGTCTACTCATCTCAAACCAATCAAATAAATCAAGGTCAACATGTCCAAATTCATCGAGCCTGACTCATCCCAAGGAGAACAAGTGGACATGTGGATGAATTGAATGAAGTGTCATCATTTACTTCTTGTAAATTGTGCTATTAAGGCCATGTTAATTTTCATTGGTCCTTTTCTTTAAAATGATGTGCATTTAAGGACTTGTAATTTTCTCATTGCAAGACATTAAATGTATGAAGGACTTCCACTTAGGGTTTCTTTGAATTGTCTTGGCAGTTGATTTAGAATCAATCTGGCCCCTTCATTTTGTAGCTCAAAGTCTATAAAAGGCTTGCCCTTTTCATTTGTAAAGGTTGATAGAAGAATAGAGAGAATAGTTAGAAGTAGTAGTAGGAGGAAGAGATAAAAAATTGTTACCAAGACTATGCTCGAATAGATACATAATTTTCATTGAAGATATGATGGATCTTTGTCTGTTGTTTCAACATTTTGCATGGTTTCTACTTCTCAATATTTAGTTGAAGTTCATTGACTTTGATGGAGAAATGCAATGATATTTGATGAATTCCTTGGTTCATACCATTTGTAGTTTGTTGATTGCAAATTGCAATGTACGGTTAGTCTGAACCTCATTTTTGCAATAGTTTGATTGTGGATATTTATTTGGATTGTGTTAGCGTTGTGTCTTTGGATGGATGTTTGCTATATGAAAATATTTCACTACCTTAGAGGATTGCGCTCTTTCTACGGTGTTGTGAGCTATCTTTGGTTAAGTAGAAAGTAGTTCCATAAGGAATTTGTTTATATAAGCACTATCCATTATTATCATGTCCTTAGGATTTTAGATTAGATTCTCTAACCCTTCTCCCTTTTTCCTTTTTTATTTGAAGTTCAAGTCAGTTTAGTAGTCTAGTTTCAGTGAAAAGCGTAAGTCCCTTAATGTAAACAGTACCTATCACATCATTCACTAAGTTTATCCATTGCAAAGTCGCATTGTAAACCTTGGGGTTGCCTTAATTGATCACATTGTTTAGCATTTGAAGTTTCCTTGTTCAAGAGAGGATAGAATACTTGGTATTTTATTTTGTGTTGGTGCGTGTCATAAAACACGCATCAACAAAATTGGCGTTAAAAGGAGTGCCCGAATGCATGAATGTTGGATTGTTGAATTAGAGTTTTCTTCCAAGCTAAGGCATAACAAGAAAGTAGAATCATCAAGTGGAGAAGCTATTTCTAGTTCTTTTTTAAAACTCCAACCCCCTCTATGCATATCAACCGAATTTGCAAAAGAGAGGAGGCATGTTCATGTTCAAATCTACAACAAGCTGGAACTAGTATGAGCTTGCTTTCAAGTGTTAAATTTGAGATATAATAGATCCCTTTTATGTAAATAAAATCCCCAAAAAGTGAAAAATTTGAAAAATCCAAAAAAATAAAAAAATCCAAAAAGATTTCTCAATGGATGGGCAGTTATTTCATATTGATATTGCTTAGCTTCATAGAGATTTGAATGCATAGTTTTACCCTAGGAATTTGGTTGAGTTTGCATCTACAAGAGAATGCAAAGTTCTTGAGACCACTGGGCATTATGAGTTGAATTGTTCAACTTTTCTGTCAAGAATAGAGTTAGCTTTACAAGGAAAGGTCTTCTTTTAGGATATACCTAAACCGGTGATACTTGAAGTGGCCGAGGATTTCAATGTTCTAGAAGTGATAAATGAAGCATTGACAAGGTTCAAAAGGAGGATTGAGAATCAATTAACTCTTGATAATGGATTATGTCTAGAAGAAATACTTCTACCTTGTTGGTGTAGGATTCATAACATAACTCATTCAAAATTTACTTTTTCATTGTGTGAAGAGGCCATCAACCAAGTCAAGTGTCAATTGGGATTATCAAAGCCATCAGAGGAATCTATTACAGACAAAATTTGGGCAACATACATTGCAGCTAAGAAGTATAAGAGAGCAAAAGAAGAGTGTTTTGCTACATCATCTACAATAAAAGGAGTGAGTTACAAGTGGATAGGACGATTGAGCCTAATGATCAATATGTTGTAGTGGAAGATAACTTTTCGAGCATTGTGCCAAAGGAAGATTGTGTTGAAGTGGAAGTCAAAAAGGCTATTGGAGTTGAGGAAAAATCAACTCTACCGCTCCCAAAGATCACCTGCATGCAAACCTGTCATAGAAAGAGAGAAGCAAAATAGCTATGGAGGCCAGAATTCAAAGATCCAGAAAACAGGAGTCATATTGATTGTGCAACAAGAATGCAATTCAATAATTACAGTTGTTATGAAAATACAAAGAGAGAACCCTTATAAGAGGATACTCGAAACCCTAAAGGAGAAAACCCTAAAGAATTATAAGATTCCTAAGTTTAGCTTAAGCATAGAGTGCATAATAGACTAATAATTAAAAATAAATAATTATTAGCTAATAAAAGATTACTCTGACACCCCCCCTTAAGATGAACTTAGGGAGTAGCTAAAAAACAACTAAGGACTAAAAAAGCATGTAAAAAATGCAGGAAAACAACAATGGGTCCCGACAACTAGGCCTGATGAGGTACCCAAGTACAATAAAATCTCTGTAAAGTGGAGAAAAATGAGAAAACCCTGTGGGAACAAAACTCCTCTCCAAGAAGAGATGAAAGCTCAAGTGAAGGACTAAGAAGCCTCCAAACAAGAGTGTTCCAGAAGATAAGAACAAAAAGAAGAGAATGAAGAACACCACTGAAGCATGAAATAGCTGCAAACACTGTCGAAGAGTAACTGCTGATCTAAAGAACCTCCCCTGAAATAGAACATTTCCAAGTAGAGAAGACTGTAATTTGCATGAGTGCCCTCAAATGACACTACTTGAATCAGATGGCAAACAAAGGCAAAACAACTGAACTCGAAGATACAGATGCCATGAAACACCATAGCCTGAAGAGCTGATCAATCGAACCAAGGAAGCATGAGAACAACAGGACAAACCTCCCCAGAATGCTGAAAAGGGAGAGGGACAAGTACACTCAAAAGGATGCCCAACAAGAACTGTAGGACGAAGAACCAGGAACATCGAAGGTGCAGATAAAGTACATAGTGTCGTGGAAGGAACACTCACTTGACACACATCATGAGGCTAATGTCGTGGAAGGAACACTCACGTGACAAAGGTAGATGGCAAACAAAAGCAAACATCAACCCCCCCATGACACTTTAATACTTTATAAGTAGTGCATGTACAATAAGACACAAGATGTGCAAGATCCCAAGTATACAATGCATGATGACACTTTATCTCAGTGCGTTTGCATAAATAAAATGCTACAATGATCAGAAGAGATAGAAGACCGGAAACAAAAAGAATAGCCAAAGACGAGACATCCTACTCAAGGAAAGAGATCTCAGGACCTGAAACATCCAAGATATTCATCAGAGTGCTGAAAAGAAAAAAATTGAATAAAATATACCTGGAGTAGAATTTGGAAAGAAAACTCATATGAACGAAAAGAACACAGAACAAGTTTTCCAACGATATAAAGTTTTCGAAAAATGGAGTTCGGATGCTCAAGTTATGTCTCCCGGAGTGCAAAAAGGAACCTCTGGCTTTGATAGCAAAAAACGCCATCAAATAAGCAAAATCAAAAGTTCAAACCTCCAGATCTGGATAGAGCTCGAAAAGAGCTTTCTGACAATATAAGGTTTTTGAAAAAGCGCTTCCGTATGACCAAGTTGCGGCCAAAAGAAAAAAACCCCAATTTTTTTTTTTTTTTTTTTTGATGAAAATTTTTCTGATGCATTTGCAGGCACAGCCGTATGGATTTTCGTGCCTCAAAAAATGTACCAATAAAAAATCATGCCCCAGATGCCCCTGCCACCGAAAATAGGCAAATTATATATCAAAATTCATGGAATCAGCCTTTTGAATCCAATTGTGAGGTCCTTTTGACACCAAAATGTACCAAAAAATCAGCTCCCCCCAAAAATGAAAAAAAACAACTGCACAAACCCCCGAATACATAGATCTGAAGAACAAGGCCCAAAATCTCTCATGAAGAGAACAGGGGCATGCAGATCTGGAGCTCTGATACCATATTGGAGTTGAGGAAAAATCAACTCTACAGCTTCCAAAGATCCCCTGCATGCAAACCTGTCATAGGAGAGAAGCAAAAAAGCTATGGAGGTCAGAATTCAGAGATCCAAAAAAGAGGAGTCATATTGATTGTGCAACAAGAATGCAATTCAATAATTACAGTTGTTATGAAAATACAAAGAGAGAATCCTTATAACAGGATACTCGAAACCCTAAAGGAGTAAACCCTAAAGAATTATAAGATTCCTAAGTTTAGCTTAAGCATAGAGTATAATAGACTAATAATTAAATAAATAATTATTAGCTAATAAAAGATTACTCTAACAAAGGCAATAGAAGATATTCAAGCTATCAAATTAGTGGCAAGTGATGATCAATGTTTGAAAGCATTAGAGCATGAAGGGCTACAAGTTGTTGCTGCAATCGAAAATCATCAAGAATAAAAAATGGAGAACTTGGCAAAAGGAATAAGCGATGCAAAGGGACTATCAAGATTCGTCATCATTTGATGCTTCATCAATCAAGGAAGAAAGAAGTGATTCAAATCGGTTGCAAGAAGTGACATAAATATACCTTAAGAGGAAGAAATCCATGGTAAACATGCATCCATGCAACAAAAGAAAAATCCAAATGAAGAATTGCAATTTATTTCAAGAGGAGTATCAATCAGAAATCCTATTTTGGATCATGAAAGTTCAAGCATCCTTGGAGAGAATAATCAAATAGATATGCAAAATTACGAGCAAGTTGTCGCAATGGAGGCAAAGAACGTAGAACAATTCAAAGTGGCGCTGAAATTGGATGAAGTGACTGCAAAAATACAAAAGGATTCATTGATAAAATTGCATAAAAAAGCAATAGGTGAAACGTTCCATGTTTCCAATTCCAAGTTTCAATTTGAATTCAATTTTCACAATATGCCCACTAATGAATGTCTATTTGAGGACAAAGCACGCTAGGTTGTTTCTTTCCTTACTACTAGTTTTGAAGGTTATCAGTTTGATTATGGAAATCTAGGTAAAACAACTTCTGTATGGATAAATCATGGACCCAATGAATTGCCACAATTGATAATATTGTATGAAGTTTTGACTGAATATGAAAGTTGCATTGTGAAAGGTCATTTCTCCAAAGACAAGGACACGTTTGCAAAACTTCGAACCATGACTTATGCATTATTACTGCTGAACCATGGAAGGTCTTGTATATATTTAGGTTTTTCGAGTCTTGTCCGCTCTAAGTGTTTTGTACACAGCTTAGTTTTTTTTTCGCTTTACGGTAAATTTCCTTTCTGTTTGTTTTAGTTTAGTTTGATTTGTTTAGTCTAGTTGTCAATCTACCTTGGGTCAATTGGCTCGAGTAGTTTTAGTTTTCCTTAGTTTAGTTGTTGCTTAGTTTTAGTTGTGGGTTTCCTTTGTGGGACTCCTATTTGTGAGAAATGGATTTTGTTGTCTCGACATACTTAAGCGTGATTCCTAAGTTATGTTTGGTCCATTTCTTAGATAAATATTTATGAAGTTCTTTAAAATCCAAGGTTATTCTTTTCTAGATTTATCACTTGGTTAGGATTTTTCCTTGGCTCGAAAGGGAATCATTTATTGTGTCTTGATATTGAAACCACGGTGGATTCTAAGAGTTTCAATGGTCTTGTGAAACGAAATGAATACATTTGCATACACGGGTAATCAAAAGACAAACCACTGTGATTCGATTTTTGTTTTTTCTTGCCTTTTGAGTATGTTTCCTAGTTGCTTGATAGGTTGGAAGGAATTAATTGGAGGTTCTAGGTGCAAAATAAGACTATCTTTGATTTTTTTCGAATTGGCGCTAGTGTTGTGTTGTTAACACATACGCCCCATTGCAAATGGGAACTCTTTTTCGCATGTTAGGTTAGTCGTTTTGGCTTAATTATGTTGCTTAGCTTCGTAAGTTTGACAATAATTTTGATCTCTTAGCTTCCTAGCCTTTGGAATGATTGTAAACCCTTGTTAGTCTGGAAATACAATGATCAATCCTGTTAAGGAATTTAGATCAGAGATAGAGAATACAATAGTCTGGTAATATGTAGTGAGGATAGACTTTAATAAGATCACTGCAATGAATATGTTTTACCTCCGATGTGTATATATATATAACTCTAACTATTAATCTTCTATGATAATATCGACAACTTGCTGGTTTGTGAAACTGCCATAGTTATTGGTTTCGGTTCACAACAAGTGTCGATGCCTATAAATAAAAGGATGGAGAGTCATGTCCACGTAGGGGCATGACTTCTACGTGGCTTATGCCACGTAGAGTCATGACCCTACGGGGACATGACCCTTCGTTCAATGTCGTTATATATTACTTATGCCACGTAGAGTCATGACCCTACGGGGACATGACCCTTCGTTCAATGTCGTTATATATTACTTGCTTCAATCCGACTGAAGCTATATCCTTAACACTCCCTCTTAGCAAAAGAGGATTGAATTTCATAATTAAGTTTTAAGGAACAACTTTCTAGATATACACATTCATTTGACATGATCATTCACTCAGTAACACTTAATAGTGAAATACTTCATATCTCAAAGAGATATGGATTATCTGATATCCAGCACTCTAGGACAACAACTACTTGAAGTCTTATCAGATTACAACCTTGATTCTAGTGACAATTGTAACATTGTCATTATCACAAGTGAAATAATTTTAGTATCATGATATCCGGGACATTTCGGGACAACAAATTAATGTGGTCAATCATGATATGATTGTTATCATAATTTCTGACATATTTCGGAACAATCATTTAATGATAACAATTCAATAACTCATCATAGCAAATTTTACTATCAAGATTTCTGACACTTTCCGGGACAGCAACTTAATGTAGTCAATCTTGATTACAGATCAGGCTATTGTGAAAGTCATCACCTTACAATAGCGATCTTACACTTACATCACATGAAAGATCGTCACCTTCCATGACATAACACATACATGCAATATTGCATTCAAGATATTCATGAATATATCAATTACATATGATTAAGATTAATATTAGAAATTTCCATTATAATTTAGTCATACCAAGTTTACCTCTAAAGTACTCCACTTTCAACTTTGCAAGAGGTTTGGTGAATATGTCGGCACTTTGCTCTTCAGTGCTGATGTAGGTCAATTTGATGACATCTCTGTCTACCATATCTCTTATGTAATGGTATGAGATTTCTATATGCTTGGATCAATTATGAAAAACTGGATTTACAGAAAGTTTGATGCAGCTTTGATTATCACAATGAATCACAGTGGGGTTTAGGGGCTTCCCAAATAGTCCAACTAGCAATTTCCTTAACCATACTGCCTCACGTGCTCCCATGGAGGCAGCCATATATTCGGCTTCAGTGGAACTCTGAGCAACTGCTGACTGTTTTCTGCTAAACCAGGATATCATAGCTGATCCAAGACTAAAGCAACACTCCATTGTACTTTTACGATCAATGGAACTTCCTGCCTAGTTGGAATCGGAATACCCTTGGAGTTGTATCTCAACATTTTTATACTTCACGCCAAGTCCAATAGTGCCACGCAAGTATCTCAGAATGTGCTTAGCAGCCATTAGGTGAATCTTCTTAGGTTCGCACATGAAATGACTTAACACATTGGTAGCGTAACAAATATCAGGGCGAGTGTTTACCAGGTACATAAGAGATCCAATAATTTGTCTATAGTATGTAGGATCTGTAGGTTCTGAATCTACTGCTTCACTTTTGAGCTTATGAAGATTTGTTTCCATTGGAATGGATAGAGGCTTACAATCTATCATACCAAATCTGGTCAAGATATCAGTGGTGTATTTTCCTTGATTTATGAAAATATAATTCTCTTTTTGCCATACTTCTAGGCCCAGAAAATAGTGCAGTAGACCTAGATCCTTCTTATCAAATTTAGCCACAAGATCTTGTTTGCATTTTGCAATGAGGTGATCTTCTCCTGTTATCAACAAGTCATCAACATAGAGAACAAGTATTAACATGTCACCATTCGATATTTTGAAGTATATGTTAGAGTCTGCTTCATTTTTGGAATATCCTAGTTTGGAGAGAACTATCTATCCTTCCGTACCATGCCCTGGGAGCTTGCTTAAGGCCGTAGAGAGCTTTTTTTAGTCTACACACAGAGATTTCTATCATGTGTAGCAAAGCCTTCAGGTTGTTCTATATATACTTCTTCCTCAATAACAACATTCAAAAATGCGGTCTTCACGTCCATTTGGTGTATCTTCCACCCTTTGGAAGCTGCAATGGCAATGCTGGTTCTTACAGATGTATATCTGGCAACTGGAGCAAATGTCTCTTCGTAATCAATTCCAACCTTTTGAGAGAACCCCCTGGCAACGAATCTGGCTTTGTGTTTTTCAATACTACCATTTGGTGCATATTTGATTTTGAATAACCACTTTGATGAGACAACTGATTTGTCTTTTGGTCTAGGTACAATGTCCCAGACATCATTTTTTAAGATAGACTGGTATTCCTCAATCATTGGATCTTTCCAAGCTTGACATGTTAAAGCCTCTTCAACATTTGATGGTTCAGATTTTGTAAGTTCGGTCATGAGGGCAACATAGCATGATTGACTTCTTGTTTTCTTATTCTCTTTGAAGATTTCATCGGGTTCCACATTATTTTCTTCAATCATCTTTATTGCCCATAGTGGTCTTTTCTTGTTAGGATTTTCAGCATTCTCGAAATTAGGTGATTGAAGTTCATGATTTTCTATGCTATTCTCCCTCTGATTTTCAATTGTAGGATTTTCATCTGATTCTGCGGTTAGATCATCTTTTGCACTTAGTGATAGTTTATAAGCAACATCTTCTTCAAATTTGACATCTCTACTGATTTCAATGGATCTTCATCCTAGAATATAGACTCTGTATCCTTTAGTGGTTTCACTGTAGCCAACAAATATGCCTTTCTTTCCGAAGGGTTCTAGTTTGGTTCTCTTTTCTTTAGGAACATGAATATACACGTGGCAACCAAAGATTCTTAGATGGCTTAAATCTGGTTTATTTCATGTAAAGGCTTCTTTAGGTGTTATATTCTCTAGGATTGAATGAGGGCATCTATATTGAATGTACACAGCTGTATTTGAGGCTTCAGCCCAAAATGAGATATGTAGATTTTGATCATGCATCATGGCTTTAACAACTTCAATGATGGTTTTGTTTTTTCTTTCTGCAACTCCATTTTGTTGAGGATTATAAGGTACAATACACTCCCTCTTAATCCCAACAGAAATGCAGAATTCTTTAAAATTTTCAGAGATATATTCACCCCCATTATCTGATCTTAGAGTCTTTATTTTCTTCCCAGTTTGATTTTCCACTAGGGCCTTAAATTCTTTAAATTTCAATAACACTTCATTTGATTCTTTGAGTTTTATGAAATATATCCAAGTTATTTTTCCTATAGAAGGTAGGGCACTAAATCGAAGATGTCCTAATCTTCTATGCCAAATTTCATTGGAGTTTGATACTTCATGATTTAGTGCTTGCTTTTGAGTATTACATAATTTGTATAAACTACCATCTCTAGATCCTATAGGAATAGCATTCTTTATGTTAGAGTTTTTAGGCCAAAGTAGAACTTTATCTTCATGGAAGGTGACACGATATCCTTGATCAGCTAATCCCGAAATAGAGACCAAATTCCTTTTGATACCTGGTACAAAGAGAACATCTTTTAGTTGTAATGTAACTCCTGTTCTTAATTGAATTGAGCAGGTCCCAATTCCTTCCACTGGATAGGTAGAATTTTCTCCTATTGTAACTTCTTCAGTTGAGTGGCCTTCAAAGGTTTCGAATTGATCTCTAAAACCGGTTATGTGTCGAGATGCTTCACTGTCGATTATCCACATATGTTTGTTTGAGTTTAGTTCGCTTGATAAGGCTAAGAAAAATAGAGGATTCTCTACTTCCTTGATTTCAGCTATGGTTGCTTGAGCTTTCTTTCTTTTTGGGCAGAACTTGTGAGTGTGTCCAAATTTTTCACACTTGTAGCATTGAATCTTGGAGAAGTCTTTGCTTTTCTGATTATTTTATCTATTCCGTTTGAACTTCCTTTTCTTCCCTTTGTTGCTTGTGTTAGCATGCAGTGCTTGAATTTCTCCCCCTTTGTTTGGACCCAATCCTCTTGTGATTAGTTGAGATTCTTCTTGAGTACAATCATTCTTGAGTTGATCGAATTTTGGTAGTGTCGGACGAGCACTAATGCCTTGAATAAAGGATTCCCAACTGGATGGTAATCTCTTGAGTGCTATTAGAGATAGCTCCATATCATCTATATTATTCCCAATAGTTGACAATTGGTCTTTTAATTCTGAAATCCTCATGAAATAGGATGTGATTGTTTCTCCCTTGTTCATGTAGATATGCATTAATTTCTGTTTTAAAGTGAGCAATCTGCTTGCATTATTTATTTCATATGAGTTTTGAATGGTCTTGAACATATCATAAGCTGTAGTTAGTTTTGAGATGGTTGGGAGAATGTGATCTTTAACAGCATCAATTATGATTTTCTTAGCCTTGTTGTTGTGTCTTTTCCAGGTTGTTTTCTCTGGCTCGTCTTCGGGCATCTTAGTATCTTCTTCTATGTATGCATCTAGTTCGAGTTCTTGAAGAATTGCTGTTATTCGAATTCTCCATGAGACGAAGTTGGATGCGCCTTCGAGTCTATCCTCCACTCTAACACTGTTCACCATGATTGATTTTCCTTTGATTTTGAGTGCAAGTCTGAATTTTTTTTTAGAAAAGAGGTGTCACTATTTTATTATTTCTTTACCAACCTGGCTCTGATACCATGTTAAGGATTTTATATCAGAGATAGAGAATACAATAGTTTGGTAATATGTAGTGAGGATAGACTTTAATAAGATCATTGCAATGAATATGTTTTACCTCCGATGTGTATATATATATATATATATAACTCTAACTATTAATCTTCTACGATAATATCAACAGCTTGCTGGTTCGTGAAACTGCCACAGTTATTGGTTTTGGTTCACAGCAAGTGTCGATGCCTATAAATAAAAGGATGGAGAGTCATGTCCACGTAGGGGCATGACTTCTACGTGGCTTATGCCACGTAGAGTCATGACCCTACGGGGACATGACCCTTCGTTCAATGTCGTTATATATTACTTGCTTCAATCCGAATGAAGCTATATCCTTAACAAATCCATGGAATGTGTGAAGTGAAAGGTTTGTTCTAGGTAAGGGTGTGAATTGCATGATTCCTGATCAAAATGTCAAGTCCTTGTGAAAATACATAGGTCCTACCTAGGGTTGCCTTAGAGATGCAATGTTGAAAGTGCAATAGGTAGGTCAAGTAAAGAAATCAAAGTTCAGAATAGGGAATGAGTAGATGAGGAAATTTGCTTGCTAGGACTTGGAATTTGAAAGGTGTCAAGTTGCTTTGGAAAGTTGAGATAATGAAAATCCAAAATCATGACATGGAAAATTACTTGTCAAGGTTGGATTTTTAGCCTTGACAAGAAGGAGAATAAGGGAAGATTTTAAGAATAAATTCAAAATACTTGGATAAATTGAGATTTCATTCTAAATCCAAGACTAAATCCATTTTTCCCTTCAAAATCCATGTTCAAGTTGCAACTTTCATGGAAATCCTTGTTTGAATTCAAAGTTGAAATGTTAGAATCCATGTCTGAATGGTGAAAAGCTAGAATTGAAATGTAAAATCCATTGACAAAATTGGAAATTTATTAAAATCCTTTGATTGATATAAATTGCGCTTGCTTGTCCTTGTCTAACTTAGGATAGCACTTGATAATCCTTAGCAATCTTGCATGTTCACTCACAAATCCTTGTCCAAACCTCTAGATGCATTCACAAGTCCTTGGATGACTTCAAAACCCGCTCATTTGTCCTTAACCCATCTCGGAATTGCGCCCATTTATCCCTCTCACCATTTGCACCCACCTATCCATGGACAACTTGTATATGTGCCCAATAGTCCTTAATCACCCCTCACATATACTCAACAGTACTTGATCAACATGAAAATGTGGCCAACAACCTTGGAACAACTCTTAATTGTGCTCAAGAATCCTTGGATGACCTCAAAATGCGCCCTATTGTCCTTGTATTAATATAAGTCATGCTTAGGATGAGTATAAACCACCAAGTTGTTCGACCTAGCAAGATAATTAAAGGTGATTTAAGTTTGAGATTTTTGTGAAAAGAAAAGCAATGAGATTTGTGAAAAGAAAAGCAATGAGATTCAAAGCTGGCCGACTTGAAAGGAGCTAAAATGATTTGAAATTTGAAATTGTAAAAGGAAAAACCAAGTGTATAGTCCTTCATAGCCGACCCCCCCCTCCCCTTGTCAAGTATAAATTTGTCCTAAGAACACATATAAATGCAAAATCGAAAGGAAATCATTTCGCACTCAATCCAAAGGCAAATTCCAATCAAAAGACAAGTGAGTCCAAACAACGGTCAAGTGTGAATTTGGACAAGAAAATTGGATTCAAGATCAAGTGTTGAATGAGAAGGAGGTGAGTTTGAATAGGAAAATCAGGTTCAAGCAGATTGAGGAGCGAATTTCTTCATCATTCTTGGCATTTTATAGACCTAAACTTTATTTTCCAAGTGAAAAATGTCAGTTCTAGATTATAGGAAGGGTTTTGTGTAGCAAATTTATGTTGGGCGAAAATTTTGTACGCTTGGGGAATGTACAAAATTGTGGTTTCAGCCATAGTGTGTGAGTATAAAACTCGCCTAATTTAGGGAAGGCTCCCCCTTTGCTTTCTACTTTAACAATTCAAAAATAAACTCTAACTCTAAATCTATTCTAAATCTGGGTGAAACTCTATCTTGTTCTCTTCTTTCAGAAAAGACACTTATTCTTTTCTCTTCTTTCAGAAAAGAATCACAACTGAAAGCACAAATGATTAATGAAGTAAACTAAATAAAGAAGCAAAGTTTCCATAAAGGCACAAAGTCCCCTGTTGCTTCTCCGGGACGGGAAAATAGAAAGAAAGCTCAAAGTCTTCAACAATTTACTCTCCTATCAACCTTTTTGGATGATTTTCTGGTAACCAGGCACAATATGTAGCAAAGTCTAACTACATGATGCACCTCTTATGCACAAACATAGGAAATAAAAGCAACACAAAGTCTGCAAGTTAACCCCCTTTGCTTGGGCGTCCTACAATAGTTTCAAACGTGACAGGCAGCTCAAAGTCTGCACTGTCAAATCTGAAAACCAATCTAAAACTCCAAATGCAATAAGCAGCTCAAAGTCTACAAGATTGAGCTTGAATCCCTCATGTATAACAGTTCAAAACTCACAATCAATCTCCAGAAAATGTCGTCACATAACACCTTGAATCAACACAAAGTTTGAAAGCAATTTGCCTCTTTTAATTGACTACAATTTGATTTACAACTAAGCTCAAAGTCTTAGAGTGTACATACAAACTGGCAGAGTCTTGTTGCATTGCCAAAAGATATCAATTACAATAGACCCCCTCAAGTATTTATAGGAGAGGAGCCCTGAGAAAAAGTTGGGAGGATCCCAACTAACTTGAGAAATTCTCTCAACCACCATGACTTATTTCAACTACAGTCCTCATCTAACTCAACTTGTAGTTACTTTACATGTAATTATATTTTACAAAAATGCAAGTAAAAGTGACACATGCAATTTCAAAACTTGTTTTTACATGTAACTTGTCAAAACAAAATTACAAATACATAATTGAAACTATTCTATGTGTTTGAAGACACAACTCTAACTACATCATCCTCTGTTTTGAAAATCTTCATGCTGCTACAAGACACTCTGTGATCGAGGTAAATGGCATCTTGAATTGGAACAAGAACTTGTACCCTTGATAGTTTTTGTGTCTTTAACCAGCGAACTTCAACCTTTCACATGCTTGGGGTAGTACCATTTCTTCAAGAGGAAAAGGGCTGCCTTCCTCTTTTCATGTTATGACCATCTATGTCTTGAAAGCATTCTATAATTTGCATCCATGAATTGCTGTTGTATCTCTTCCTCTTTTGTTCAACTTGAAGAACCCATAACACCTTATTCAAAATGATATTGTTATCAAACAATGCCCATGCCTTGATTTGTTGGTTTGATAGATCGTGTGTGCAAACAAGATTGACAAGGGAAGGGATAAATTGATGCAAAAATGGGCTCACAAGTGAATTTCGGGTTTTAAGGACTGCATTACATGTGTGGAAAAACAAGAGCATTAACTTGCAATTGTGGAGAACAAACATGCAACTTCATATGTGTAATGGGTAACTACAAGTTTGCACTTGTAATTGGACCTTTAAGACTCATTTTGAAGTGTTTTTGAGTGCATTTTGGACCAATTTTGGGTTCTGGAAGGCTGACTGCAAGTGCAATGAAGGGAAAAACTTATGTGAAGACGTAACTGCGATCGGGTTTTAAAATTCCGATTGCAAGTAGACTTAAAATGGGAAAAATGAATGAAGGTGTGATGAACAAATACAATGGTATGAATAGGAATTTTGACATGAGGGAAATGATTGAAAGAATGATTTTGACCCATGATGGCAAATTTGGATGACCATGTACAGGTATGGAAAGGGATATTTTCAGCTTGGCAACTTGGAAAGAGGGAAAAACTCTTACTTGCAATCAGATTTATAAAACCCAAAATTAAATGAATGAGTTGAACACTCATCATTGTAACTTTGTAAAAAGAATATTTACTCTTTTTACCAAGGGGAAGATCAATGTTATCACTGTTACTTGTAATCGGGTTTCAAAATCCTGAATACAAGTAAATATGAAAAATTTGCAAGAGGAAAAAACATGTAAATTCACAAGTTGCATCGAAAGAACCAAAAAACTTGGGAAGATCTTTTAGAAACCCGAAATCAAAGCAAGAGCATGATTATTTACAAGACTTGATCAAACAAGAATACAAAGAAACTAAAAACAACAAAAAAGAAAGCAAAATAAAACTGAAAATTACATACCTTGTTTGATCAAATGCCCTAGACAAAAACAAAAGAACTTGGGATGACCCGAAATGCTCTATAAATAGATGGAGCCACCATGTTGATCTTTCTTGTAGCAGGAAAAAAAAGGCTTTGCATTGAACTCATAGCACAAAAAACAACAAGGCAAAAGACTCCCAGAAGGCACCAAATACTAAGTATTGAATGTTGGATGCAATAAGCATCACAATATGGCGGAATCAGAGGGTAAAGTGCCACAAAACGTAGAGCTTAAACAACAAATGGAGAAGCATAGACCCACCACGTTAATATGCATTCAAAGCCCCATTCCCATGAGAATCAGATTTTAGGTTGAGAGCCAAAACAAGAAGTTCGCTGCCCTTGAAGAAACACGCAAATAGGCTTCTAAAATCTGACTTCAAGCAAAGGGCACAAGCTAAGATTTGAAGCAAAGAAAGATGTAATCGGGTTATAAAAACCCTACTACATGTTTTAAATAAAACTCTCTTTTCCTTCAAACCTCTAAAATCGGGTTTTGAGAAGCAAAAAACATAAAACATAAAGAGCACATAAAGCCTTGCAATCGGGTTTTAAAATCCCTATTACAAGTTTAAAAATAAAGAAAGTGGGAACTTTTAAGAGAACTTACAAGTTCTCATAAACTTCTATTTTTTAAATTCCCTTGCAATATGACCAAAAAGTTTCTACAAAACAACTTAAAAGGCAAAAAGGAAAATGGAAAAGAAAAGACAAGTTACAAGTTACACATACTTATAAACTTTCACTTGTAATTGTTTGAAAATACTCCTATAACTTAAAAACAAAAAGTCTCTTTACTTGCAAAAGAAGGAAAATTTTCCACTCGCAGTCCAGAGAACAAAACCCGATTTTGAAGAAAAGACCAAGCAAATGAACTCAGAACGTGATGAAATTTGAAACGTGGATCAAGGATGAACCGAAGATTAGTTTGTTGTCGGCATAAATTATTTGTTGTTATGCTTGATAATATTTGCTATCCGACAATGCATTAATTAATTGTATTAAGTGGGTCGGGTAGTAATGTGTCGGTTGGTTGACGGTTGTGTACCTCTCGGCAACTGTTGGGTTCTTTAAATATATTGTGTACCGCCAAGGAAGGGAGGGAGGGTATTGTCGGATCTGTTGTAATCCTTGGCCGACCATCTCTAATCTTCTTCAAACAATGCCACAATTGAGGATGGCTCTTACAAATATGGTTGGTGACAACACTGTCCACTAGGAATAGCCTCAAATGGCAACAAAACCATGTGGCACGGACCCCATGACAGAACCACCTGGCACGTTTGCCATGGACCCCGATGATAGAATCACTTGGCATGTTTGCCACGGACCCTATGTTGCTCACTGTGAGTATCGGTTGGAAGCCAACTGTGGTGGAAATGGAGATAATGGGACAAAAGTCGGCGAACACAATCGTGGACGGCGGCTCCAGAGTGAACGCATTATCAGAGGAGACATGGAGGGGTTTGGGCAAACCAACTCTCTGGCCACCAACATTCCACTTGGTAGGTGCTGACCAGCATGGTATCAAACCCTTGGGAACACTTATGGCACAAAAGCTTGTTGTCGGCACCCAACATTTCTTCCTCGACTTCATCGTCATCCCATTGGAGAAGAAGGCCTACGACGCTCTCCTCGGGAGGGGTTGGCTGATCATGGCGAAGACAAATCATAACTGGAAGAAAAATACACTCTCCATTGAGAGTGAAGGCTGTAAGTATGTGATTGACTTGCTGAACCAGACAGTGAGTGAGGAACTGGCATCATCCGATTCTAACTTAGATGACTCTCATGACGGCAAGGGGAAGATGGAACCCAACGAGGAAGGAGTACTAGAGTTGGAAGGATGCTCGGAGGATGAGACGAGCTCCCTCAATGGACTCTTTCACTGGCAGATGGAGGACTATGATGTCTTTCACTTGAGCTGTAACATGTTGGAAATTAGGGAGATCAAAGAGGTTGGCGAAGGTACGGAAGCAGTCCCTACGACCGAGGGTGTGGTACGTGAGGAAACACCTACGGCCGAAGGTGTGGTACGTGAGGAAACACCTACGGCTGAAGGTATGGTACGGAAGGAAACACCTACGGCTGAAAGTGTGGTACGTGAGGAAACACCAGTGCCGAAGGTGTGGTACAGAAGGAAACACCTATGACCGAAGGTGTGGTACGTGGAAAGACCCCTACGGATGGCAGGGTAGTACAAGAGGAAACACCTACAGCCGAAGGCATGAGAACACCTACGGCCGAAGGCATGGTCACACCTATAGTTGAAGGTATGGTAAGCAGAGCGACACCTACTGATGGCAGGAGGAAACCCCTAGGCCGAAGGGGTGGTATAGGAGCCAACCAGGTTCGGCAAAACTATAGAGTGAATTAGTGCAGTCAACTCCGTACGGACAGGGGAGCCAAGAATGTACGGGCTCGTACAAGCTCGTGGAAGGGACAATGGGAAGAGGCCGTGCATATCCGTACGGGGCTAGGGAAGCCACGGAGAAGGGAAGAGAAGACGTACACCTCTGTACGGAAACATTTTGGCCTTAGAAAACAAAGCCATCGAGGACATCTGTACACATCCGTACGGGAAGCAAGGTCAAGCCGAAGAAGACAGCCGTACGAACCCGTACGGACATCAGATATTAACCATTGCAGGTTACCGTACGGGAAACAGACAAAATCACCATACAAATCCGTACAAAATCCTCAGGTGACTATGGTAGAAATCTGTACGGAACAACAGTATGGATCTGTACAAGGGAAGTTGAGCACGTATTGGAAAGAAGCACTGTATGAATCCGTACAAAAACATATAGACGTCTGTACGAACAAGTTGCGTTCAAGGACTTTAAACGGAATTCGTACAGAATTGCATAAAATCCGTACGGACTTGGAAGGTGAGTTTGAAGGAATCCGTACAGAATTGGCTGCGGAAGGAAATCTGACATGGGAAGGGTTGAATGGAACCGTACTGGCACATAGGTGTGCAGGTTGTACGTGTGATGTTTCAGAGCACAATGTGTATCAAGCTGTACATGGCCAGGCCGTACAGGAAGGACAAAAAAAGCAAGTGGTGGGAGTGAAATCGGGATTTTTTTTGCTTCATTGACAATGTTTTTGGTGTCTCAAAAAATCATAAAAATCATGTGCACCATGGAGTTCCGTGTGGTTCTGAAGGTTGTAATTTGGTGTTGGCGGCGGGGGCGCTGCCCCGAGACCTCGTGAGGGGTGCTGCCCCTCAACCTCGCAAGGGTTGCTGCCCCTTGACCCCACTGGGGGCGTTGCCCCCAAACCCCCATTTCATTTGGCAAGTACACTACAATTTGGGGTTGTCAAGTCCAAGTCATTGTCTGTCCTTAGTCTTCCTAAATAGTACTTGATGTTTTCTCGTCGTCTGGAAGACGATTTTTTCTTTTGTGGGGGATGATGTTTTCGGCATAAAGTGTCTATTGTTATGTTTAATAATATTTGCTATCCGACAATGTATTAATTAATTGTATTAAGTGGGTCGGGTAGTTATGTGTCGGTTGGTTGACGATTGTGTACCTCTCGGCAACCGTCGGGTTTTTTAAATATATTGTGTACCACCAAGGAAGGGAAGGAAGGTATTGTGGGATCTGTTGTAATCCTTGGCCGACTATCTCTGGTCTTCTTCTTTGTAATAATTGCATGTGCAAATAAAGGTATATTTTACTTCCGCGTTAGGTATGCATTGTCATGTACATTATTATTTTCTGTATTTAATTTACCAGTTGTAGCGGTAAATATAGTCTAGTTCAGAAAGAAGCAAAATTTTTGCCTCGAAAAGCGTGCCTTAGAGCTAAAATCTCCAACTTGCAGTGACTTTTTTGAAACCCGAAATTGCATAGAAAGCTAGGAAAATGAAGGCCAAAACTCACCAAAACCTGGACAACGATGGCAAAGACAACCCTTGATGATTTGACACTAACAAATGTGAGTTTTGCACCTCATAGAACGTGCCTTAGAGACAAAAATGAAGCATTTTAAGCAAAAATTTGTAGGGATTATATTTTTGAAAATAAAAAATGGGGACAACAATCTGGTAAATTCTTGGTGTTAGTACTTTCCATTGAAAAATGATTGTGATCAAAATCTTAAATTCTTCAACATAAATTAGAAGTGCAAGGTCTTGAGTTTCAATTTTATCATAATTTCTTGCATTTCACTATTTTTAGGATTGATTGCATGCAGTAATGATGAGTGATGGAGGAAGAAGGACTTCACAATGTGAGAGAGATCAAATCATGCAAGGAAGCGAATTTCTCTAGGATGAAGAACTTAACAAGATTGATGGGATTATAATATCAAGAGATTTCAAAATGATTACAGCAAGAAGGACATCTCAACATGAAGAGATCAAGATCCAAAAATGAAGAGGGTGGATTGCTGTATGATGGACTTAACAAGATCAATGGAAGACAACATCAAGATGTTCAAGATGATAACAAAGAAGATGGTTACAACATGAATGAGACAACAACGTGAAGGAACTCAAAGTCAAAGACATGAAGGACCAAGACATTGATGGAGAAGAAGAAGACATCATGATGGATTTCGAAGATGAAGAAGAAAATGCTCAATGAAGCCTAAAGACAAGTAAATCAAGGTTAGGATCCAGAGCCTCCAAGAGGAGAAGAATGATAAAGATGATGCAATTTGGGAATATGAACAATCAGAATCAGTAAAAAAGCTAGATGATGTTGAGTATCAAGAGATATTGCTAGAGATGCAAAAACTTCTTTGTGATGAAGGATGAAAGTTTACAAAAAATGCAAGCTGAGGTGGCACCGACTCATATCCAACCGATCAAATAATTCAAGGTCAACATGTCTAGATTCGTCGAAACTAACTAATCCCAAGCAGAACAAGTGGACATGTGGATCCATTGAATTAAGTGTCATCATCTACTTCTTGTAAATTGTTCTATCAAGGCCATGTTAATTTTCATTGGTCCTTTTCCTCAAAATGATGTGCATTTAAAGACTTGTAATTTTCTCATTGGAAGACATTAAATGTATGAAGGTGGTAGTTGTAACTACCTCCACTTAGGGTTTCTTTGAATTGTCTTGGCCGTTGATTTAGAATCAATTTGGGCCCTTCATTTGTACAAGTCTATGACAGGCTTGCCCGTTTCATTTGGAAAGGTTAATAGAAGAATAGAGAGAATGTTTAGAAGTAGTAGTAGGTGGAGGGGATAAAAAATTGTTGCCAAGACTCTGCTGGAATAAACACATAATTTTCATTGAAGATATGGTGGATCTTTGTGGGTTGTTTCAACATTTTGCATTGTTTCTACTTCTCAATAGTTATTTGAAGTTCATTGATTTTAATGGAGAAATGCGATGATATATGATGGATTCCTTGATTCATACCATTTGTAATTTGTTGATTGCAAATTGCAGTGTATGGTTAGTCTAAACCTCATTTTGACAATAGTTTGATTGTGGATATATTTATTTGAATTGTGCCAGCATTGGGTATTTGGATGGATGTTTGCAATATGAAAATCTTTCACTACCTTAGAAGATTGCACTTTTTCTATGGCATTGTGAGCTATCTCTGGTTAAGTAGAAAGTAGTTCCATAAGGAATTTGTATATGTAAGCACTCTCCATTATTATCATTTGTCCTAAAGGTTTTAGATTAGATTCTCTAACCTTTTCCCTTTTGTCTTTTTTTATTTGAAGTTCAAGTTAGTTTAGTATTCTAGTTTCTTTGAAAAGCGTAAGTCCCTTTGTGTAAATAGCAAAATAACATCAGTCATTGAGTCTATCCATTGCATTGTAAACTTTGGGGTTGCCTTAATTGATCACATTGTTTAGCATTTGAGGTTTCCTTGTCCAAGAGATGATAGAATATTTGGTATTTTATTTTGTGTTGGCGAGTGTCACAAAACACGTACCAACAGACAAGGGGTGGCTATGTATCACATTTCATTTTATATATACTAGCAATGGTTGAGATGGAGTTTAAGTTTCATCTACTTTTGAAGAAGATGCAAATTACTTTTTTGGATTCCATTTCAGTCCTGAGGCTATAAAGTATGTTCAAAGTAGGGTTTGGAGTGGTTTGCATGTGATAATGATAGTTTTACAGAGGGTTTTCTTGGAGATGGCTATGAGGCACCGAGCAAACACCAACTTTGATTCAGTGCATGGATAGAAATCCCTGCAAGTACTCGCTAAGTTGGGGAGTACTCACAGATATTTCAGCTAGGCGAGTAATCTCAAGTTTGATTTGAGAGCCTTTGCAAATGTGTTGTAGATGAAAAATGGATGGATTTAAGATAAAAACTCTTTGGGTTTCACACAATTTTAAGGTAAAAAATCGCAATGCGGGATTGAAATGTTCCAATAGGGGTTAAAATGCGTTAGGGTAGGTTAACATGCGAGTTAAAATGCAGGTTAAGATTTGTATTTCACAAGGATATTTTATATAAAAGTTTAAAATCCTTCATTTGCCTCTCCGATAAACCCTAGTTTTTACCGAGTTGAAAATATTGGGCTTTTCGAGTACTCTGAGTCAAGTTTGTGAACTATGATTTAATGATTGTCTCTGTTTTGATAAATGTGGGTAACGAAAATAATATTTTGAGGGTCTTGGCATTTTTCCTTGTTAAAGAACACATGATGGGAGGCTTGGATGATGCCTTGGTTAGCTTAGTATGTTGCCAATCTTGGGGTGTGAATTGAGGGTTTTAGTCACCTTGGCATCATTCAGGGAGCTGAAAGCCTAGATCTTATTGATTGTAGAGGCAATGGATAGATTGTAGCATGGAGAAGGATTGTCTAGTAGCATGGAGAAGGATTGTCTAGTGGTATCAATCTCTTTGATTTGAATTGGCCTTGCAAAGTACATACTTTGTACGAATGTGCAAAGGAAAAGAATGCAAGTTGATTGTTGGTATTGATATTGACAATATTGTAGACATGGGCATTCCAGTTGTTATTAACTAGGTTGCCGATTTAGGTATGGGAATCGAAACCCGATATGACAATTTTATTTCCTTGGGTAATAAATATATATTCAAAACTATAAATTTTAAGAAGAGTGATACTCATAAATTTATAATTACCAATAAATAGAATATTTAAATACCACATAATATCATATTCATAATTTGCAAACATGATAATAGTCAAGTCTCAAAATGTCTTTACACAATGAAAAAATTCAAATTACAATTGCTATTTAATATCCATATTCTTCTTCATTAGACGCATTAAGGCGAACATTTGGTTCATTTTCATTTGAACCACAATCCATTTGATTGCCACTCCCACTAGTTGTGTGAAATGTAGAAGCTGCCTCATCTATAGAGACTTGGGCAAGCTGTTCAACTATAGCATCTAAATCAACACACTTAGGGGTTAGATCCCAATTCTTTGTCACACCCTTATTGTATTCAGGTTTGTTATGTGACAAGAGATGAAGGTTGGAGTGTACATAGAACAAATTGTCTGCTTTTTTTTTTGGCATCCAAACGGTTGTGCTTGACAGAGTGGATGAAGAAGTATGTACTCCAATCCCACTCAGCTGAAGAACAACTTGTAACCTGTTGAGTTTGCATGCACAATTTAGTATTTAATTTTATAATTCAAGAATCAAAACTTAAAATTTAAAACATGAATTATAAAATAAAAATATTTTAATATAATATATAGCATGATATCATCGAGTGAAAAACAATAAAATAATAAATAAAAAGATACATACTTGGGAGAGAATTCTAATTGCAAGAGGTTGCAAGAAAATGGAGGCTTGACCATGTAGTTGCCACCACTCATCAGTACTTATTCTATATTTGTCATGAAGAGTGGAAACATCATGATCTTTTGAAGCTACGAATTGGCCAAACTCGCTTAGGACAATGCTTTGGATTTCTTCATATATATATATATATAAATGCAGCCTTATAGCCAACAATATGGTGCCACCTTCCTTGAAGTACCTCTTTGCTCTAATACTTTGGCGACAAAACAATGCTAAGAGATGTAAGGGGGTGTAATAGCCTACCCTGACTGCCTCTAAATGTTTTTGCACTCCCTTTTCACTATTCAATGTTAAAGTATTTGAGGATAATGTCAAACAGTTGTCATACAATGTCAATTAAGTGAATTCGCTGTAGTCTCACTGTGGTTTGCTTGTAATGAATTCAATATGCAAGATAATATTGTGCACAAAGATTTAATAAACATTGCAATACATAGGAAACCACCTTTAGGAAGGATATACACAATAAATTATTAAAGAGCAGATCACAAATAGATTACATAAATATCAGTTTGATATTGATCTGGAAATTCTTAACAGTAGACTTAAATATCACATAAATTTCAACAGTGAGTGTCCCTGTAAATCTGAAAGAAAATGAGTAAAGCAGTATTTCAAAATCAACAATATACCTTCAGCTACAGCACTGGACATCAGCAACAGATTCCTGTAGATCTGTGGTCTGGACCATGTGAGTCAATCATCAAATGACACTTCTCCAAACATTTCACATAAGGTCTGCTATAAGCATGTAGAAGACGGAATCCTCAACAGCAGTATTACCAGCTTGCAAAGGACTGTCATAACATACAGAAAATCTGAAACTTCACCCACAGCCTTCAAATTATCACCAAACTCAATGCCAAAGATGATGTATAGAATCCATGCCAAAATAAGTATGTGATGGCCAAGGAAATAAGTCACCCAATTTGAATAGTAAATCTGCCCAGCAAAGTACAGTCCAAACCCAATTTTCTGTTTCTGTCTTTTCTGAGTTTTGTATTATCAGACTTCGTCTTCTTATAATTTGTCTTTTTTATTCTTGCCTTAAAAGCTGTGTAACCTTTGTCTTTATCCTCCCAAGCCTCTATTGCTCTTTGTTTGTCTTATAACGAGTTTTTGTCTTTTTCTGAGATGCCAATCTGTTTTGTCTTCTTCTGAAACTAACTGCACGTATTCCTTTATCCAGAAATTGCTTTAAGATTTTGTCTCTTTCCAGCTGCTCACTAAAATCCGCGAATCACCAATTTTTTTGTCTTATTATAATTTATCTTCAAGTGAGATTATAATTCCCACGATTTCATGTTCCAATTTTGTCTTATTCGATAAAGACTAAGATTTCAATATTTCTTTTCAAACAGTGCTAGAGTCCCAACCTTGTCATTTCCTAGGGTTTGACTTTTCTGAGTTTGTCTCATATGGATTCGAAAAATCAGAAATAGACCCAAACAGAGGAAAACTTTGCTGACAGCAAATATCTTAATTTGTCTTATCTATAGTTTACAATCACATAGTTCCAGAAAAACCCAGAGACGGTTAGCTGAAAAGCCACTATTTGCTTCTAAAAAATCATTCTTTCATAATTAGTTTGAAACAAGGTTGCATAAAGGGGTACCCAAACCATAATATAAATCTTCCGTATCCAAGCTCATAAATCTTTGAAATATATTTATGAGAAAACTCTTTAAGAATAACAATATCTGAAATTTGCTTTTTTTTTTTTTGGTAAAACTTCACAAATTTTGAAAGCTTCAACCATAAATCTAAATGCAAACCAAAAATAATCTCTTGCACAAATGAGGGTTTTTGTCCTCGGCTCAATCTTCAACACTGTTGATCTCTGAGTGGAATCGCTCCAAGAAGCACGAGGGTTTCCGTCCTCAGCTATAGACCTTTGGTGTTTTTGTCCCATCGACTAAGTTTGGCCTCAAGTTCAAACCAGAACTCTCTGCAGAGACAATTATAAGTTCTCAATCTTCTTTCCATCCAAATGAGACCCCAACATCCTTTTATAACATGCCCAAGAAACTTCTGGAAAATAATTAATTAAAATCACTTTATAAAAATATAACCTTATGTCTCCCAAAAGTGACTTCTATTTAAATATTAAATATCTCAACCTCAGTCATTTAAAAATAATTAATTAAAGTAGTCATTTAATATGCCTTTGTCCGACAACTTAAAAATGAATTATTTTCACCCGAAAATGGGGACATTACAGGGGTGGGTCATATTGTTCCAACGGTTAGTGATAATTTTTTGCATAATTTTGTAAAATGTTTCAGTTGGGTCATTTTCCTTGGCTTCTACTATTGCTCTTATTTTCTCCATTGTGGACTCCATGCCATCATAAATTCACGCAAACATGGGTGATGAATATCAGCATACATAATCATGCCCATGATGAGCTTGGTGAAATTCAAAATATATTCCAATGAGCCCACCACTCATCATCTAGGATCGACACTTTTACTTTTTGCACTTTTTTTTTGTGCTTGATTGCCTCCATACAATCCACAAGTTGTTGATGACCATAGAACTCAAGGGCTCTTGCACATTCACAAGTTGTCTTAAGATGGTCGTGTGAGATACAAATTGTGTTTCAGCAACCCAACATGGTATAAAAAATACATGTCACATATCAACAATAAAAATTTTAAAAAATATAAAAAAGAAAAACTTAAATTAGCTTTAACAACTCCAACTTGGAGAAGATCTTGAATATGGCTTGTGACATATGATGATTAGTCACAAACATTTGAATCTCCTCGGCCTTCGCGTAGACTTGTTCGACCCATTCAATTTGTAGAGTTGTCGTTATGACCTGGACAACATTTTCAGGCCCCCACCATTTCAATGGATTCTATGAGGATATTGGCAATGAAACTTGCATCTTTTACTTGCCCCTCACAATCCATTGCCTTCAAAAACATCACCGCTGTAGGGGACACTATTATAACTTTGATCAATGGTCTATTTTTGCAATCACTCCATTCATTAGAAATGATGGATAGAGTATCCTCGATCACTCTCAATGATGTCTCTATTGAAGCTTTCTCTTTTGTTAATACGGTAGGGAACGACTTAAATCACACACACTAAGCTTACACTTCTAGGCTTAAAAGTGTTAAACACTCAGAGTTGACTGACATTTTCTAGGCTTAATATGTTGCTTAATGTGTGTGGTCACACTAAGAATTCATTTCTAGGCTTAAAAGTGTTAAACACTTAGAGTTGACTAACATTCTCTAGGCTTAATATGTTGCT
This sequence comes from Cryptomeria japonica, assembly GCF_030272615.1. NCBI lineage: Eukaryota > Viridiplantae > Streptophyta > Pinopsida > Cupressales > Cupressaceae > Cryptomeria > Cryptomeria japonica. The sequence continues at coordinate 552,781,612 of NC_081407.1, read as the reverse complement.
TAGTGTGTGTGGTTTAAGGCTGGCTGGTTATGAGGTGTATTACAAAGGGTATTCACCATATCCTGCAACTAAGGTGATCTAACAATGTTAAGAGGAAGCCCATTGCCATAAATGCAATGAGAAATACTTTGAGCCACAATCTTTCTAATTTCATTTTTGAAGGCCTTGTCCAATGGGCCTCTTTTTCGTGAAATGAAAACAATTAGAAGATGGTGGCATTAGCATGAAAGGATGTGGGCTAGTTGGTTGTGTGAAGCCACTAGGAGGTTTATGCGAGCTTTTCTTGAAAAGACGATGTGCAAGACCATATAATTTGTTATTTCTCATGTCGGCATCCTCTTGTTTTTTAATGTAAGCCATTATTAGATCCTTTGGCAACTTTTTTCTATTTGGTCCTCGACAAGTTTTTATTCATTGTAAAGGGACGATGCATGAGTGAGCTTTCACTTGAAAATATGAGCTTGTATACTCTATGTTACAATGGTTACACCACCAAAGAAAACTCCCACCCGAAATTGGTTTAATCATTGTTGTATATTGCTCAAGAGGCAACATTGTGTCAAATTTAAAAGGATTCTTTTCATTTTGACCCCAAACAATTGAACTAAGATTTCTAGCCATTTTGTATGAACCTAGAATAAAAAATGTTATTGAAAATAAAAATAAAAATCAACATTATTATCCCTTAGTATGCATAAAAAGCTCAAAAAGATATTCAAAACTTACTGATTTTTTTATTTTAAATTGAATTTAAAAAAAAAGTGAAAGTTCTTGAAAAAATTATTCAAAACTTGAAAAAATGAAAGATTTACTCACCTTTGACGGTATATTTTCCTTGTCCAATGATTCCTAAGCTTTTGGTGTGTGTCTTCCTCTATAGCCTTCACCTTCGCAAAAAATTGTAGCAACTTTCAAAACCTAACCGTGGCATTGGAGGAAATAAATGGTTTTCTTGATGCTTTCTGTTTGTGAAATGACTTCCAAACATCAAATAGATTATTTTTAGTGCTAGTTGCACCTTTGGGGGGTGTGTAGCAATTAAAAAATGTTTTCTTTTTGGTTAAAAAATGGTACTTTTTTTGTGTCCTAGGTCGTGGGTATGCCTGGGTTCGCCGAGGGTACTACCCAGGCAATACCCTTGGCCAACCGACATTGCACTTGGACCCACACCATCTAAAATGCAGTAACATTGAAAGAAACACATTAGGCAGCAGCGCCAACCAAACTTCACTTCTTTAGTGGAGTGCTATGCAAGTACTAAAAGGAAAATGCTTCTATGCTTATTCAGCAGTGTGTAGTTACTATGGGCTTAAACACTTCTTGCTTATCCAACTAAGTTTACAACTATATAACATAGTCACTTCTCACTTATTCAGTGGAGTGCAATTGCACATCATAGTTTTTTCCACCTATCTAGTGGGTTAAGCAAGTACAATAAAGTGCAAGTTGAGATTGTTGTGCCTTGCACACACTCCTCATCATTGACAGGGTCCCCCTTTTCTTTTTTTTGCCTCTTCGAGGTCCTGAGTAGGAGTTTTTGTTTAGTTTGCAGAGTTAGGTGCAATGTAAATCAGTTTGGTCAGAGTACGCCATGGGATTTGATGAGAAGTCCTGTGTTTGGTCTCACAATGCCAAGCTTGATCTTAAAAGGTGATGGAGATTTTATAAGGAAAATTTAAAATGGGAATTGCACTTTTACCTCTCAAAACAAAACTTCCCCTTGAAAGATAAAATTCTAAAGAAAAGGGGGCTGTTAAATTTTTAATCAAAAGTGCCGAGTTTGGGCGTCATTAATAGTCTTGCATTTTACCTCAAAATGCTGAAATTTTGCCTGTGAGAAAATGACCAAAGGTAAATAACAAAGACGTTTAAAATCAATATTTGCATTTTCCCTTAAAAAGCTCGAGTTGCTACCCAAAACAAAAAAGAAAGGGGGCACATTTCATAAAGTCGCACATTTTGCCTTGAAAACCCGAGTTTGGTCCCTTATGTAGGTAATTGACATAGGTGTTTAAAAAACATTCTTGCAATTCCCTTAAAAAGGCCGAGTTTCCCCTTAAAAGCTGTTAAAATTGCAAGTTGCAAAGGGGCAAAAAGGAAAAATAAAATAAAAGGTGTTGTTCTTTTAAAAACAAAATCGCACAATTCTCCTAAAAAAAAAACTGAGTTTCTTCCTCCCCAAAGCAAATGATGGGTTAAGAAAAGGGCGAAAGAAAGGAAAGTTCGGGGTTTTGGGCGAATTTGTGAGTTTTTGTGATGGTAGTTTTTATTAGAATATTTAATTATATTTTAGTCACCTATATTTAGTTCCTTGTTTAATGGTCATTTAGCTTTTTAGTTAATTAGCTTTTAAGCTTTATTTAGCATTTAGCTTTTTCTTTTTAATTAATTAGCTTTTAAGCTTTATTTAGCATTTAGCTTTTTCTTTTTAGTTAATTAGCTTTTAAGCTTAATTTAGCTTTTAGCTCTTTAATCTTTTACTTTAACGTTATGTTCTAATTATAGAACATCGTCTTGTAACCTCTATATATACGCGTGTATATCGTTCAATGTAATCATCCGATTATTGAATCATTCATTCAATTTATTTTTCATGGTATCAGAGCATGGAAATTAAAAATTTTGAAAATTTTTGTTATTAAAATTTTTCGAAGTTTTTATTGAAGAGATTTTTTTTAAAACTGTTTTTTTTTTTTTTTAAAAGCAGATTTTTTTCTCTTCCTGGGCAGTTTTTTTTTTGCAGGCTGAAAATTTTCCTAGGGTTTCTGCAATTTTTGACTAGGGTTTTGACCCTTCTGTTCAAGTCGAAATTTTATTTTGGTTGCAGATTCTTGGTGGGTTTTTCGAGAGCTTTTCTGGGTTGGTCTCAGATTTTTCTGGGTGCCTCGTTTTTCGTGCCTCGATTTTTGTGCTAGCAAATTTGCCTTGGAATTTAAAAACAGTTCACAATTTCTGCTATTTCTGTGGACGTTGGGATTTTTGCTGTTTTTTTGGCACCATTTATGCTGTTTTAAGTGTGCAGAAAATTTTAATTTTTGGGTTTCTTCCAAACCTCGAAATTCGTGCCAAATTTCTCCTATAGGGTTTCAGTTTTTTCAGCAGTTGTTTCTATTCTGGTTTTTTTTAAAAATCAGATTCTTTTGTCTCTTGCTTTCACGTAGTTGACCTCGATCAACCTCGATTTCTGTGATGGCATCATTAACCAACATCATGTTGGAACACAGTCAGAAGTTCAACGGTCGCAACTACAACACCTGGAAACAGCGTATGCTTACCATCTTTGAGTATTGTTGCCTTGATCAGCTTGTTTTGGGCAAGGAATCTCGTCCTACAACAACAGGTGATGATCAAGACAAACATGATCTGAAGAATCGAGAGGCTGTCATGCTTATCAAACTCTCCGTCACAGATGATCAACTCCCACAGGTGCCTTCAGGTAAAACAACAAAAGAGATCTGGGATCTTTTGAAGGATCTTCATGAAACGTTCGACAAGAGCTGAGCTTTCTTTCTGAAGAATATGTTGTTTTCTATCATGATGGATCAGAAGTCATCTATCCAAGCACATCTTAGGAAGATCAAGGACATCCGTGATCAGTTAGAAGCTATAGGCCGAACCATGGTGGAAGAGGATATGGTAGTGATCACGCTGAAAAGCCTTCCCAGATCCTACGAGCATTTCATTGATACGCTCAATATCTCCTCTACTACTGTTGATTTGAAGTTTCCTGATCTTTGCAACAAGCTGCTCCAACAGGATCGATGGAAGCAACAATTTGGAAGCAGCGCAAGTTCATCCACTGAGCAGGCTTTCACAGCCTCAGCTTCCCATAAGTACAAGGGTAAAGCTCCGTCCTTCTAGTAGAAAGGACAAGGTCAAGGTCAACCTCAGCAGTCTTCCAAAAATAAGAGCTTACAGTGTTCCTACTGTCATATATATGGCCATTTGGTGAAAGATTGCCGGAAATTGATAGCATCCCAGCAATCCAAACAGGGAGGGTCCAAGCAGAAAGCCAATTCTGCCACGCATCCTGATCAGAAGGAATCTGCCTTCTATGCGTTCAATTTATTTTTTCAGTTTTCACATTGTTTTTCGAAACACTGAGCTATCCCCTCGTATTGGCGGCGTAACAATTTAAAGGGTGAAACAACCAATCCAAGTTCGCATTATGCTTCTGATTGCCGAGTTCCTCCTTGAAATTCACAAGCCAAAAGCAAATTGAAAAAGAAGAAAGGCTCATGCGATTTGCATTCCTCTCCAAATTGCTGAGTTATGCAAAGGGAAGTGGGGCGTGAAAATTCAAATCTGAAAAATTTGGGGTTTCTAGCCAATTTGCAAGCCTCGCGATATATGTATTTTCGCATTCTTCTTCATAAAGCCAAGTTTTAAAAGAGGAGCGAGAACTAAGAGAAGGGCGTCATTCATAAAATCGTGCCTCACATTCTTCCTAAAGAACATGAGTTATTCCCCAGAGGTAGGCGTCAAGTAGTAGAGAGTAAAGGGTGAAGCGACCAAGGGTATTCGTATTTTTCTTTCAAATCGTCGAGTTTTCTCCCAAGGGCGAGTGAAGGAAGGGATAAAGGAGGGAGAGAGGGATTTTCGCAATCAGAAGCACTCCCATTTGCCAAATCTTTGCAACAATCGGTTCCCAATTCAGCTACTTCCAGGTTTGCCCAATCGCTCCGAAAGTTTCAAGATTTTCATGCTTAAAATGATAAATGGCCATGTTCTAGCTAGGATTTGTATGCAATATAAATTTTGCAAGCTTTAAAATTCCAACCTTAGGTGCCATAAACCCCATCAAAAACTGTGCCCAAATTTAAAATCGCGCTTTCAAAATTTAAACTTCGGAAAAATTTCGGAAATGTTAGCTAAAATGGGAAATTTCAAAAGAAAAACATCTTTCACAAGGCCTCAGAAAGCCGAAAATCTCCCCTTTAATTAACAAGTGAATTTGACACTTAAAATGCCCCAGGACACAATGCTCAAAGCTATAAGATGCATTCGAGCCAACAAAAATTTAAACTCGAACCATACCAAAATCCAAATTGCTAGCCACGCAACAAAGGCGGTCATTATAACAACTTTTCAAATTTTTACCATCATGCTGTCTTATCATCGTTATGCTGATTTCTTCGTTATTTCGCTACTAACGCCGTTGTAGGGCATTGCTAACCACTCTTACGCTTTTAAAATCTGCCTTGTAATTCGTGTCCGGTTGTACAAGGTAGATGCCTCGTCAAGTGGTAGAATCCTCTAAGGCATTTGACGCACTAGGGACATCCTAGCCACCCAGAGTTGACAATCCCCGCAAGTTAGAGAAAATGAAGTATCGATATCGAGGGGTGATACGGGAGTCAAAAGTCCAGAGTAATTGGGAGAATATTGGCGACATTGATTTCAGGCATGTTGATCTCCAAAATTTCAGAGGCAAGGTATATGCCTCTGAATGCGTTTGGGAAAGCAAAACGAATGGTGGAAAGTGGTATTGCACAGGCAGTAGGTTTCCCACAAGCTATCCAAAATTATGAGCTTGTTGTGGAGGCCATTAAACACTATCAGTCGGATAGCCGGGTGGTGGTAGCGAATGGAACAATGATGGCTGAGTTCACCCCAGAGGCTATTGGAGAGGCCTTTGACATCCCACTCCCTGAGGATGCAATTGGAGTGACGATGGAAGAAGCTCAAACAACTTATGACATTGACCCTAATAAGTGCAAGGAAAAAGTAAATGAAGAGTGGTTCAAGGAGAGAAGGCCCTCTAGCACCAGTATTCCCAAGAAGGTCTCCAAAAGCGTTTTCATTGAGGCATATGGAGATATGATAACGCTGCTCAGCCAAGTCATGGGACTCCCCCACTCCAACGTTTTCGAGGAGTGGATGTTCTATGTTACAGAGTAGGTCTTCCTAGGAAAGGTCAAGTTTGACTAGGCCCAAATCATAAGTGATAACATCCATACTCAACTGGTCCAGCTTGCGGAAAAGAAATACTTCACTATGTCCTCTTACCTAGTGTACATGTTTTCAAGACATCCAAAGCTGCCAGGATTGATTCGCTTGGGGGAAATTGGAAATGGACTAGGCCAAGTGAAAGTGTATGATTGCTACCCTAAGTTGCAATATTATGATATAAGCCAGCGGGAAAATAATAACATAGCCTATGCAGTAGGCCAATACGAGCGCGTGAATGACACATTCACCATGCGCATGGTCAGGATGATGCAGGAAGGATTACATCAACGACTGTCTAAACAAGCCACCACACTAATATGGAAGTACGAAGCATGGTATATCCAATTTTCCTGTTTCTCCTACCTAAGGATCTCGGGTTTTGAAGGTTTTCCCTACAAACTCCCATGGTACCCTTCAAACAGGATGATTCTCTTGGAAGTTGCCAGACCAGCGCATCCAACTGGACAAATCCTGAGGGACGAGGATATAAGGAGTTACGTTCCCAATGACCATAGGGGACAATGATGTGCATTTTAGAACTTTTGCGCAGGCTGAGCAATCCAATGAGGAGCTGGCATCCTATTGCCTACAAGAGCATCCCTTCAGGAGGAACTTCGACCCCACTAGATTAGAGAAGAAGGCTTATGGCAAGCATTATAGATATAAAATGACTATAGAGGATTATTGGGCCAGCTGCAAGGATGACTTTGAAGTTCATCGATGGGAATACTCCAGGCTTAATGTGCATCAAATTAGGACTTTCGAGTATGCCCAAGTCCCAGACTAGCTAGTCGACTATGGGGATTGCTTGCAATCCCACGACTATGAAGCAGTAAAAGACCTCCCACCATTGATCAACTGGTCCCAAGATCCAATCACCGATTTGGAGGCTATAATGGAAGGCCCTAGGAGATACACAGATGCCTGGCTATATCAGTAGATTCAGAACCTAGCCCATGAAATTCGCCTACGATTTTATGGGAGGGTTTGAATCTCATTCATCAGAGGACGAAGAGGCATCAAGTGCTACGAAGGAAGAAATTGAGAGGAGGCCCAAAAAGAAGAGAATAAAGACGAAAGCTAATAAGGGAAAGCGAACATCAAAGAGGTCTAGGAGAGATCCAAGCCAATCACCTGAGGCCCTTGTGCGGGAAAAGATACCACTAAGAAGGCCAGTTGCTGCCACCTCGTCAAAAGATCTTGACTCAGCTGAGGATGTAGTTGAAATTGAGTGTCTACCTACTCCCCCGCAGGTCGATTTGGTTGTCGTCGAGACAATCAATTTGCAGGAGCCTAATGTGTAGGAGGTAGAGATATAGACCATTGACCTAGATGGACCTAAGAATCAAGTTGAAGAAGGAGAAATACAGCCCAATGATGAGGATAGCAGGCAAGAGGGTGAACAAGAAAAACTGGAGGAGGAAGGTGATAAAGGTGATGGAACAACTGCTAAAAAGAATGATGGTGCCACAGGAGAAAATGAGGAGGAAAACAAAAATACATAACTTCCTGGGAATAAAGAAACGCAGCTACTTGAGTCCACTCAACAATTGCTGAGTGAGGTTGGAGAGAACTCAGCTATAGGCAAAGAGCAAGATACAATGCCGAATCCGCCTTTTTCCGTGACCAATCAGCCACGGGTAGAAAGTGAATCCGCTGAGGTGTTTGGCGAGCAAAGTAGGGAGTTAGCGGTCACTTTAGGACAGCCTACCCCTCATGCATGGTTATAGGCCCAAGCCTAGAGGAAGGCCAATATGAGGCCACCAATAAGCCTAGAAGACCTATTCTCTCGAATAGGAGAGCCTCAGACTAAGGGGAAATAGAAACCAAGGACATATTCCAAGATTACCGAAGATGCTTAGAAGAACCGAACAATACATATTGCTGCTCCGCCTGAAGGCAAATCAGCCTAGGAAGTTGCATTGGCCGATTATAGTGTTATGTTGATCCCATTAGGAAAGGTGACAAAAGAACAAGAAGTGGAAGAGTTCAAGGGCTCTGTGTAGACCATATTGGGCCAGCTGGAAAGAATGATTTCTGAATGAGAAATGTATAAGGCACATGCTGAGTAAGCCGAGAGTTATAGAGATCATCTGCTCAAGCCGCTGCAGCATGCTATTGAGACCTATGTTCCCCCCTTGGCATTAGCACAAAAAACCATGACAAAATTTGAGAGTGTCCGAGACACCGCCAAGGCAACTAGGGAATGGATGGAGGATATTACAAGGGTAGGAAACAAGGTGATTAGTGATTTGGTCTACTATGAGCGAGACGCAAAGGGAACTTTCTAAACAGTCAAGGCCCTAAGGAGCAATATTGAAGGAACACGAGTAGCAATTAAGAAGCCGTTTCCGATCATGAAGGCCTTATTTTGGACTCACTCATTGATTCCAAATGAGCAACGGGTCTTCGAGCCACATGATTTTGATACTTTTGAGGGCTGGTTCCAAGCCTTGGCATTGAAGAGCAACATCATAGACATCATTGATGAAAGATGGGAGGATAGTGAGGCAGTTTTGCTTCGTATTGGAAATAATTGCGCGGATCTCCTCAAAAGGTTGGTTGGTGAATGGAGGACAAATATGGATTGCAATGAATTCAAACTGCTCTGGGAGAGCTAGTTGAAGAAGGAAGGGGCTGCATACACTACACATGATTTAACCTTGTTGGCATTATTGTCATTGATGTCAAAAGGATGTCAAGGGAGGTTGCAGTGATGCAGGCAGCAGTCGTGCATAACATGTCATGTTATGCTGCAAGGGGTTTCGACTAGATTCATCGTCTTCACATGTCGGCAGCAATCACCGAGTCGATTTCCACGTGGCAGCAATTATTTGGCTCACGTGTATCAATGCTTCCATGTGTTCATGTGCAGGGAAGAGACCTTGCGGGATAGCATTGTTGACGAATCAATCGGGCTATCCTCTTATCCCGTGGCGTTCCTGAGAGAGAGTTTTGACCTTGCGGGATAACACTTGTGAGGTGCACATGATGTTTCTTCTTATCCCGCAGTATGTTGCTTGAGCGTTGAATGCCTCGCGAGATAACTTAAGTTTGGTGAACAAAGTGGTCCCCACCTGTCCACGTGTTGGTAGCTCAGTGGTTTGCTTATGTTTTGTTGTGTTCATGTGGGACCCATCATGTATGAGCAAGCATCCCACTATCCCGTGGTGAGTTGGAAGGTAGCCAAATGACCCTGCGGGATAACGAAGTTAGAGGAAAATGGTCTATCCCGCTATACCACACCGTAGAAGGATGGATAGAAAGACCTCACGGGATAAGCAAAATCAAAGGAGCTCAAGGCTCCCCGCTATCTCGTGCCGAGAAGGATGAAAGAGAGGTTACCTCGCGGGATAACACAAAAAGCTAAACGAAAGATGTCTCCCGCTATCCCGCACGAGATGAGGATGGTGTCAGTGAGCCCGCAGGATAAGAAAACAAAAGGAAGTGAAGGGTTGCTTATCCTGCGTGATCAAGATGGGATGTGAAGAAGCCCGCGGGACAAGAAAAAGTGAAAGATACTAAGGAAATCCTTATCCCGCGAAGGTTCACAACAGTAAGAAAATTGCTGCGGGGTAAGAGTATAAAGGAAAAAGAAAGGTACCTTATCCCACATGTCTTCGTGTGGATAAGGAAAGGGCCGCGAGATAAGAAGATTCTTGTCAAGGGAAGACAAAGCTTATCCCGCGGGTTCTTTAGAGGAGCAAAGAAACCTTATCCCGCTTGTGTTGAGAGACTACACTAATGTGGTGCGGGCTAACAAAGAAAGAGGAAGGCTTCTTGAGAATAACAGAAACTTATCCCGTGTGGGTAGATCATGCATGAAGTTCAATGGATCTAAGTGACTCAGAGGTCCACGTGGACGATTGACCAGGATTGACCAAGTGACTTGGACGTTGAATAAGAAGATGTCTGCATGCCGATAGGCAAAATGATCTACATGGTGGCCGACCGACCTTGACCACTTGATCTGGACGAAGAATATGAAGACATGAGGCTCCTTGTTGAACAAAGAACGAATCAGATACACAGAAGTCGGTGACGGTGGATTTCAGTGTGGTAGTTGTTGATCTTATCTGGGTAGGTCGAAAGAGGATGGTGATCTTATTAATGGCAACCAAGTTGTAGGCAAGTTGTGTGGCTCGAGGAAGGATTGTCTAAAACTAGCATGCTTCTCCAAGAAGTTTTGTGAGCTTCGAAATGGTTGGAATTGCATTTTGAAAGCATCATAAGGCTTACCAAGACCATTTGAACTCACTGCCAAGAATTAATTCATTGCTTGACCAATCTTGTTCTCTCCAATAGGTTTGGAGGTCTCCCTTGCTCACCAATTAGCCTACGGGAAAACTCAGAAAATATGCTAATTTTTCACAAACCTATTATGCTTAAAAATGGAACATTACACACCCTAAAATTAGATATTCTATGATTAAACAAAGTTGGACCATAAAGATATAGAAATATCTAAGTTACCGGTTCGGGTTTTGGCTCGGGCATGAGAACTCATTCAAGCAAAATATTTTTTGCCCTTTGGGTTCGTGGGTCGGGTTCGTCCGTGTATGTATATGTATATATATGTATATACATATATATATGTATATATATGTATATACATATATATATGTATATGTATATGTATATATATATATATATATATGTATATACATATATGCATATATGTATATACATATATGCATATATGTACATATATATATATATGTACACATATATATATATGTATATATACATATATGATATACATACATACATAAATATACAAAATTTTAAAGAAATATACAAAGTTATAAAACTAAATACATTTAATAGTATGCTACTTCATCATTGATCAATGCCAAATACCAATTGCTAGTTCAAAATTTCAATATTATCATATTATGTCATGCTATATAATTTATGACAATGTATCATATATGTCTAGAATCACAATTCAAATGAAAATCATTAATTGACAATTAAAAAAAAAATTGTCTTCTATCTTCATTAATTATCAAAAGGATCTAGATCAAGATCATCATCATTTTCTTCAAGTTCAAATTCAAAATCATTTGAATCCAAAGTAGTGCCACTTCCACTAGGTACATTAGGTGTAGGTATCTCATCATCATCAATAGTTGCATCCAAGTTGGTACACTCAGGGGTTACACCCCAATGCTTCATTGACCCATCCTTATATTGTTATTCCTCATGTGTTAGAAGATGCAAATTGGAATGAATATAAACCAAGTCTTCTACTCTTTTTGAAGCCAACTGGTTGCACTTCACTGAGTGGATATAGGCATATGTACTCCAATTCCGTTCAACGGTAGAATAACTTGCAATCTGTTGAAATTGGAGAGAAAACCAACAAAACTTAAAAACAAAAAATGCAAAATAAATCAAAGAATATTAAGTGCTCAAGTCTACAATACAAAAGTTAAAAAAAGAAGTAAAAACCTTGTGATAGAATCTTGATTGCAAGAGGTTGGAGGAACATATAATCTTGACAATGTAGGTACCACCATGTAGTAGCATCCATTTTGGATTGGTCATTAATAGCACAAGGACTGTGATTTCTTCTTGAGATAAACAACTTGAACTCTCTCCTTATACTTTCCACCACTTCAGGATCTGTGAAGAGTCTAGCAAATGCCCACTTGTACCCAATAGCAACTTCAAAAGCTCTATATGGTGGAGTTCTCCTTGGTAAAGAAAGTACTTCAGTGCTATAGAACCTGGGAGATAATGCTTGTGCAAGGAGGTACAATGGCGTGGTCATCTTGTTCCAACGATGAAGAATGATTTTTTGCATTCTTTTGAAAAATATTTCTTTGGGGCCATTCTCTTTTTTTGCTATTATGACTTTGATTTTTCTATCATGGTGTACATGCCATCATAGACTTCTCCTAAACATGTTGTATCTGTATCAGTATACTTGATCATACTCATGATAGGCTTGGTGAAATTCAAGACATATTCCACACAATCCCACCAGTTGTCATCCAAGGTCAATGACCTAACCTTTTGAGCCCTTTTGGAATTTGACTGGTTCCAAACACCCCATTGGTTACTAATAACCATGGCTTTCAATGCTTGTTTCACCTTCAAAAGTTGTCTCATCACTATTGTATGTGATGCAAATCGGGTCTCAACAACCTATGATCATGTAAAAAATAGGTCAATAACACATTAAAAAATATTATATACACATTAAACATGGCATAAATAAAATCAAATAGATAAATTAAATTTACCTTCAACAATTCCAACTTCGAGAAATTCCTAAAAATGGCTTGTGACATATGGTGGTTTGTCACAAACATTTGGATCTATTCACCCTCTTGGTATATTTCCTTCACTCACTCTATTTGAGTGCCGATTGCTTGCATCACCAAGTTGAGGGAGTGCACGGTGCATGGTGTCCAAAAATGTGCTCATATCTTTGCTCAACCAAAGCATTTGCAGCCTTGCAAAGCTTTGCATTATCTGTAATGACTTGGACAACAATTTCACGACCCACCATGTCTATGGAATCAAAGAGGATTTTCGAAATGAACTCAGCATCTTTGAGTTGCTCCTCATAATCAATTGTCCTCAAAAACATTGCCTCGTTGGGGAGCACTGCAATAACATTTTTTTAATGGACGGTTTTGCAATCTTTCCATCCATCAAAAACAATATAAAACCAACCCAAGAATCTCTTATTGGTTTGAGTGATGTCTCTACAAAATTCTTCTCTCTTGCCAATAAGGTTGTGTGCACCTTTCCATACCCAAGACTTGTGAAACCAAAAGGTGCATTGTTGATTGCCACCACCATCTCCCGCCAATATGGTGATCTCACCAAGTTGAAAGGAAGTGAAACAGAAAATTTTCAAAGTAATTGCATTAAATTATTTACAAATGAACAAGAGTTCATATAGCAATTACAAGAGACAATGTTTCCTTAACGAAACAATTGTTCACAAAATGCAAAATTAGAAACAATCTAATTAAACTAAAATTCGACCTAAAATACAATATTGACCATTAAATAGATATGCTAAAATATTCTAATACCCTCCCTTAATGGTCAATCTGTTAACTACACCAAGTTGGCCCCTAAATTTTACAAACTTGTCCGGCCTCAAAGACGTGGTGAGGGTGTCTGCAGTCTGATCCTCAGTTGGAACATACTGCAACTAAACTGATCCGTCTTCAACAAGTTGTCTGATGAAATGACAATGAAGCTCAACATGCTTGGTTCTTTCATGGAAGATTGGATTTTTGGCCAGTTTGAGAACCCCTTGATTGTCACACAGTAGAGGGGTGAAGGACCTGCTTGAGACATGTGCATGTCCGAAAGCATCCTTTGAAGCCAAATTGCCTCGCAAGCTGCTTTAACAGTTCCCCAATACTTTTCTTCGGTCGAGGAAGGAGCTACTGCCTGCTGTGCTTTGTTGGTCCATATGACTGCACCTGTTCCTAGAATGAAGACATACCCAGATGTAGACTTCTTGTTGTCAACAGAACCTGCCCAATCTATGCTAAAATATTCTAATAGGAAGACCATTGGCATAGATGCAACATGCTTTTTTTTGCTCTGCAATATTTTTCGCTTCCATTTTAAATACCTTGTCCAATGGGCCTCTTTTGCTTGAAAGATTGGGATTACTCCAAGAAAGGATAATGGGAGGCCTTTACTGGTAGTGGTTGATGATCTTTGGGTAAAGTCATTGGTTTTTTGCTTGCTGATGGATTAGCTCTTAGTTTTTCTCTTTCTATAGCTTGATCAACTTCTTGTTCTCTAATGAATCTTGCTATTTGTGTGGCAGACAACCCTTTCTCATTTCGCTCTACACACATTTTAATCCCTTTCCCAATAAGGCCACAAAAGTGACATCTCATTCGATAATATGAGCACCTATAATTGGTTTTACAAAAAATACAATTCCATTCATATTCCCCACCTCCTAGAAGTTGTTGAAGCATTGTAATATAATTCTATAAAGGAGATCCTATAAACTTTAAAATTTTGGTTTCGAGTCTTGTAACCCTTACCCGTTGAACTCAAACTTGTTGCCATTTTTTTGCTGTTATAAGAAATTACACAATTTTAAACTAGAAAAAAATAAAATAAATGCAAGAGTACACAATGTAAAGTATAAAAAAACATTATAAGAAATAATAGATCTTGTTTCTCTTTTTTATAATTTTTTTTTTGAAAACTTGAAAAAATTTGTTAAAAGACCAAAGAATAGAATAAAATTCTTACCTTAGATGCTTGAATCTCCTTTGTGCAAGCTCTCCTTCCTCAAGCACTCCATGAATGATCTCCTTCAAAAATAATCACCCGCCCTTCAAAATGCCACACTGAAAAAAAAAGAGAATGAATGAGAAAATGAGCACATTTTAGGTTGAAATGATGTTATAGGGGGGTGGATTAGCGTTTTATTGAAAAAAAAGTAGCTTTTCCCAGGTTTGCACCTGGGTTCGCCCTAGGGGCCCCAGGTTCTTTGTGGGTCCACGTACACGGATCCAAAGAGAATCCAGGGCCTTTAGGGCACACTCGGGCCTCACACGTGCTTACCCAGCTGCGGATCCGAACTCGCGTGAACCTGGTCCGGGCACAGGGCCTAAAACCCACGAACCCAGTAACTCAGAAAAATACTTATTGGTTTTGAAAATTAGTAGTTCTTTATTATTATTATTATCATCGTTCTCGTGGTTTCTTCTTTTTCGTTACCTGGTCTATGATGCTTTCATTCTATTTCATTCATTCATTTTTACAAATTGTAGTTCTGTTTAATTATACTGTTGCAGTCACAGGGCACTGACTTTTGTTCCACTGTTTCTTGTATCTGTGCTTGCAACTTCATTTTGTGATTTTCCCATTTCTATTTACAAAGTCTAATTTACAGTTTACTTATTTTTTTGGTGTTGTAGATTGGTGATTTGGTTTCATTTATGATAAGTTTCACTTGCATGCATGCAGAAGACATTATCTTATGAGTTATTAACTTATATAAGTTTTCTCTGCATGATGCTCTGCAATGATTTCCTTATTTTTCTCACGTGCGTTCATGTAGGAAATGATTCCTAATGAGTTTTCTTTTGTAGGTAACAGATATTGTTGCAGGTGTTCTACGGTGGAAGCGTTATCTAGATTATCTGATATTTTCACTGTACAGGCAGACAAAAAGAGCTAATGAAATAGAACCTCTTCTTCAGCAGGTATAAATGTGAAAGTGACATGGCCACCTCCAAGTAAAATCTCCATTTAAAATTTATTAATAAAATCTCAAAGAAAATGAGGTTTTCCTGTTCTTTATATTAGCCTAAGAGTACTTCTATAGGAGTAGCATGAATAGGGTGTTTAAGAGGAGAAAGTGAGTATATGGATGATATCTGTGTGTCTTGTGAAGAGGCATATCAAGTTTGCGAGTCTGCATTTTACATCGTCTAAAGCAAATGCCTCTTGTAGAAGGATGTTGTATTGCAGAATTTGTATTGAAGTTTGAAACATAGCATTTTTTCAGTATATAATTGTTCTTTGCCAATATATTTAATAAGCTCTTTTCTTTCCTTCTTTTAGATACTTCGAATTGGTGTCTATGAAATTGTTAAGCTAGGCATGCCACCATATGCTGTAGTCAATGAGGTATGTTTATTGTATTGAAGATTTACGCATTCCTAATGTTATAGTTGAAAGCTTTTTGCCATGTCTCTTCATTCCATAGCAATTTTGCTGCATTGTTTCTTTAGAATATACTTCAGAAGTAAAGGTGACACAATAAAAACCTTCATAAAATATTATAGCACTTTAGCATTACTCCGTTTTTCTGTGATTCCTGATTTTATTTTCCTTTTGAAAACCTACATTTTTTTGTTTTGTTTGGATTTCTTTCTCTGGCCAGAAATTTTCTATTACCAAGTAGAGATAAAGCTTAAATGCATCCAATATTTCAAGGATGTGTTAGTCAGCGATGAAATTTTGCATCTGAATACTAACATGGTAATGCAGAGTTGTCTCAGATAATGCCTGTCATTAAAAAATGAAATGCAAACACACTCACATATTATTGAATCAATTTGTAATGTATAATGCTAGTAGAGATTTCTAAGCAACTGTATTTTATAAAGCACATACTTAGACAAATGTATCTTCTGTTTTAAAATAATAATGACCGTTTGTAAAATATGCTTTACTTGACCACCTTTAGTACCTAAATTTTAATGCTTAGTTCGACATATTTACATGTACATCTGTGGGTAGATATTCTATGCCTACCAATCAAACCGAGTTAGCATCTTATTGTTTGAAGTATTCAGATTTTGTGCAATTATATTGTTCAAACCCTAAAAGTTGTGATAGCTTGGTTGGCAGCTAGTTCATGGTTGACTCAGTTGACTTTTATTTTTTAATTTTTTATGGTACTCTTGAAGGTCCTGACTCTCACACATATTCACAACAATCCAATAATCATATAAATTTGTCTTGTTCTTTTTATAAAATAACAAATCTATTAAAGGAATCACCCAAACATATAAATTTCATATGTAAATTGATGATCCTTTAGGTTCCTTTTTTTTGGCTGATTAAGGTAACATTATTAAACAAAATTTTTGAGGAGCCTCACAGACACAGCAAGAAACATCAAGATCAAAACTATAAAAGGGTATCTAGTCAAGAATACACACAACGAGCCTTGGAAGACCAGTTTTAAGTCTTAAGCCTCCTTATTGCTTAGCATCGCACAAGAAAGATAAAACTTCACTCTCACTTGGTTGTTCACCATTTTCCTTGCATTAATCTTTATTGAGTATGGTCTTAATCTCCCTTACCACTCCATAATGTTGCATGTAGAATCTCTGCCACAAAAAAGCACTAAGATTCTCTATGCTATTACTTGCCTCTTTTGTAATTTTGTGAGCCTTGTCCATTGCTTCTTGAGCATTACCAATCACATAGACTTTGTTCTCAATGACCAAATTAGGATTAACAATTTTATCACTATAACTCTTGGTGATATTTCAACAAACCTATTTGACCATTTTCTTCATTCCAACAATCCCCACGAACCTGTTGATCCTTGTAAACTGTTGTTTCCTTATCTTTGTGATTTCTCTAATTAGCCCTATTTGCCTTCTTTGCCATTTCTAAGGCAACGAATCTCTCTATAAGGAATCTGACTAGCATTCTTGTTATCTTTAGTCTTCTATCTAATAAAAAACATGTCTTCTTTTGAGCGACTGCCATCAACTGGGAAATTAATGTCCAAGTGATCCAGCTTGATGTGGGAATCAGCACTATCGTTGTTGTGGGTTGTATTCTCCTCATCTCTTCTATACTTGTCACCAATGTTCTATTCACCAGTCATCTTCATGTGATTAGTTCTGTATGTGAAAGGAAGATGGGCCACTTGTTTGCATTTTTTGAAGTATGTCTATTTGTCCATAGCTCCTTCCTCTTGCAAATCTCAATTTGCTCAACTCACCATCCCCTCCTAAATATCATTCATAGAGATACTTTGGGCATCAATCGTTGTAACATGCATCTAACTTACAGTTTTAAATTAAACTAGATAACAAAGCTCTAAAGCAAATTAACATGAAATGAAAGGAACATCATTTGATATAATTCCATTGAACAGTTTTTTTTTTGAAAGTAAATATATATATATCGTAATTCTACGTGTAAAACTAGAACATACTATTCATTAAGATTGAACTGATAAGGAAAGAGATAAGATGTTACTTGAGTTAATAGAGTATTGCTGAACTCTAGAGGCCTTAGCTCTTTAGTTTGATCATATTAAGTTGGGGAGGGAAAAATCATCAGGGCGTTTTTCCGCCCAACCACGAACTTATCAGTCCCTCATGTCAACCAATTGGTAGACTCGACCCTTCGCAGGGAATCCAAGAACTGGAGTCAAGATGCCATCTGAGACTGGTGTATCAACCCTATGCAACCCTAGTTGGCCACACACTCAGGCTACTACTTTGCATGACCTCTGACTGAGTTAGATATCTGGGCTAAACGAACTGACTGACGCTACACACGAGCAACACCTTGGCCAAAGGATTTAATCTATGCAAACACATAGGAAGTGTAGTCATGTTCATCACCCTACTCGGCTGATTATAACCATTAATCAATTACTTTAGCCTTCACACTAGTCCTTAGCATACTTCTACCCGACTCCTGTGACTGCTAAGTAATTTATGGTTTAAATAACAGGATAGGGACATTCTTAACTTCAAACTCTAATTCAGGTATGAAATTAAATAAGAATGTACTTACCAAGTTTTGATCTATTTACTGTTCTCCTAAAAATTGAATTCCCTCAAGGCTAGATTTATCAATCCTAACAAAAGAATGAATTGTTGTCATATCATGTTTCGCATTGCTTATTAATGTTAGACCATCTCACTTATTTTTTATATTTATTTTCTTTTGTTATATAGATTCTGGAGATATTTCTGAGCCCTTGAGCTAGCTTCCAACTCCTCTCAGGGGTTCAGAAATATTTCCCTCTACTGGAAATATTAAATGAGCTGTTATTTCTTCAGCTGAACTACTATTTTATAATAGTTTGTCCAGTCTAACCTGCTATTATATTCTCTGTAACCAACCATTTTGGTATAATTTCACCAGTCTAACTGCTGTTATAATAGACTGAACTGGTTAAATTCCTGATAAAAATTTCATGAACAATAATCATATTTCCCTTATTCAGTCATTAATATTCCCGACTGTGATAGTTCAGTTGCTATGTCGTTCAAATTTTGCTTTTCTTATTGCTTAGAACAGCTTGAACAGAGTTTTTCTTCAAACCCTTGTTTTCCTTTCAACATTATTTCTCAAACTTCACAAGAATTATTTTTATTTCATTTAGGATGAAAACACTATTTTCCTCTGCCATTTCAAATAAATTCTAGCAAATGTAAATACATTGCAAGCAGAAATGTATTCCTTTTTAAAAAAAAAAAAACAGCTGTGCCATTTCCTTGAATTTTTCCTTTTCTTCTTTCACAAAAACTAAAACTCAGAACAATAAAATAATTCTACAAAAATATACGGTAACATGACCTGTTTCTGCTAAACGTATGTGGCTGGAAATGATAGTTTTCCTGCTGCCAACCCTTCTCTGAAATCTTCTAGCTAGAACCCAGTATCGTGGAGAGCTATAGGTACTCTGCCTTCTTTATTCTTTTTTCTTTCTTCCTATTTCCACCGTATTTTCTTCTTAACCAAGAACAACATGAAAAAGAATATCTATCAATTCCGTAACTATTAATTTTTTTCCGTTTTTATCAAAATGGATTTATAAGTTTATTATTCTTTCTCAAAATCTAGCCCACCGCCTCTCCTTGGTTTCCACATTTCCTACAATTATGCGTTGAAGTGGCTGGAGGGGTATCCAAAGCCAACCCAAAAATATCTGCTGCAATGCTTGAAAATATTTTCATTAGCATAGTCTTGCAATAGAATTCCATGCTTGTTATATTATTAAGTTCTTATACATGTTAATTCTTTTCCCACGATTTAACATTGGTATAAATACCAACCAATTCCATCCGCTATATTCCTTACTTTGGCATGCACTAATTATTACCTAGCATATAAGCATGGCCCACTTAATAATCACTTAGTGTGTGTATATATATATAGGTAGGTAGGTAAATGTGATGTCCCCAAGAACCTGTCAAGAGCCAGCGATCATCACAATAAATAATAGTCCAAGGATGGCGATCAAGATACCTAGTATATCAAGCTTTCAAACTGGATGCTCAATTGATTATGCAATTGCTCCACATCAATAAGATAGGATCCTAATAATTAGAGTCTGTAATCATCCAACAGTGAACCAATAGATATCGAAGTATCAGGCCACTAATGATAATATATTCTATGAAAGCAAATTCACGAAATTAGTTTCTCCTCAGACGCTGCTACTGTATAGACTCCAAGAAATAAAGAGGACCAAAAGCAAGACATGTTACCATTACATTGATAAGAATGATTGAGATCAAGCATAGAGATTAATGACTAAAGTATGGTACGCCGTGCAGATCTGAAACATATTTAGACGACGATGACTAAAGTGGACAAATAATGAAACATACGCAAGGAGCGATGGTGATCATTAAGAGCAGCATTCGATCATACAAATAAATGATTTTATGAAGGTGATCATGAATATCGATTGCTTGATTATCTGCCTTGTTGACCATGCCAAGAGGCCGATAGTCTGGAGAGATAACAACGGAGATTGATAAAGTCCGAGTACCTGGAAATAGGAGCATTACTAATATCAATTAAGGGTATCGATTTAGTAAGAAGACTAAGCGACTAGCATACTAGTGAAATGGTTCGATTGGTATAAACCAGTTAGCATTTGTTATTAATATAATTTATAATCATCATGAAGAAGCATGATAATGAAGGAAGGTGTCTCATCCTTGCCAAAGGGTGCAATCCTTTCAGTTGGAGAAATATAACCAAGATCTTTCCCATTCCATTGGGGATCATCAGATATTATTTCTGTTTACTCCGTCCGGGTATCATATTTGGATTTGCTCTTCAAGCATCTGCTTAGTTGGTTGTTGCCAGTTACAAGGAAGAACTGGACGCATTAGACACAACATCAAGTTTATTGTAGGCTTATATTTCCATATCTAAGAAAGCAATGTGTGACTATAAGACTAGATCATCTTGCATATTAAGTGACCATATCTGATATAGTAGAGATCATAGTGATCATTGCAAGGTCAATTCACTTAAGCATACATTTAATTGTCTAAATCAGAGGTAGCAAGAGGTATTGAAATTACCAATTTAACATATTATCCTCTTTACATTATCAAATATCTCAGTTAAGAGTGTTATCAGATATTGTAATTAATAATTAAGATATTGGGTAACATCTCTCGACTTAACTTACCAAGTCATCACCTACTAGGTTCAGATGGCATTATGATTCACAGCTCTTTAGTATCCCATACTTGATGATGCTTTTCCTCGGAGGACAACGGTCTTGCATCCACTGCCAAACACAAATAGTTAGCCAAAAATCCTGTATTAATGACATTCATCCATAACATGTATATAATTTAACCTAACAAATGCATCTCAATTTACTCATTCATCATCAAAACGACATTTACATAACATGAAAGCATCATAAACATAGGGCACAAATGGGGTGTGACAATCTTCTAGAAAGGGATTGTCTTTTTTCTAACATTATAACTCTCCTCATTTGTGTTAGAGATGTTAATAATTTTGATCCTTTGATGACAAATTATCCAAGAAGCCTAGTTGAACTAGAGCTGGTCTAGATAGGGTATCGCCTATAATGCCCCTTCATAGGCACGATCAATTGGTGGAGACCCTTAGCCTATTTTAATTCTCATATGCTAATTGGGATTTGGTAATAGAATAATTAATTAATCAAATTAAATTGTCTATAGTCTCTCATTTATATTTAATTAATAAAAACCACTTTTTGGAGGCCCAAAATGTAAAATTAAATTAAAGCAAGTATTAGAAATCATTTTTTGGGAGGTAAATGAAATATAATATTGCAGATATTAAAAAGGGGTAAAAGGAGAGCTCGCAAAAGAAAATTCATTCTTGTATATTTATTTTCAAAAGCGCTAGCTTGGAGATTGAGTAATTATTTATCTTTCTGCCCTCAGACGAAAACCCTACAACAAAGCTTGGTTTTGAGGATAGAAACCCTGCTAGCCAATTTGTGAGTAAATTCATACAAGATTCATAGGTTGAATGTTTGGAGATTTGTGCAGGAATTTGGAAGGTTTCATTTCAAGACTATGTTGAAGGTGAGAAATTCATCAAATACATTTGTGGAGCTAATACTAACTGATTTTTATTGAGAATAAAGTTAGTATTTCATTTGGCTATCCCATTTCAGGTTTTGATTATTCTAGCTGTCTATTTTGGAAAAGAGTAGAAACCCTACAAATCAAAATTGTAGGCATTTACCTTGTAGGAGGAGCTGCAACAGCATAAGGCTTGAGTGATGGGCATTTTAAATTTTTTATTGGTAGTCCACACCTATAAATGAAGGGAAATGAGGGCATTCTAGAAAGTCATCTGAGATCAGTATGCGCGTCTAGTATCCAATGTTTCTTTACCAAAGATTACAACAAGCCAATGCAAACACATACTGCTATGCCATAAAAGCGGAAATAGGCATAGCTAATTTCCCACCATTAATCCTTAGAGGAAAGCAGTTGCCATTAATAAATCTTTTTCAGATCAAATAGATTCAGGAGCATGCATACAGATTCAAAGCACATAATCATAAAACATGAAAGATGAGACAAAAGAACAAGAAGGCAAATTGACGTGGGGAAAATCCTTTCGGCTAAAAAACCCTACACTCCAAAAACATAGAGCTAGTGTATTATTAAGCAACAATTGTTACAATACATTTCAGCCGCGAAGCCTTTAAATGGCGTTTTACATCTTGTTTCATTCCTAGAGAAAATCTGATAGCATAGTGTTGTGAGTCTTGTGACATTTTCACACATTGCCCCATTGCAAATAGGGACCCCCACTTTTTGCTTAGATTAGGTGTCTGAGTTTTCTTAGTTTCTTTAGTTGTTAACCTTAGCTAGTGAGTAAGAGATGGCAGGTTGAGGTCACATTGCAAAATTGCTTGAGGTTGTAAGAAGTTGTCAAAAATGTCAATATGTTGCAAGGATCAACCTAGGTTGTCAAGAAGGATTGATTTTGAAAAGGTTATGTTTTCCTTGCAAATTAAAAGATAGTTCTTCAAATGAAGTTGATCAAATCTAGAGGGTGAAACCATCAAGTTTGAGAGATTAATCTTGGTGAAGAGCATTTCAACTTACAACATAAAAAGAAGGCTAATAGAGTGAGAATCAAGTTAGGTTGATAAGAAGTTCTAGAGGAGACCCTGCAGATTGACTTGAGTTGATGGGAAGCAAAATTTTGCTAAGTATGGGAACCTGCACATTAACTTACGTTGATAGGAAGGCAGAAATTTTCGAAGTATGAGACCTTGTGGATCAACTTAGGTTGGTAGGAAGTCTCTAAGTGTGCCTGCGCATCAACTTGGGTTGATGGGAAAGTGAAATTGCTTAAGTTCAAATGTCAACCTTCAATGATAGGAAAGAGGCTGCTAAGCAACCTAGGCTGGTAAGAAAGATTGATGCAAAGCATTTCGACCTGAACTGATAGTGAACCCCCTGCGCACCAACTTAGGTTGGTAGGAAATAAAGTTTATTCATTCAATTTCAACCCTCAATAATGAGAAAGAAGTGCAAACCAACTTGAATTGATAAGAAGGCAAATTTCCTAAAAAAGATGAAAAGTGCGAATCAACCTAGGTTCATGAGCAAGGTCAATGTTGAGAAGGTTTTATCTTCTTAGCAACTAAAGTGTAACTTTTGCAAATTAAGAAGGTTGATCAACCTAAGCCGCTCAGCTCAAGAGATTAACGAAAAACAAAAACACTTCGACTTAGGATGATAAAGAGCATCATGCGGATCAACTTAGGTTGGTTGGAATTCACAAGCATTATGAAGAGTTCTTACACACCAACGTAGGTTGATAAGAAGCTAAAGTTCACTCATATAAACTTAACTCTCAATAATGAGGAGGCTCAAAATCAACTTTAATCGATGGGAAGTTAATCTTTGTAAAGATCATGGAAAATGCAAATCAACCTAAGTTCGTGGGAAGGAGTATCTAAGCGAGAAAGATGAAGATCAATGTCTACCCTTAGAAGGTCAAATGAAGCAAATTTGAGAGGGATAAAATCAAGATGCTGAAAGATGAAAGTGAGATGTAAGGAAGATGAAGTTCGCTAGAGGATAGAAGAAGAAGAATTTGCTATACAAAAGAGAGAATAAAATCTTCTCCTTACAAAGATGAGACATGAGACCTTCAAGCTGTAAAGTTCAAGATCATTAAATTTCAAAAGTCGAACCTCTAAAGAAACAAGTTAGACAAATAAAGCGAATTTGAGGGTAATTCAAACCAGGACAGCTGGAAGTTAAATGAAAGCATAAGATGATAAACGATTTGAATTTCAACTTAAAAAATTTCTTAATTCACTTGCTAGGGTCAGCTCTCCAAGAAAGTGAAAGAATGCGATTTCATTAAATAACAAAAACTTTTCCTCTCTAACAAAGTCGGCTTGCATGGGGAATGAAGGGGTGCGACTTCTAACCCCAAGTCATATAAGTAGGAGGAAGAAGATCTTTTGAATGATACAAACACAAATGCAGATCACAAATTCGCCCAGCAATAAGTTCGACTAGCAACAAGTTCAGCAGATAGAAGAAAGAAAAATCGCTCAAAGTTGGTAACATTGCATGAAAGAAGAAGTGTGCTGGCCTTAGACATACAGATTCACCTTAAATCTGCATTACAAATTCATTCATTATAGCTGGAAGGAAATAGTTTCAGACATCAGCTCATGGAGGAAGAAATCGAAAGGCTGGTCAAAGACCAAAGCCTAAATCGCCTTATATTCCTAGTGCTGGTTAAAGACATTTGTCTCAGAAATTAAGATATAGAGTCTTATCAAATTTTCAGAAGTAAAGCGAAGAGATATTTCTGGTTTTCCAAGTGTAGTCAGATTTTTAGATCACAAAACTTAGGTTTTTGAACATGAATTAAATGCATTGTTGAAAGATGCTGACTAGGAGATGGCTCAATTCTGATTTGTTTGTTCCAATATTAATCTTTGACCAACGTATTAATGCCTTGAGGTTTTGAAGGAGTTTTATGTTTTTTTTTTGAGTTTTTGAGGTTTATGCTTAGGGATTTGACAATACAAAAATGAATAACAATAGCAACACATAAAATAACTGACTGAAAATGAATCTCAGACTTCTGATTTTATTTATCAGCAATGAACAAATGGAAATAAATGATTATCTTTAACAACCCAAGCCAAATAATGGCCTACTAGGAGTCCAGTGCTGGGATTGAAGGTGATTTATTGGCCTGAATAGGTGGAAAGATTGAATGAAGCACCTACAGCTGCATCTAATGGCTCCAATGAGTGTTATTCACCTACTGATTATCTAAAAGAAACTTGTGAAGAAATCCTGATTCCAATGCAATTCTTGAACTTCTCCTAGGAGAGACTCCAATTTGGTGTGCTTTCTACCCACTGATTTGCTCCTGTAGCTCTAGTATGAACCAATTTCACCAAATAACCATTGGAATTATTCTTATTAGCTGCTAACAATAAATTTTGTACTTAAGAACCAAGTTAATACCCTTGTATTTATTTTTTTGAAGCCCCAGGCTGCTCCAAGTGGTATGAGTCACATGTAGGAACGATGGACAATCTTTGGTGAAACTCGACAAAGCCTTGCTTTGACATGCAAAGCAACAACTCCACAAAGCTTAGTGCGATCTTCTAAGGACATTAGATGATTTTCAAATCATTATCAAGCATAGACACCATTAATTGAATGCATAGCAATGATTGAATAACAATTGAACTTAAGCTTATTCAAGTATTCCAGTTGACCACAGCGATGGTATGATGAAAGAATAAGTATCCGGTAGAATACTGAGAGTGGGGGGGGGGTGAATCAGTATATTGAAAAACTGATACAAACTTCCCAATCTCAAAATCAAACTCACAAAGTAAACTTTCACTTATCAAGATCAATACTCAACATCAACCGGTTAACTGTTATAACAACTTAACAGTAAACAACTTCAATCTTGTAAACATCAAAATGCTTAATCATATCTCAACATATTCAATCTCTCAATGCTTCCAGTTATCATGCCTTATCATAAGTTAATCAAATCAACAAATAAGATCATAACCACAGAAACATTCACCACTTGACACATGTTTATACGTGGAAAACCCAAATAGGTAAAAACCACGGTGAGATGAGACTCACAAGGATAGCTATCTGAACTCTTCTGAAGTTCGCCTTGTTAGTAGCCAAGCCTGTTAAAGGTTTTACAATAAGTCCTATTAAGAACTGATTCTGTTAGGAATCACCCAGTTAAGGGATTTACAAAATGCCTTGATGAAAAACAAAATACCCTGTTAGGAGTAACCTCGGTAGAGGGTTTGAGAATCCAAGCTAATGGACCACCTTGTTAGAGGATTTAATAATTAACCAGGCTTGTTAGAGCTTACCCAGTTAGGGGATTTCAATTTTGCTGTAATTGTTAGAAAACAACAGGTTTTCTTGATCTGTCTGAATAGCACTACATTTGCTTGATCAGATCCTTTTAAGCTTCAATCTGCTTTCACTCAAACTGCAGATCCATTCTCCGGTTGGGTAACCACACACTCAATTGGTTTTCAGCCAACACTTTGCCAACACTCTTACAAACAACTTCATCGACCTTAAATACAAATCAATTAGGTCAGTAACACAACAAAAACCTAATTCTCTCATAGAGATTACAAACAAGTCGGTTCAATCTTGACCGTTAGAAATCATAACAATCTCTTCACATTCTTCAAGAAAATTCCAACCGCTCCATGATCACCGCTTCATCGGACTTTGTAACTCATCACGCACTATGTATTAGATGCAATCCACTTTGCTCATTCCCTAGACAACAAACAAACGCGCCAAATCAATCCGAACTAATCCTCATTCAATGATCACACGTGTCTCCATCATTACCGCTCATCATTAGATCTTAAACCAACAAACTTGATTGGTTAGGGTTTAACAGAAAACAATTGGTAGGGTTTACCAGTTACACTGCATAGAAAAGGGTTTAACCTTATACACCGGTTTATCGGTTCAACTCACAAACTTAACATACCGGTTTACAACATCTTCCACAAAGATCTTCCTGCCGGTTACAAGCAAATATGAATAACAACAACAATATCAGCAATATCAATAATACCATTACTGGTTCAATTGACATCAATGACAACATAACATATCATTAATGCAATCTTCATGCGAATGCCAACACACACAAGGTGAATTTGTAATCAACAAATTGCTAGTTGTATGGATTAGGAGTTCCACCATGAATCATGCACAACGCTTTATCATTCAACTAATCAACATGAAAGCAAATGAGAAGTAGAAACCATGTAGCTTGTTGAAATAACACATTTCACCATATCTTCAATGAAAAGAGTATATCCATTTACAAGCCTTAGCAACAATTTCTACTTCTAATCTATTCTAACTTCTAACTTCTATCTATTCTTCTACTTTTCTAACATTAACCTGCTATTAACCTCCTATTTGCTATTAAATTTTACAAATGAGAAGTTTGAGCCTTATATATAGAGCTCATTACAATTCAAAGGCTCAGATCGATTTGAGATCAATGGCCAAGATCTTACAATGAAACCCTAATTAGGGTTTGTTACAACAAACTCTATTTTGGCCAATGAAATAATTACAATATTTGGACACATGTCCTCTTGAATATCTGACCAATAGATAGTGAGGGTAGGTACAATGGAGTTTGTGTCCGCATGGGTGAGTGAAGTACATCGCATTTGGACATGTTGATGTGGAACTCCTCTGGTTAGTGGAATGATGACTAAGATGCCACCTCAACTTGCACTTGTAGACTTGATCCATTATCATGAATGAGTATTGAGCATTATCTCTTGATACTCAACATTATTCCATTAGTTCAATGTGATGATGATGGTGAAGGCAGATTCCCAAATTATGTCATGTTGTTCAAACCGATCTTCTAACTTTGATTAACTTTTCTGGAACAATCAACCAATGTACTGGCAATGATTCTTGGATTTCCGGAGGAAATTCAAGATTGTGAAAATTTTTCTCCCTTGAGTCCCTTCATTCTTATGTTGTATTTATCCTGTCTCATGTTGCTGATAATGATGCTGACCTCATGTCCCATTTGTCTTTGATTTGAACATGCTGTCATTGATGTGTGAGTCTTCATCTCCTTCAAGTGATAGAGTTCCTTCTTCCTTGCTTTTATAACCTCAAAAACACACAAACCTTGATCAAGCATAATATCAATCTTAAAATCTGAAATGGATATCTTTTGTTCAATTTTTGATTTTCATCTCCAAGGTCTGATTTTATCTCTGATTTGGACAATTTTGACCTTGAATTGATGGACCTAATTGAAAGATGTGGCTGATAGTATTTAGGAAATTTGCCTGTATATGACTGACTGAATTCGCTTCTCTTGTGATTAGATTTGCTGCTCTAGTGATCAAACTCGCTGCTCTGTATGGATGAGCAAAGGAAGTTCGCTCCTATGGATGAGCAAAGGAAGTTTGCTCCTATGAATGAGCGAAGGAAGTCATATCGCTCCTATGTCTGGGCAATGGAAGTTCGCTCCTATGAAGGAGCAAAGGAAGTGCATTCGCTCCAATTGGGAAGCAAAGGAAATGACATCACTTCTTAGGAAGTGACATCGCTCCTTCTAGGGAGCAAAAGAAGTGAGTTGAAATCGTAATCTCCCATAGTATTCCTTCAACTTTTTCATCAATTTGTCCCTTTACATCAATTCATGCCTTATGGTTTTGTTCTCCATGCATGTAAATTCATCAAATTATCTTCAAAGAATGCCTTGGAAGCCATGTTGCTCCTTTCCATTGGCAAAGGAAGCAAGTTCGCTCCCTTCCATTGGCAAAGGAAGTAGGTTCGCTCCCTTCCATTGGCAAAGGAAGCGAATTTGCTGCAATGAGAGAGCAAGGGAAATGACTTAAACTTCAAACTTTCCAGCATCATTCCATCATGTCTTCATCAATTTGTTCCTTCATTTGTTCAAGTTCACCAAATCACCTTCAAGCACGCAATGGAAGTCGTGTCGCTCTTTTCCATTGGCAAAGGAAGTCACTTCACTCCTTTCCATTGGCAAAGGAAACAAGTTCGCTCCAACGAGGGAGGAATGGAAGTTTTCATACACTTGACCAAATTTTCAGGTTGCTGGTTGAAGATCAAATTCATTGCTTGACCAAGGTTCCATATTGCAATTCAAGGCATCTTGGACCTCCTAGGCGGCAAGGGAAGGAAGTTCACTCCTTTGAAGGAGCAATGGAACTGCAGCCGCTCCAGCAAGAGAGCAAAGGAAATTTTCATACACTTAAACCAAATTTTGCCCTTGCAACTTGCCTCTCAATGAAGTGCGATCAGACCTCTTGGATGATGAAGATAACTTTGTATAGTTGGTGAAACTTCATCCAAGGGATGCATCTATCAAACCTCCTCGCTTGTCATGCTCAAATTGACTATACTTGACACCTCATCTCACATCACCTCATTTCACATCTCACAGGAAGGGCAAAGGAAGGCAGTCAATGCCAAGGAAGGGCAAAGGAAGTGACTGTTAATGCCATGAAAGAGCAAAGGAAGTCACTGTCAGTGCCTTAGTCATTCATTTCATTCCTAGCCTTGCAAGCAAAAGATGAGTCATCCATTCCAAAAGCCTTGATAACTGACTGACTTCACTTCATCCTAAAGAGACAAATCTGACTTGATTAACTTTTGACTCACTGGCTTCTTCAACACAAAGGTTAATAGCAAAAGACTCTACCACTATCCTAGAAAGTAAAAAAAGTGGGGGTCCCCATTTGCAATGGGGCGATGTGTGAAAATGTCACAATACGTGGAAGATGCCAAATCCATCACACATGCAAAAGGTAACTTGCTAATTGGCAACAAATGCAAAAACAACAACTGCCAATTATTATCGAACATGCACATTGGACTAACACCTACCAAAATCTAACTAAACCTCCAAAGGCATCCACATTCCATTTAGACTCAAAAAGGAAATAGAAAATTCATTTTGCATAGCTCTTGCATAAATAGCAACCTCCAAACTTGACTCTTCCAAGTGGGCACCAACTTCCTACAAAATAGGACTAAGTCATAGTCAACACACAAATCCCATGACACATGTCACCAAAGTGCACCTTTGAGAAGTTCTTTAAAACTCTTTTCTCCAAATGGGCACCCAAGTGACAAGTGGCACTCCATTGAGCTCTCCTCACTATGCATGTAGGAATCTCTTCTCGTATGGGTCCCACAAAGTGATATGCCAACTATAAAAATTAGCACTTAGGATATCATAAAATATTACATCAAATTTAATCCCAAATATGAAATGCAGGACTCAAAGGTCCACTTGTCAAAGACCTATCAAGAGTCATTGGAAACCACAAGATTTACATTGCTAAGAGCCACCCAATGAAATCCCATCATCATAGCCATCAATGAAATCACATAGATCTCAAACATGCTCTCCTACTCAAATGAGATATCAGCAACAACATCCAAGATGTCTACCACATCAAGCAACAATCCCTGTCATCCTCCAACATGCCACCTTTGGAAGAAAAGGAACAAGCCAAGGTGTATATGCACATGTGTATATAACACAAGCATTAGATCCCAATGATAACAAATGTGATAACTCCACTATGCTCACAAGCTATACAAAAGCAAGAAATAACTACAAAACTTGTATCCAGAACACAATTCTGAAGCAGAAAAATTCCTCTAGAAAATGTTTACTCCTGTAGGGAACTTATTTAATATGTAGAGTATAGAGAAAGATCATTTGCATAATATGAAAATGTAATAATGCCAAGTACAACAATGTTTTAGAAAGATATTTCATTCATTACCATATGCAATGTGTACAAAATCAAAATTGGTTCCCGAGACACGAATGAGTACATAAATACGACCCGGGGGTTGGCTAAGTGTAATGTTCCCTAACTGCACTAGCGAGGGAGGCAAACGTACGGTGGGGTTGGAGCAGGGTCGTACGGTGGTGTGGCCGTACGGTAGGGTCAAGGAGGTTGTATGGTGGCGCAACAGGTCGCACGGTAGTGTAGGGGCAGGCCGTACGGTAGCACCAAGAAGGCCGTACGGTGGTGCAGGACAGGCCGTACGGTGGTGTAGGGCTAGCCGTACGGTGGTGCAGAGCTGGCGCACGGTAGTGTAGGGCTGGTTGTATGGTGGTGCAGAGTAGGCCGTGCGGTGGTGCTGAAGGCCGTATGGTGGTGAAGATTGGATAAAGATGCCGAGGTTTGGTGAACTGCAGTGGTTGTGTGGTGGGTTTCCGGAGTAACGGGTTCAGAATATTATGAGTTCCCCTTATGCATGTAAATCCAAATTAATAGATACGCAACTGGAGAAAGTAAGCAATGATATATTTCAAGATTTGCCAGATCCGGAATGAATACAAAGGCAGGATAGGGTGAGAGGTGAATCCCACCGAAACTGCAAGTACCAAATAGTGAGGGTCTTTCACCTCCGAAATGGCAGTAACCAGAACTCCAACAGGAATTCGCACAAGAGAAAATAAATATCAAAATTTGCCTACCTACAACAATGACTAACTCGGCCATATATATGGGCTCCAGGGAAACTTGCCGAAGGGTTACAAGCGGGCCGACACGACCAACCTAAACTTGCCAAAACTAAATAGAAAGGGCCCGACAAATTTGTTATTAAATTTGGGGTCTTACAATAAAGTAATTAGATTTATTATTTAATTATATCGGGGACATCACAGTCCTCTCGGGCCAAAAAATTGCTTGCCCTCAAGCAATTGCAGGCTGGGATGCTCCAGAATTTGCTCGCCTTTCCAGGTAGCATCCTCAATGGGTAGATTCTTCCAGCGAACAAGGAACTCTTTGACTGTGCGTGTTCTCAGCCTCTTTTCTCTGACATCGATGATCTCCGCTGGCTCCAGAATTAGTTTCCCTTCTTCGTCGATGGGGAGTAGATCTTTGAACACTGTGACGTGCTGCCCGACGGCCTTTTTCAGACATGACACGTGGAAAACATTGTGAATTCAACTCCCCTCAGGAAGTTCCAACTCGTAGGCAACTTCACCCACTCTCCGAACCACCTTGTAGGGCCCATAGAAACGCGGCTTCAGCTTCTCCTTACCACTTGTCTTTAAGGAGGATTGTCTGTGCGGTTGAAGTCGGAGGTAAACTAGATCACCAACCTCAAAATTCCGCTCAATCCGGTGCCGATCAGCATACAACTTTTGCTGGTTCTGGGCCCTCTGCAAGTTGTCTTTGAGAGATGTTGGGATGTCTAAATTCTCCTGAAGCCAATCTTTGGCCATTGGTGCACGACTGTCTCCCAATGCCAGATTAACAAATGAAGACGGTTCATAACTGTACAATGCTTTGAAGGGTGGCATGCCTATCGACATGTGATACGTGGTGTTGTAACAGTGTTCACCCAAATGTAACCAGCGAACCCAGGCCTTCTGTTGAGTTGAGACGTAGTTCCTGAGATAACCCTCCAGCCATTTGTTCACAATCTCGGTCTGTCCGTTTGTCTGAGGATGGTAGCTCGTGCTGGGCGACAGCTCGGTTCCTGCCAACCGAAATAACTCCATCTAGAAGGTACTCAGAAAATGTCTATCCCTGTCATTGACTATGTTTCGTGGTAAACCATGTAGGTGAAACACTTCACAGAAGAACAACTCGGCCACTTGAATTGCTTGATATCCTGTGGGGATGGCAAAAAAATGTGCATATTTGGTCAATCGGTCAACTATGACAAAAATGCAATCCTTTCCTTGTACTCTGGGGAGTTCAGTAATGAAATCCATCGAGATGCTATCCCATTTCTGGTCAGGAATTGGCGGAGGTTGCAGCAGTCCGACCGCTAGATTATTCTTAGATTTGTTCTGTTGACAGGTGGAGCATTCCCGCACATACTGTAGGACGTCGTTCTTAAGCCCCTTCCAGAAAAACCTTTCACGGATCTGTCTGTAGGTTTTTAGGTATCTCGGGTGTCCCGCCAAGGGAGAGTCGTGCAATTCCTTCAGAATCTTTTCCTTTATCTTGGATTCGGGTACCAGATAAATTCTATCCTTGTAATAAATGATGTCGTCAACCATCTTGTATCGGTCATCCTGTACTTGACCATCCATCAGTTCGCAGGCAAAAGTGTTCTTGGAGTATTCAACCAAGAGATATTCCTTCCAGTCTGCCGAAATTTGAGATAAAGAGCATATGGCAGGCCTTCTTGACAGGGCATTAGCGACCACGTTATTCTTTCCCTTTACATATTCAATGTCGAAATCAAATGCCTAGACTTTGCTCACCCATTTCTGTTGTCGTTCATTTAGATCCCTCTGCTCCAAGAAGTATTGGAAGCTATTGTGGTCTGTTGTCACAACAAACTTTGCTCCGACGAGGTATTGCCGGAACTTCGTCAGTGCGTGTAGGATGGCTAGCATCTCCTTGTCGTAGATGGAATATAACCGCTCAACTCTCGAGAGCTTCCGACTCTTGAATGCAATGGGGTGACGGTCTTGCATCAACACTGCTCCAATTCCTTCCCCTGATGCATCGCACTCCAGGATGAAGGGGCGAGTGAAGTCTGGTAGTGCCAGAACGGGACACGTACTCATAACTTCTTTTAATTTGCCGAAGGTCTGTTGCGCTTGTGCGTGCCAATGGAAGGATCCTTTCTTTGTCAGATCGGTCAGTGGTGCCCCAAGTTGTGAAAATCCTTTCACAAACCTTCTGTAATAACTGCACAAACCAAAAAATCCACGCAGCTCCGAGAGAGTCTTGGGTGGAGGCCAATCCAAAATGGCCTGAATCTTCTCCTGGTGAACTTGTACCCCCTAGGCGCTAATGACGTGACCCAAGTATAGGACCTCGGTCATTCCAAATTCACATTTGGACCTCTTGGCATACAATGATTGTGATTCCATCATCCCCAATACTTCATCCAAATGCCCCACATGTTCCTCCCAGGTCTTGCTGTAGATGAGTATGTCATCGAAAAATACTAATAGGTACTTATGTAGTTGCTTGTTGAAGATGTGGTTCATGCAGGACTGAAAAGTGGCCGGAGCATTGGTTAATCCAAACGGCATGACCAAGAACTCATAGTGTCCATAATGGCAACAAAAGGCCATCTTTTCCACATCTTGATCCCTCATACGGATCTGATGGTAGTCGGAGTGGAGATCAATCTTGGAGAAATAGATTGCGCCATGTAGTTCGTCCAAAAGCTCATCGATCCTGGGAATGGGGTACCTATTCTTGATAGTCTTCTTGTTTAGAGCACGATAATCGACACACATTCTGAGAGTTCCGTCCTTCTTCTTCACTAGAACCACCGAGGATGCAAAGGGGCTAGAACTAGGCCGGATCCATCCTTTATCTAGGAGCTCCTGGATCGTTTTCTCTATCTCATCTTGAACTTCTTTGGGTGGCGATAGGGTGTGGTGATAACGGTGTTGTCGGCTAATTAAGCAATAAGACATTTAATGTAATTAGAGTTAATGACGGCAGTTAACCCATCGGTTGTCGACAGTTGACACTGGGTAACTGACCGGTCACCTTTATATATTAGCGAGTCCTTGGTCATGGGGACAAAGTTAGTATGGTCATTGTCATTGTACTGACATTATTATGAATCAATTAAGATCTGAGTTTCTTTATATTCTGTCATGTTGTATTCTGTCATGTCTATTATTTCTGCAATGCATTGAATTACACTTTATTGGCAAAACATTTGGCACCGTTGCCTAGACAGACTCGGGAAAAGGAGTGGATGGCGTACGGACGTGATGGGCCTACCCGCGAGCGAGATTAACCTTGAGGCGGACGACGCACGAATAGAGCTCTACGACGGAGAAGATACTACAACGAGGGAATTTTCAATCCTGCTTCAGGTGGCCATCGAAACCTACATCCGAAGAGAGGCCACGGAGGCGGAAGTTCCAACATGTGCCGTGTGGACCGCACTGGAAGTTAGCCTTGCGGTGAATCAGTTGATGAACCACCTCCCCCGATTGCTCGCACAGGCTTCACTCGCACAGTGGGCTCGCCTGGAGGAAATTGCTTGCGAAGAACGACGCCAACAGATCCTCCTATAGTATGAAGAAAACAACCGTCGTTGGGAAGCGCAACAGGATGGCATGCGACGGGACACTTGAACCTTGAGCCGTACGGGGCGGAATAAAGAACACTTATTGTAATAATTATGTCATATTGTTGACATAGACTTGTATCCCACAGGATGAATGAATAAAAGTGTTCTACTTTTTATATGTCGTCGTTATATATAAAGCTGTACGGGAATTAATGCCCAATACATTGAATAAAGACAAAAATAAGCAAGAGTATATAGATGAACGTGCAGTAGCCCGACGTGCCTTGATCCTTGAACAGCAAGTGGAAAGGCGACGAAGGTATAAGCGAAGGGAGGAGGAACGCTCCGAAGGGGACAGTGAGGCCGACGGCCACCCACGGAGTCGGGAGGAGTTACTTGCGGAAACCCGCCGCAGGATAGAGTGTACTAAAACTCAGTTGAGGGACTTGAGGGACTTGTCACGCACACTAGAGGCTAGGGAAACTCTACGGAGTGGGGAGGAGGCAATGGAGGGAGAAGACACCGGGGCTGCCAAGAGTGTCGGAGGGACACCGGGGCACGACGATCAAGCACCTCTTACGGGATCTAACCCATCCGGAGTAGGACAACAACCACCAGTAGTAAAAAGACAAGGCATGGCGCAAAAACAAAAACTTCCAAAGTTCCATGGGGACAGGAAAGAAGACCCTGTCCGCCACTGTCGCACTTGTGAAACAATTTGGGGAGCGAATGGTGTTACCGATCCGGACGAGTGGGTAA
This sequence comes from Cryptomeria japonica, assembly GCF_030272615.1. Taxonomy (NCBI): domain Eukaryota; kingdom Viridiplantae; phylum Streptophyta; class Pinopsida; order Cupressales; family Cupressaceae; genus Cryptomeria; species Cryptomeria japonica. The sequence goes on along the minus strand of NC_081407.1, from coordinate 552,746,042 downwards.
CATAGTTTCCGGCAACCCTAAGGGGCGTGGCCATCGACTGGTTCTCCGATACGGAGAAGGCTAAAATTAGCACATGGCCTGACTTGAAGAAGGAATTTCAAGCGGAGTTTCGTCTCCTAAGAGACGATAATGAGATCGTAGCTGAAATTTACGGCACGAAACAGAGGAAGAACGAGACGGTTCGAACCTACAGCCGGCGGCTCAAAGAGCTGCTAGGAAAAATGGAGAACCAGCCCGCAGACGGACTGAAAAAACGGTGGTTCGTGGAAGGTCTGAAGACGTCTCTTAGACGGAAAATGAAGATCGTACCTCCCTCTTCATATATCGACGCCTATAATAGGGCAATGGATTTAGAAAGCGAGCAGAAGACGTCCAAGAAAAAGAAAAAGAAATCCTCGTCAGACGACGATTCCTCTTCTAACAAAAGCAGTAGCAGTGATGAGAGTCTAATCGCAAGGTACGGGCTCTCCAGAAAGATATGGAGCGAATGATGAGAGAGATGAAGGCGACCAAAGGAAGCACAAGCAAAGCCGACGAAGGGGATTTATGGTGCACGGACTGCCGCAGCGACGGACACACCAAGGGGTCTTGTCCGAAGAAAGCATTTTGTGATATTTGTTAGATTGCCGGACACCTTACCAAGGAGTGTCCGTACAATATGAGGACCCGTAACCAACAGGTTCTCTTTACGGAACCGTTTGCGCCAGCCGGCACGTCCCAGCTTGCAATCAACAACGCGTCGTCTGGCGGCTATCGGAACAACAGGCGAGGAGGAAGAGGCAATAATAATAATACTAATAATAGAAGCCAAATCCAATACGACGCTAAAGGGCGGCCGATGATACAATGTCGGGCTTGCAACCAATGGGGGCATTTTGCCAGGGACTGTACGGCGGAGGAAGTGCCACAAAAACTTTGCAAGTGGTGCGGTTCGGGGGACCATGACGATGGCAACTGTCCGAAATCTGGAGTGAATTTGTTGAATGTAGAAACAGAGGATGTGCTTGCCATAACAAGATCCAAGACGAAAGCGGCCACTTACCCAGATCCTCGTACGGAAAAACGAAAGGCACTGGAGGCACGAGTGGAACTGGAGAAGGAGATGTCGACGAACAAGGACGCACACGGGCTTGCAGGTACTCACTCTGAAGCAGAAACAAATATTATAAACCAACTGCTACAGGTCGAGATACCCGTCAAAATGAAGGATCTCCTGGAAAGTATGCCACACTTGCGGACGACACTTCTGCAATCCGTACTGATAACCCCAGTCGGCCGACCAACACATGGAAGGGACAACCTTGGCGAGACGGCGGCAGACCCATTAGCCCTGACGATCAACAATGGTAGACACCCAGCTGTGGTGGAAATGGGTATACTGGGCACCATCTTGACCGACACCATTGTCGACGGCGGGTCGGGAGTAAATGTCTTGCCAGAGGAAACATTGAAAAAATTGGGCAAACCTACTCTTTGGCCGTCCACCTTTAATTTATTGGGAGCAGACCAACACGGCATCAAGCCGCTTGGCACACTCATGGCGCAGCCAGTAACGATCGGAACACAACCGTTCGTCTTGAACTTTGTGGTCATCCCATTGAAGAAGAAGGGATATGATGCCATCCTTGGCAGAGGCTGGCTGGTGGTGGCAAAAGCAAACCACAATTGGAAAAAGAACACCTTGTCCATGGAAAAGGCCGGCAGAAGATATATCATTCACCTCAAAACCCAACTGGTCAGTGAAGAGTTGGCATCAAAGTCAGAGTCCGACGGGGACGACGGTACGGACGAAGGGAAGGATGGCAGGGAACCAGATGACGAAGGCATCTTAGGAATTCAAGCCTGTTCTGAGGATGAGACGGATTCTTTGAGAGGGCTCTTCCATTGGCAAATGGAAGACTATGAATTATTGTACGGGTGCAATATGCTGGGGATCGAAGAAGAACCTGACGAGAACGAGTTCCTGCCAGAGTACGGACAATACAAGGAAGGGGATGCCCCTGTGGATGACGCACCAGCACACCAGTTCGACAAGAGTAAGCCCATAAGGTACGAGGAATCCGCACTTAAAATTACAAATCTTAGAGAAACTTCAGAACAGAAAAATATTATGGTCGGCGACGACTGGAATCCGGTCTTGAAGACGGCGGCGTTCAAAATTTTCACAGAGTACAAGGATGTGTTTGCCTGGACGTATAAAGACCTCAAAGGGGTACCACAAGAACTTTGTGTACACCGGATCCCTCTGGTTCCTGGAGCCATGCCTGTACGGAAGCGGCCATACAGGATGAACAAAAATTATGCCGCTAGGGTAAATGACGAAATTGACCGCATGCTCGAAGCAGGAATCATCTTCAAGGTCTAGACCAACGAATGGGTATCACCCATTGTGATATCCTTGAAAAAGGAGGCCGATCAGATAAGAATCTATGTAGACTTCAGGTGTTTGAATGCTGTCACAATTAAAGATCCATTTCCCATACCATTCACAGACACCATCCTCGAGGAAGTAGCGGGCCATGAAATTTATTCATTTATGGATGGATTCTCTGGATATAATCAAATTTCAATTGCAGAGGAGGACAAATTGAAGACCACCTTTGTCGTAGAAGATGGCATCTATGCATACAACCAGATGCCATTCGGGTTGTGCAACGCGCCAGCTACCTTCCAATGGATAATCCTCCATATTTTTGACAAAATGTCCGTAGGAAACTTCAAAGCATTCTTGGATGACTGGTCCATTTACAGCACGGAAGAGGCACATCTCGCCGCACTTGGCGAATGCATGGAAAGATGCCGACGAGCCCGCCTTGCCCTAAATCCCAAGAAATGCAGATTTATGGTGCCTCAAGGCAAGTTACTAGGGCACATCGTCTGCAAGGCCGGACTAAAGACTGACCCTGACAGGGTACGGGTCATTGTGGAGATGGAGGCGCCCGACGATGTCACTGGCGTCAAGTCATTTCTTGGACACATTGGGTATTATAGGCGGTTTATTAAGAACTTTGCCCAAGTATCATACCCACTTGATATGCTGACACGAAGGGGGGAGCCGTACATCTGGTGTACGGCGCAAGAAGAGGCTTTCCAGGAGTTAAAGTCACGGTTGGTATGTGCGCCAATCCTGACATATCTAGATTGGGACAAAGAGTTCCATGTACATGTCGACGCATCCAACTTTGCCATAGGGGCCACACTGGCGCAGGTTGGTAGCCACGGGCTGGACCACCCAGTGTATTTTGCAAGCCGACTCTTGTCAAAAGCAGAGAAGAATTACAGCACGACGGAGAGAGAAGCCCTCGGGATGGTATACTCCGTCTAGAAATTCCGACATTACCTATTGGCGACACCATTCACATTTTATGTGGATCACCAGGCGTTGATGTACCTGGTGAACAAGCCAATCATCCAGGGGCGGATTAGCCGATGGCTGTTGCTGTTACAAGAATTTACATTCAACATCATTGTTAGACCTGGCAAGAGCCATGTCATCGCCGACCAGCTATCACGGATCAAGTCTGGAGAGCCAGCCGAAGGTGTTAACGAGGATTTTCCGGACGCCCATCTCTTCCACATTGTCGTCCTTCCTGCCTGGTACACGAGTGTGGGCGAATACCTGCCAACTTCAAAATTTCCTAAGGAAATGTCGTCAGGTGAAAGACGAAAACTTGTACCAAGAAGCAGAACGTTCCAACTTATAAATGGCCTTCTCTACAAGATGGGACCTAACCAGATCCTATGACGATGCGTCTTGGAAGAGGAAATCCCAGGAGTCCTGAGAGAAGCACATGAAGGGGTCGCAGGAGGACACATGGGACCAGACACGACGGCAAGGAAAGTCTTACTAGCAGGCTTATGGTGGCCGACAGTGCATAATGACGCTAGAGAATGGGTGACAAGTTGTGATACATGTCAATGCGCTGGACGACCATTAAAGAGGGATTTTATGCCACTCAACCCGTCGAATGCTCAAGAGCTGTTTGAAAGATGGGGGTTAGACTTCATTGGTCCGTTGAAACCAAGCCGGGCCCGACGATGTAGATACATTGTCGTGGCGACTGAATACTTGACCAAATGGGTCGAAGCGAGGGCCTTGGTAGACAACTCCGCTGTTAGTACGGCGAGATTCATTTATGAACAAATTATCACCCGGTACGGAATACCTTTATAGTTGACAAGTGATAGAGGAGGGCACTTCGTAAACCACATTATCTGGCTGTTGACAACCGAATTCAAAATTTTCCATTCTCTATCAAGTCCGTACTATCCTCAGGCAAACGGCCAGGCTGAGGCGACCAACAAAATCATGGTGTCAGTAATTTATAAGTCCTGCGGGGTTGAGAAGGAAGACTGGGAGGAGCATCTACCGTCGGTACTTTGGGCGTACCGAACAACTTACAAGGTAACCACTGGGCAGACACCATTCCAATTAATGTACGGCCAGGAGGCTGTGGTGCCAGTGGAATTCATGGTGCCAAGTCTTAGAATTGCCATTGACAACAGGTTGGGCGACATGGAAAGCCTCCGGGAGAGACTATACGCCCTGAATAAGTTGGATTAAAGATGGACGATGGCACAGTGGGCGACGGAGACAGCTCAGCAATGACGGAAAGCCTGGCACGACAAACATTTAAGAAGGATGCAGTTCACCTCGGGGCAATTGGTATTGAAGTTTAATGGTCGAAATGAAATTAAGCCAGGCAAGTTCAAGGTAAAATGGCTAGGTCCCTTTAAGATTCGCGAAGTTGGCGCGAACGGAGCCATCAAGCTGTGGACGATGGACGGGATGGAGGTGCTTGATGCTGTAAATGGCTCCAAGTTGAAAATCTATCACCAACGGAGGCAAGAGACGAGGTCCGCCCAGGCGGACAGGTAAGTGCGGTCGTATGGAAATGACCGTACGGTAGGTTTGTATGACCCCGTACGGTGCTGTAGGAAAAAAAACGGAAAATTAAAAAATTAAAAAATATAAAAATGTTGTCGTACGGAAATAACAGTACAGTATGTTCGTACGGTACGAAATTTAAAAAAAAAAAATTAAAAAAACAAAAAAATCTGTACGGTCGTACGGAAAACGCCGTACGGACGTACAGAATTGAGGTTTTTAATTTTAATTTTTTTTAAAAATATTCGTACGATCGTACGGAAAAGGCCATACGGAATTGAGTAAAAAAAGAAAAAAAAAAGAAAAAAGAAAAAAGGGACGTACAGAAAAAAGTTAAAGTTATTTTTTTGTCATTAAGTGTTTTATATGGCATGAATACTCAGGAAATTGCCAAGTTAGAAAATTGTCGGGTTATAAAGACGTCCGTACGGACAAATCAGCTACTTGCCAGTTAGAAAATTGTCGGGTGATAGCTGTACAATGAAATCAGCCGTACCACATTAGCAAGGCAAATCCGTACAAAACAAAAGACAGTTAAGACTCGAAACAATTACAAATCGAACCCTAGACAAGGAATTTTTATTTTATTTTGATTAATGGCGACTGAACCTAGGGGATTGAAAAAGCTAGACTGGAGGAAGAAATTGCAAGAAAGAGAAGAGCAAACCAAGAAGGAAGCCAGAAAGAAACCTACTGTAGCAATGGGCGACCAAGACAAGGGCAAAGCAATTGCACAGGATGCAGGAAAGGGAAGAGTTACGCAGGTCACCACAGATACAATTCTATTCAAGGGTTTGGCTGGAACGGTGTGCAGGCAATGGTGGGAAAATGCCACAAGCTCGTTAGATATTGAGGTAAAAATTGAATTAGCAAGAGCTAGGGTCCATGATGCTATTCAGATGCCCATTTTTAATATTAAGGAATTCGAACCCTGCCTACGACAAATGATTAAAACATATGATCCTGAACTTCGCACATCGTCATTCAATTTCCAGCACACTGACATCATTGTTTCATTTAACTTTGATGATTTTGAGAGAGTATTTGGCATTCCTGACAAGGGTAAAAAGATTGACAAAAAGGTAACAAAGTTGTCCGAGGAAAGAAGAACCTAGCTATTAAAAGAAATGTGTAGGGACAACTTGACTACAGAAGAATGGAGTCGCATCCTGGATCCGAAGGGAAGAGGTTTGAAGAAGACATTTTTAAAATCTGGCATCAGGCAATGTTTACTTGACGTAGTATTAGAGCAGGCTGACTGGCGCCAGCAGAGCGTCGGATGCTGCAGTACCTATAATCGCATTGATGGCAGGACTTAGAAAGGGCACGGTGTATGATTGGGCCAGTCTACTGTCAGACAGAGCCCACGACTGTATGATGCTGAAACATAAAGTATTTTATATGTCACATCACGCTATCAGATTATTTTTAGATTCCGTGCGGGTATAGGTGCCACCACACCGTAGAGGATGGCAGCCGCGGGATAGCATCGACTCCCTTAAGCTAGCTATATTTTATTGGTCAGAGCTGGATATTTTGACTACCACCGAGGGACAAACTAGCAGGAAGAGGAGGAGACCGGTCCATGTAGTGGTGTCGGCCAGTGACACGGATTCAGGACGACATAGCACTAGTGAGGAGGAAAGTGAGGGGTCTGATGATTCAGAGGAAGATAGCACCTTTAGGCTTTCACAGATCGAGCAGCCAGTACCGCCGTAGGAGACCCCCACCACTCAGACAGTATTGTTGGCAAGTGTACCGAGGGGGCATTGTGGAATGCCTGGAGGGGGAGCTGGCAGGAGCAGCCAGGTGGTATTTACTCCAGCATTCCTGACCGTCGGAGGAGAGGGAGGACCATTGGCATCATCTGGAGTCACAGTGGGTACCATCTCTACCATCCCCATACCTGGGTTTGGTCAGATGCATCCTCGGCCTCCACCAGTCCAGCCATTGCCACTCACAGCCAAGATGACGACACCAGCGAGTGCACGAGTACGCATGCCCGTCATCCTGACGGAACCTAGGACAGAGGAGGCCCAGAGGACGGTCGAGGAGAGGTTGGCGGGGGACGATGTCGATTCATGGCTAGACAGATATGCGGCTCTACCTTCATCCCCACACAAGCTTGCACCACCCACACCTTCCTACCCTTGTATTCCTTCACCTCCAGGGGTTATCGACTTGGACAGTGGCACTAGAAAGCAGGGCGATAGAAAGACACTGCTGGTGGAGGAGGGGGCGGTATCACCGCAACAGCAGCATCAGGTTGGACGGATTGGAGAGGGGAGACCTATTGCCATGGTGCAGTTCTTAGCCAGGATGGAGGAGGTGGTTCAGTTACTGGTTGCCTCGACAGTAGAGGAGTCTGTCGGACAGCTCACTTTGCAGAGACTCCTTGCGTTTGCTACATTCGGAGCAGTGGCATTTCAGCAGTGTTTTGAGCAGCATGGATGGCCGACGCTTGATCTTCTAGAGATGCGAGCAAAGTGGCAGAGCCAGGAGGTGGCCGGAGGGAGTCAGACACAGTCTGTGGTCAGACAGATTGAGCAGGCTATACGAGATAGGTATCTCGAGCTTCGAGAGACTCAGCTCAGGGTGGATAGGGCTCAGAAGGAGTTGGCCACTCGCATCCCTGCATTGGAGACAGAGTTAGAGCAGCAGCGCACCCATGCTAGGAGTACAGATGAGATCCTTGCCACCGTGAGAGGAGAATTGAGTGCCGTGAGGGCAGAGTTGGCAGTGCAGTCAAATGAGAGAGCCTCAGCAGAATCGAGAGTTGCTACCTTGGCAGCCGAGTTGGAGGCGAAGCATCAGGAATTGATGGAGGTAGTGTTTCGAGTGAGGAGTTCCCGGGAGCGGCAGTTCCAGGCTAAGTAGGACCTCCAATACCGGACCGACCAGGGGGTACAGCTTCGGGAGCAGTTGGCAGTAGCAGCCCCAGCCCCAGCCCCTCCACCATCAGGGATGCCTCCCTTACCCCCTCAGTAGTCTGTGTGTAGTTGTTATTTTGTGGGGTTCGTAGTTGTTATCTGTTGTAGGCATATCATTCCCATTTTGTTGTCTGTCGTCCGAAGACGACATTTCTTTTTGGGGGGGATGATGTTGTCGGGTAATTAAGCAATAAGACATTTAATGTAATTAGAGTTAATGACGGCAGTTAACCCGTCGGTTGTCGACAGTTGACACCGGGTAACTGACCAGTCACCTTTATATATTAGCGAGTCCTTGGTCATGGGGACAGAGTTAGTATGGTCATTGTCATTGTACTGACATTATTATGAATCAATGAAGATCTGAGTTTCTTTATATTTTGTCATGTCTATTATTTCTGCAATGCATTGAATTACACTTTATTGGCAAAACAAATAGGTTTTGCCCCTTCCTCCAATTCGATGGTGTGCTCGAATCCTCGGTGTGGGGGTATACCAGGTGGAATGTCAGAGAAGACCAAACTATGCCCATCCAGAACTGACTGAAGTTCCTCATCCTGGTAGTAAGTCGGTTGCCCTTTCACAGGTTTTGTTGAGATAAAGCAATGTGTTGCCCAGACTACTTCATCATGTCTGAAGATGGCTTCCATTCTTTTGGCAGAAATCTCCCTCGGGCCACCATTCGACATTCCCCTGAGAACCACCTTCCTGTCCTCCACCTCGAATGAGAACTCCATCCTTTTGAAGCTCTGTGTGTACTAGTCTAGGGTCTCCATCCATTGAATGCCCAATATGACATCCATGTCATCCAGATCCACAACAAAGAAATCATCGGTCACCATGTAATTTCCCATGGTGATGCTCAGCTGCGGAACTAGGTGGGTGCATGATAGGAGATTGCCTCCTGCCACCTTGACATCGAACCCTTCATGCTCCTTTGTGCACAAACCCTTTCAGCTGACGAGTGACGAGTTTATGAAGTTGAGCGAGGCCCCACTGTCGAGCATAACCAGAACTCGTTGCCCTTGGAGTGTACCACGTACTCTAAATACACTGCACCTTGGGGTACCCGCCAGTGTGGCAATGACGCCCCCCCTTCGTACCAATGTGGAGATTCTCTCCGCCAGGCCGGTTTCCTCGGCAGATTCTTCCCTTGAGGGTTTGCTTTCTTCATGCTCCTCTTCTCCATAGGACATCACTTCAATATAGTGAATCTTTCCTTTGCCCAAACATTGGTGTCCTGGTTCCCATGGTTCCTTGCAGGTGAAACAAAGCTTCTTCCTTCTGAGTTCCTATCTTGTGGCTTCATCGAGTGATGAGCCCTTCGGATAGGGTTTATTATCCCTTTCCCTCGGAACGAAAGGTGGTTTGGTATGTGCAAAACTTTTGGCAGAGGCAGATGTTGCCATGTTACGGGCCTTTTTTATTGCTTCTGTGAGCGTGCTGGGGTTGAACCCTTTCACCCAACCTTTCAGTGGTTCCATCAATTCGTCCATGAACAAGACCACCAATCTCCGCTCTAAGATGTCAGTTACCAACACGGATAGTCTCTGGAATTTTGTGATGTAGCTGTCCACAGATCCCGACTGCTTTAGTTGCGCCAACTTCTTAAAATTGAGTTCCGGATCGTTCCCGTCAAATCGATCTATGAGCTTCTTTGTGAATTCAACATAGGAAGTTATCTGGTCATGGCCAAGAGTGACCATTCCATGATGCCACCATTCATGCGCGACCCCTTCCAGGTGGAGTGTTGCAAACTTGATAGCTTCATCTTCAGGCATCAGGTTGAGTTGGAAGTAAGTGTCTGCTTTTTGAACCCAAGCTCGTGCCGAGGTCGCGCCGGCCCCATTAAAGGATGACAGGTTGATCTTGCCAACCTTCTGCTTGATGTAATTGTTACAGTGTGCATAATGGCCCCGACTTCTGCCGCTCGAGTATTTCATCCGGAGGTCCACATAATCCTTGAAGGAGATGTCCCCCTTGAGATTGGCATCCCTCCAATCTTGGCTCAACTGTGCTTGCATCTCCTGAAAGGTGGGCTCTTGCTCCCCCCTCGGTGCTTCTGATTTTTGAGGAAAAGTCGGCATCACCAGCCGTGAACACGAGCGTTGGACGTTTAACCTTCCCGTGACCGAATCATCGCCCTGTCCATTCTGTTCTCCATTCGTTTTTCCCAAGGCCAATTGTCGTAAGGTTTCCTCCATGATTTGTTGTCGTTGCTCTCCTTTGGTTAGGGTGTCGTTGAGCTAAGCTTGGCTTTTGGTTAGCTCCCTTAATAGTGCCATGACTTCTCTTGTAGGGTCCTGTGGTTCCCCCATTCGATTGGCTGAACGGTACCTCCTTCTGGTGTACACTTGCATCCACTACCCGACAGGCTGGCAAGATCACAAGCTCTGATACCATTGTAATGTTCCCTGACCGCACCAGCGAGGGAGGCAAACGTACGGTGGGGTTGGAGCAGGGTCGTACGGTGGTGTGGGTGTATGGTAGGGTCAAGGAGGTTGTACGGTGGCGCAACAGGTCGCATGGTAGTGTAGGGGCAGGCCGTACGGTAGCACCAAGAAGGCCGTACGGTGGTGCAGGACAGGCCGTACGGTGGTGTAGGGTTGGTCGTACGGTGGTGTAGAGCCGGTGCATGGTGGTGTAGGGCTGGCCGTACGGTGGTGCAGAGTAGGCCGTGCAGTGGTGCTGAAGTTGTATGGTGAGGCCATACGGTGGTGAGGATTGGATAAAGATGTCGAGGTTTGGTGAACTGCAGCGGTTGTGTGGTGGGTTTTCGGAGTAACGGGTTTGGAATATTATGAGTTCCCCTTATGCATGTAAATCCAAATTAACAGATACGCAACTGGAGAAAGTAAGCAATGATATATTTCAAGATTGGCCAGATCCAGAACGAATACAAAGGCAGGATAGGGTGAGAGGTGAATCCCACCGAAACTGCAAGTACCAAATAGGGAGGGTCTTTCACCTCCGAAATGGTAGTAACCAGAACTCCAACAGGAATTCGCACAAGAGAAAATAAATATCAAAACTCGCCTACCTACAACAATGACTAACTCGGCCATATATATGGGCTTCGGGGAAACTTCACGAAGGGTTACAAGCGGGCCGACACGACCAACCTAAACTTGCCAAAACTAAATAGAAAGGGCCCGACAGATTTGTTATTAAATTTGGGGCCTTACAATAAAGTAATTAGATTTATTATTTAATTATATCGGGGACATCACACTAAGATTACCAACCGCCAAGAACTGCCAAAACAACTACCCATTGGGAACAAATGACAATATCACATAACTAGCTGACTAATACTTATTCGACTAACACGTTCAACTAACGAAAACATTTATTTATTAACAATTCGTATAAAATGCCAACTACTTCATCACCCCCCCCAAGAAAAGACAACAAAAACCAAAAATGGGGTTATGTACATTAAAAAACTATTGAGAAGCAGGGCGAGAGGACATCCCTAGGCAGGTAGATGACACCAGAATGGATGTGGCCTCAGAGGTGGAGAGCCACAGACAAAGGCGTTGCACCTACTCCATGCAGATCTTTAGGTCACGTTCTGCCACTAGCTCCCATTCCTGTGACCCCTTCACTATGTGAACTGCCTCCATCAGGTCCTGCTTGGTTTGCTCCAATTCTTGAGCCATAGTCCTCTTTTTCTCCTCTTGCATTGCCAACCTGGCATCCAGTTTTGCTGATGCAGCCTTCTAGTGCTCCAATTGACTCTCACGCTCCAACATTTGAGCCTTCCTCTTGGCCAAGGTGGCCTCCAAGGCTAGGTGATGCTCTTTCTGTGTAGTGGTGAGCTGCATCTACTGGGCAAGTTGGTCTTGAGCGATGGCCATTTGAGTAGACATCTTGCCCCTAGCAGCTTTTGCCTGCTTAAGTGCATTCACCTTTCCTGTATGAGCCTCCTCCATAGAAGCAGTTGTTGAACACTAACAGATGCTAGGAGGGGGGGGGTGGGGTGAATCAACATATGCTAAAACTTGATCAGATTAAAATACTTAAACCATAACATCAATTCATCATATGTGCATTAAAGTAAATAATTGAAACAACAAATGCATCCACACAAGAACACCAAGATTTTTACGTGCAAAACTTAAATTGGGAAAAACCACAGTGAGAATCAAACTCACAATGTGTATAATAAGTGTTTACAAAAGTTTAGGCCACAAGTCGGGGAGCTCATTGCTCCGGATTTGCAAGCTAAGGCGTACAACCTTAGGGCAAGATACAATAAAAGAACTTGCACAACTGAAGATCACTTCTTCAAGGCAAGGTACAAAACATCTTTCCTGATACAATAAAATAAGAGATTGAACTGTAAAAGGGAATATCATCTACTAACATGCAGATAATAGTTCACAACTTAATACTCATCTTATTTATCTTTCATCTCTGCTTTGTAACAAATCCGAACCCCTGTATCACATCAAACTTGCATTTGCACCACAACTTTCCATCTACTCCCCCATACCATAGACTTGTTCTATTTGTATTACACACGCTATCTCTGTCTATATCTATATCTATATCTATATACAATTAGCTCAATTGATCTATCTTTATATATCCATTGGATCATCATTAATCTCAATTAGGTCGGCCAAAAGATGTAGCGTGTATATGCACAATCAACCAAAAGCATTGCATGCGGAAGGTAAAGAAGACGTGTGAAGATTCACACCAATTTGGCACACCTTCCAATTATCCTTATAAAGGTTCTACACACAACCGCATGGACCAAAACACATAAGCCGGTTCATACCAATCTGCTTTACTCAAACACTTAATCCAGACCCAAAAATAAGATATGTTGATCACCATGAATGAAGCATGACGTTCTAGGAATAATATCCAATGATTCACAACCTTAGAGCACTAGCAAGACGAGGAATGCAACACATTCCTCCACAAAATTCTGAAACTGCACCAAGACTGATCACATACATAAGTAATGCTCGTAGAGAAACATCCGTCCAATTGAGAAATTGAAATATGAAAAGATCGGTCTGCCATACAAAACCATCTAAAACATGTCCGATGCACACACACTTCTAGGCAAAGATACTGTTCACTAGAGCAGTCACCATAGATAGTCATAGTTTTTGGACCAACAAGAGACATTAGTCCTCCGGAAATACAACATATCATCAACATTAGCCATCCAAAAAACTTGTAGATAGTTAACTTAGCATATTCATCTTTCCTTGAAAAACATCACATCATTTGACATACAACTCTACAACATGTTACTAATTGATAGACATCCAGACCAACAACTAGATACAACCAATATCAAAGACTTAACCTAAGTACCGTTAGACCATATGCATCTGCATCACATTACTTCTAGACAAGTAGCACCAACAACTCGACCACCAATAACCAAATAGACAAAGAATAGGTTTGACATCTAGGACCACAACAATAGGTTTGACATCAATGACAACAAAGACTCATATGTGCAACAACAGCTGCCCTCTTCATCGTATAGAACACATCCTGAAAGCAAACTTCCAGACGATGGAGTGTAACGAGCACTCAACCATGCCTTTTGGCTGTGGTGCGATCGGATGGTTGCCATTCTGCTAGAATGTTTGGGGTCTCCATCGTGGGCCATCCATGAGAATTAAATTATTAAAGCAATGAAAGAACTCACATTCATAGTCTACCTGCATAAATGCAAGGATCTTCTTCGCTTTGGTGGCTCTCGACTGCTCTCCTCTCCATGACCCCTTCAACAGTTGTCACCTTCGACGAAGGTATAGTTCTCTTGTCCACTGTCCTCTTGGTAACCCCTTCGACAGTTGTCACCTTCGACACAGGTATGGTTCTCTTGGCCATTGTCCTCTCGGTGACCCCTTTGACAGTTGTCACCTTTGAAGGTATGGTTTGCTTGGCCACTGTCCTCTCAGCAACCCCTTCGGCAGTTGTCACCTTCGACGAAGGTATGATTTTCTCGATTGTTGTTGTCTCGGTAACCCATTTGGTAGTTGTCACCTTCGACGAAGGTACGGTTCTCTCGGCCACTGTCACCTCCATGGTCAACGGTTCCTTTTGCATACCCTCAATCACTATCATTGAGGGTGCTATTGCCAAGGGTGTCGTGCTCGAGGGTGTTGAGGGTGCTGCTCTCGAGGGTGCCGAGGTTATCACTACCGAGGGTGTCACTATCGAGAGTGCCACTATCGAGGGTGTCATTGTCGAGGGTGTCATTGTCGAGGGTGTCATTGTCGAGGGTGCCATTGTTGAGGGTGCTGTGGGGGTCATTGCTGAGGGTGCCGAGGGTGTTGGCACACTCAAGCTTGCCTCTACTAGTGCCGATCATGCTGGCACACTCGCCACTGATGGTGTGGGCACACTCACCGCCGCTGGTGTGGGCATACTTGACTTGAACAACTGTTACTCCAACTATGGCCACCTTGTCACTATCTGTTTGGAGTGCCTCATCATCATCATCCTCATTGTAATTTCCAATTGCACTCGTTGCTCCCAAGGATACATCGTTGCCAACTTGGTAATCCTCTACCACAGGTTAGTCCTTTGCAGGCACTTCCTCTGCAACTTGCATAAGCTTCACAATCACTTCGTCTGTAGGCACCCTACTTCCTCGGACCGCCATCCGGAAGCTATCCTTGACGCTCTCCCTTTTAGAGGATGAAACTTTTCCATACAACCTTCCTTGTCTGGTTGTTACGTACCACTCCCTCCTTGTTTCGTATGGATTTCTCTTGTTACGTACGGATCACACCCTTGTATGACTAGGAAACACTTCTTTGCATTCCATGAAGGTTCTGAATGCTGTTACCTTGAGTATAGGGTTCCAGTCATCCCCTACCAGTATCACCTTTGGGTTGCCCTCTTTCCCCAAGTTGACCTTCTTTATGTTCAGTTCCTCATACTTTATCATTCTATCCCTCTCGAACTGTTGGGCAGGCGTATTATCTACTCTCGCCACTCTCTCCTAGAACCCTTTGTATTCTGGGGGGAAGGTGGCATTCTCCATATCAGCTTCTTCAATCTCTCCAATGTGTAGCATGTTGCACTCGGGGTGGAAAACTTCATATTCCTCCATTTGCCAATGAAACAACCCATTGAAAGAACTTGTATCCTCCTCCGAGCAGCTTCCAAGTTCCAACACCCCTTCATCATTGGGTTCCATTGTCCTTCCTCAATTTCGAACTCTCCATTCTCGAACTCTGAGTTTGATGCCAACTCCTGGCTTATTGCCTAGTTCTGCATGTTGATGACGTACTTCCTCTCGTCACTCTCGATGGAAAGTGTATTCTTCTTCCAATTGTGGTTTGCCTTCATTGTGATCAACCAACCCCTTTCGAGGAGGGCATCGTACACCGCCTTCTCCAGTGGGATGATGTCAAAGTCTAGAAAGAAATGTTGAGTGCTAATGGTGACCTATTGTGCCATTAGCGTCCCACGTGGTTTGATGCCGTGTTGGTTAGCACCTACCAAATGGAAGGTTGGTGGCCAGAGTGTTGGCTTGCTAAGCCCCTTCCATGTTTCCTTCGGTAGTACATTCACGCTAGAATCTCCGTCAACAATGGTGTTTGTTAACTTACATCCCATTATTTCCATCTCGATGATGGCCGACTTCCTTCCAATACCCACCGTCAGCAACATTGGATTAGTGGCCAGGATACCTGTTGGCTTGTGATGCTCCTGGATGACTACGTTATCACCGACTACTTTGGTAATAGCCATCTTCAGTTATGGTATGGTTTGCAGAAGATTGGATACTCGTACAGGTACACTAGCCTGCAACATCTCTGTCATGATAGTTGTCTCCAACTCCGACCACAGTGGGGTATTGGTGGCCTCATTTGAAACCCTTCTCTCCTTTGCCATCGCCCATTCAATGTTAGCCTTAGCTTTTCAAAGTCTTTCCTTCTCCGTACGGGGGTCGAGATATATTGTCTTCTTAGTCTGGAGTCTGGTGATTACCAGTACTTCCTCATCTGGCTCTTTTACGTTTTTGTTTCGAGCAATTGGTGTCTTCGTGGTTTCCAAGTCCACATCATTTGCATTGCAACCACACATTGTTACTTTGGCCACTCTGGCAATCCTATGTGAAGTGACCCCATTCATTGCAACTCCGACACTGGATCATGGGTTTACCCTTCGCATCATACTGTATTCTCCTTCGTGGGGTGTTGTTATTACTATTATTGTTATTTTCTCTCTTGTTATTTCGATACCCTCCAGGAGATGCATTAGAGTTGGCAAGTGGTTTTGGAGGTGTGGTTAGAGGGGTTGTTTGTTCCCCTTGGGCGAACAACACTTATGTACTTCTCATTTTCAGATTGTACAGGCATTTCTTGATGGAATGTCCCAATACCTGACAGATGTCATATAATGACATCTTCGGGCAAGTAGCCTTTGTATGACCTACTTTGCAGTCGGTGCACCACAACTCTTTACCATCCTTACCATCACCTTTCTCCGCCTTTAGCTCCTTCATCATCTGCAACATATCCCTCCGTAGGGCCTGCACGGTCTTGGATTCTCCATCACTGCTCTCATTTGTACTATTATCATCACTAACCTTCTTTTTTCCCCTTGATGTCTTACTCTTGCTCTTGATCTCCATGGCTCAATTGTAGGCATCAGCATACAAGGACGAGGGTATCACCTTCAATTTCCTCTTGAGGGAGGGGATCAACCCTTCGACGAACCACCATTTTTTGAACCCCTCTTCCGGTTCGTTTTCCATCTTGCTTTACAATTCCTTAAGCCTATGATTGTATGCTCGTATGTTCTCGTTCTTCCCTTGTGTAAATTTCGGCAACAATTTCATTGTTATCTTTCAGCAGTTTGAATTCCTCTTGAAATGTCTTCTTTAGTTCAGTCCATCGTGCCTTGTGATTAGCCGCTAGGTCTGTATACCAGTCGATAGCAATTATCCATAGGGTGGCGGGAAATGCCTTCAGCTAGTAATCCTAGTCATATTGACGATTTGACTCCCATATTGTTATACAAGTCTTGCAATGGCGTACAGGATCCTCCGATCTATCCCTTGTGAATTTTGAGAGTTTTTGCTTCTCCCGGGTGTTCATCATTGTTTTCACTCGGAAGGTACCATGTGTTTCTAACCAGATTGGACCGTCTTGCTCTCGTTCGCGTTCTTGTGCCTCTCTTGCACTCTTGGCCACCCGCAAGCTCTCTACGCGTGCACCTTCTGCATCTTCTACACCTTGGTGTCAGAGTCACTGATCGACTCAATTTGCCAAGATCACTTGCAAAACCAAGATCAACCTTCTACACGAGAGCAACAAAGAGGATGAAACACTGAAATATGGTGCAATAATAGAGTTGATGATATTATCACACTCCAAAAGATACAATATGGATCAGCACTCCCTTGTACTGACTGAGTTGATATGAACTCATCTGAGTTAGCTCTGAATTAGTTCATGAGGGAGAGGTGAGTGTTGATTATATAGCAAAATGTGAGCAAATAACTCCAAGAGGAATAATAACTCTCAAATAACCAAATTAGGTGGGAGTTGTGCCAACTTGGAAAATGCCAAACATGTGGCAAACCAACTCAAGTAGGGATAAACAAATGGTTATGGAGAGGTGGCAAATGAGTCCAAAAGAGGGTGTGACATTCAACCACCTAAATGTGGGTGTAATGACACATGTAAATGTTGGACTATACGACGTGTCCTCATATAAACCATCCTAATAGACTCAAGTATGCTTAATAATGTGTAGGAAAAATAAATATAAAAACCTACACTAACACGCCCCCTTAAGCATAGCTTAGGTGGGTGAAAAACAATGCAAAGATGGGTCCCGACTACAAGGCCATGTTAGGTACCCATGTACAAAACAATCTCTCACAAACAGAGTAAAGGAGAAAACCCAGTGGGACAAAACTCCTCCCAAAAAGAGAAAAGAAACAAATTTTCCAACACAAGAAGAATCTCATGCAAGGAAGAAATCCCCTCTGAAATAGAAAGGATAAGAAAGACTATGTAACCTTCCTTGAAGTAATCAATTGTACCAATGGTTGATGCTCGAAACTGGATGTAGAAGATGGACCATGATTGTCGAACAACGTTCCTCCCCTTAGGAAGAAACAAAACCAAAGGTGCATGAAGACTGTCTTCCCATTCCTAAAAGGAATATGTAGGAAGAATGATAAAGATGTATGATGTCTCTAAACTTTGCTCGGTGTCCCTGTGTTGATGCCGAAAGTTGTCATCATCAAATTAGGTGTTCTAGGCCACACTGTAGAAGATGACAATCCAGAACCTAGTGCAGATGGATGTAGAACAAAATCTTGAGACAAAGGTATCTCCTTCGAAGACAAAGGTGCCTCCTCCAAATGCTGCTAAATAGTGGCCACAGTCATGTCAAACTGTGAGGAATGATCATGTGGGTAAAGAAAAAGAGGGTTAAAAGGTTCTCCCTCAACATTTGAAGAAGACGAAGTAACTTCATCAAAGAGAAGATGTATGTACTCAATAGTGTCCTCCAAGTCTGTAAGATAGGACTCACAAAACAAACCTGCAATGTCTGCCTAGTACTCATCCCAAGTAGCTTTGTTTGGAAGACAATGAATGTCCCGTTGCACTGAATCAATAGGAGCCATGGATGTAGCAGTACCAATATCATCAGAAACAATAGTTGATATAGGAGATGAAGTATCAACACATGTCTCTTGAACCTCAGATGAAAGAATACCAAGATTCACTTGACCATATTGAATCTCGTCAAAAGTGTCCACACTTGATGCTTGAGTTTGTACATCAGCCGAAGGAACAACATAGGAAAAATGTGAGAAGGTGTATACTCGAGATTGATGATCTACCTGTCCAATTGCAACAATATCTTTGCTATGCAAATCGCAAATAATCACAGAATCTGGAGTGAACTCAAGACTTTTTCCTTCTCCACCATGTGTGATCTGATAGATAGAAAGGATATTTGTTGACAATGAGGGCACACAAAGGACATCATTGAATGATCCTTTGTCTATGCCAATAGACTCTTTCCCATGAACATGCATATATATGTTGTTAGCCATCAGAATGTTTGGTGATGAACAAGTTTCAAGTGAAGATAACATATCCTGTGATGAAGCCATATGATGTGAATTTCCAGAATCAAGGATCCATCTCCCTGACTCAAAATCTGTGATTGCAACAATTGCTTTCCCCTTTTGTTTCTCTGACTTTGAATTAGATGAAGATACTGAATCCTTTGACATAGTCGATGGTAGATTGATTTTATTCTTTGTCAAAAGATGCTTCAACTCATCAATTTGTTTTAAATAACATTGATGTTCATCATGCCCAGATTTCTTGCAATATGCACAAGTGGGCTTCTCCTTTTTAGATGATTCTCCTTTTGAGGAAGAGGATTCTGATTCTTTCTGTGACTTGTTCTTTTTCTTCTTCTGTTTCTGATCAAGATACCCTGATTCTTTTTGTACCTTAAGTTCACTAGCAATCAATGCTTGTGATTTGGAAGTCTTGATGATGCCCATTTGAATTAGCTTCGCTTCTTCTTGGATTAGAAGATTTGGAAATGCATCAAAATTGGGCTGAACATATGCAGTTCCCATTAGAAACCCTGTTGGTATGAAAGCCAAAAACAAACACAAAATATTTAGGGCCAAACTTGGATAACATATTGAGAATCAATTGTAAATCTTCCTTAGTAATATTGCAATCCGTTAATTGTGTTCTTAGTTGCTTTATCTTGGAGATATAGTCTTGGATGTTGTTGAAACTTTTTGGATCAAGATTCATCAGATCATTATCAATCTGATAACCCCTAATCTTATCAGTTTTACCATACAAAATTTCAAGAGTCTCCCAAGCCTCCTTAGGTGTCGTGCATGATTCAAGTTGAAATTGTAGATCAAAAGAGACTAGTGAACAAATGTAACCAAGAGCTCTCTCACGACTGATCTCCCATGCTTGAAGAGCATTAGCATTAGTAGGTGCAGGAATAATTTCTTTAACATAGCGTGTGCAACCTTTTTCCCTTAGATAATTCCATAATTGATTTTTTCCATGTTTCATAATTATATGGAGTTAGGAGTTCCATTTGAGTTTTCCCCATTGCACTAATACACCACAAAAGAAATCAAAACATCACAAGATCACCCCCCCAAATTCACTAAATCAATGATCCCCTCGAGAAAAATATGATCGTGGCACTTTATAAATCAGCGTGTTTACAATTCTGGAGTTTTTCTAGTGTTTTACAATGTCCAAATGTGGACTCAAATATTGAAGATACAATAGAATGTCAGAATTACAACCTCAAAATGGCACCAATGAATAGTGCTCGGAAAAATATCAACTTTCAAAAAACGAATCACCTTGATCCAAGGTCATATGTGAAAGTTATGTCGGTTTGAAGTTGGAAAAACTAGGATTGTCCTTCAGATCTGCTGATAAAACTGATTTTCTGGAAAATCTGGATAACTTGAGGAAAAAATGATGACACCAGTGCGAAGAGCACAAAATTCTGCCCCAAATAAAAAAAAAATTGCACCCAAAAACTCCACTGTATGCTCAAGATATGGTACTCAGAAGTTGAGGTGCAAGAAAGTAAACTTCAATGGTGAAGGGGTCCTTGGTTGACAAGAAAAATCCAACTTCGCCAAATTTGGCGAAATTGCCTCCAAACTTAGTGTGTTGCCAAGTTTAATTGAACTTGCTTAATTTCATATGCCTCCAAATTTGGTTGAATTGCCACATATCACTGCCAAGTTTAGAATATCTCCAACCAAATGTTTTGAACTTTCACCAAAGTTGGAGAAATCTGCTAAAGAAACCACTAAATTTGGTAGACCCGCCAAGCATAGAAAACCTCCAAATGTCTTGCTTAAGGGATTACCATTTTTGGAGAACCACCATTTTCTTGGCACAAAGTCCAAGGAGACTGTTGAAATTTTTATTAAAAAATCAAAATTTTTGGTGGACCGAAGGCCACACACCAAGGCCAAGCCACTGTCATGTCCCCTCCTTGATCGTTATATACATATGAAGAGAGAGACCCTAAATGAAGAAATTATTATTAATTATTATAATAATTATCAATGAATGATTATTTAAAATTCATTAATTAAATATTATTATTTAATTAATATTTATTACTAATAATATCCTTGAAATATTTACAAATAAAAATAAATTAATATTATATTATGAACATAATTTAAATACTATATATTATCGACATAATTTATATATTCAATAATAAATAATAATACAATTAAAAGATAAAAATATATATGTAAAACCAGTTCCTTGTATAGAAAGCCTTTTGACTGTTTTCAAATGCATAAAACAATTCCTTATATACATCATACAGGGAGTATTTTCTGATTATTTATATTTTTAATCCTTGGAGCTGATATTTACATTTGGGAGCTTTTCCTTGTGGGCCCCACTTCTCCTTTCTTAATGGCTGGTAGCTGAAGATAATGGAAGGACCCAAGAAAACACAAATAAAAATTCCTCAACTCACTGGTTCTTTGAGCCTGATTGTTGCTGCTGTTTTAAGTGTCTAGCATATCTAATGGTAATCTTTATGGCAGACCAGATCTGACACATGTCAGAATGGTCTCCCTAGCAACAATATAAACTCCTTCCAAAATCTTCTTAAAGTGAAATACGAACCACTCAATGAACCATATCACCTCTTGTCTCCATTCACAGGCATATCATTTCCTATGCTGCCAATATAATAATCTTCAGAAATATAGTGGGTAACGTGGCTCATGGCAATACCATTAAGACATAGCACAGAGTTGACTAAAGCAGTGATAAGTATATGTTTGGAAGCAATTAACGTATGAAGTGATATGCAGCGATTATGTCTTACAGAGATAATATTGTCATCACTAAATGTCAGCGATAATGTCTTCAGAGGAAAGCTCAGTGACTACTCCACTTGGCAGCATGATTTGCAATCATATTAAGAAATGTATTTAATAAACATACGTCTGTTGAGGACAAAGATAGAACAAGTCAAATTTACTTATTATCAAGATGGTGGATTGGGTCAACTATATGAGAGACGGTTACATTATAATGATCGATCTGTTTAAGAATCATCAATGATCAGCAAAATCATTAAGGAAAACAAGATTCTGATTTGTTAAGTAACCTATCAAAGTATAACCAAAAGGTGCGATTTAGGATACGTGTCTATTCAAACATCGTTTCCCATCATATATTAAGACCATCTAATTCACCTGAGATGGGGGGGAAGGAGGCCAAGGTAGGATCGGGCTATATAACAATTGATTTACAGCAGCGAATAGAAGAGGACTCACGGAGGAATATATGAAGCCACAGGAAGGGTAAGGAAAAACTGCGGTTAGAGGAACCACTACTGCTGCGAACATAATAGGTAAGTAATAAATTAATATTTTATATATATGTTACTGGTTACTTAGTGTATGTAATATGAAATATAAGTAATTAACGTTCTAATATATACAAGTAAGGAATGAATGTTTTAATATATATGTAACGAATGAAATTAATACATATTTAATATATATGTTAACAAATGTAATTAATACGTATAAATATGTTAAAGAATATTTTAATTTATATGTTAATGAATGATTTTCATATGTTAATTAATATTTATAAATATGCTAATGAACATGTTAAGAGATATGTGTAAATATATGTGATAACTATGCGTAAATAGATGTTATTGAATACATATTAATAAATAGATAGGAATATATTGAACATTGATATGCATATGTATGGCTTGGTTGATTAAGTTCAACCAAGAAGAGACGGATTTGGCCAATCCCCTCTGAGGACTTGGATGATGAAGGCATCACCCAAGGCAAGGAATAGACAAGGGTCTTCCTTGGATGGCTTGGGTGTAAGAGGTTACACCCAAGACAGGATTCGAACTCATCTTCGATTTCCTGGAGGGCTTGGAACCAAGGGGTTCCAAGAGGGCGAGCTTCACGGCCGCCTAAGGACATCTTGGAACCAAGGGGTTCCAAGAGGGCGAGGAGAGCCTCACGGCCGCCTAAGGACATACTTTCGTATGGCATTCATATCCTTTTTATTAGATGAAAATTATTATTATGTTAATTTAGTATTAAAGTTAGATTGCAATTTAGATTACTTCTATATATATATATATATATATGTTTGTTGTATTCTAACAATCTATTTTGCAGGTTAATGATCTCTAACTAGTAGGGACATTATAGCCACGCAGAGGGGTTGCAGGGTGTACGAGAGATTGAAAATGTTAAATAAAAATTCTACTTTTATTTGTGGGCCTCAACCACACCTAACCCCATCCAAATGGGTTGCACGATAGGGGTGACTGCATTGGGGGCCAAAGCCTCTCCCGAACCCCAACAAACGGGGTGGCGGTGGTATAAGGGGGGTGCAGGGCCCAATAGGAAATGCTTGTGAGATATAGGAAATGCTTGTAGCGAGACAAGTCTCTGAACTAAGACAATATTCCGATCTTTCACACAAAGGAGATCAAGCAAGAACAATATGCTCAACACAACCTGAGAATTTTGAATTTATTGCACAAAAAGATTATGTTATAGTGATTGAACGAATCCTTATGAAATGATGAATGAAATCCTAGATGCAAAACCCTAATGAATGTTGGCATTTGCATGAAGATTGCATTAATGATATGTTATGTTGTCATTGATGTCAATTGAATCGGTAATGATATTATTGATATTGTTGTAATATTGTTACTGTTACTGGTAGGAAGAATTTGTGAGGAGAACCGGTAACCGGTGTAATGGTGTAAACCTTATCTATTGTTGTAACCGGTAAACCCTACTAGTTGTTTTTGTTAAACCCTAACCGATTAAGATTGTTGAATTGGTTATGTTGGTTTATGATCTGATGTTGAGCGGTAATGATAGTGACATGTATGGTCATTGTATGAAGACAAGTTCAAAATCTTTTGGCGCGTTGTTTGTCTAGGGAATCAGCAAATGTATTGCATCTAATGCAAAGTGCGCAATGAGTTACTGAGCTCGATGAAGTAGTAATCAAGGAGCGGTTGAGATTTTCTTGATTGATGTGTAGAGATTGCTATGTAGTCCAACGGTCATACTTGAACCGACTTGTTTGTAATCTCTATGAGAGAATTAGGTTTTTGTTGTGTTACCGACCTGATTGATTTGTTTATAAGGTCGATGAAGTTGTCTAGTTGAAGGTGTTGGTAGAGATCAGTTGAGTGTGTGGTTGCCGAACCGGATGATAAGTCTGTAGTTTGAGTAAAGGTAGATAGGAGCTTAAAAGGATCTGATCAAGCAAGTGTAGTGCTATTCAGACAGATCAACAAACTCCTGTTGTTTTCTAACAATTACAGTAGAACTGAAATCCCCTAACTGGTTAAGCTCTAACAACCTTGGTTACTTATTAAATCCTCTAACAAGGTAGTCCATTAGCTTGGATTTTCAAATCCTCTACTGAGGTTACTCCTCACAGGGTATTGCTTCTAACAAGGCATTTGTAGTCAATCCCTTAACCGAGTGATTCCTAACAGGATCAGTTCTTAATAGGACTTTTGTAAAGCTTTAACAGGCTTGGCTCCTAATCGGGTGAACTTCAGAAGAGTTCAAATATTATCTTGTGAGTCCATCTCACCGTGGTTTTTACCTATTTGGGTTTCCATGTCAAAAATACTTGTGTCATATGGTGAATGTTTTTGTGGTTATGATCTTATGGTTGATTTGATTAACTTCTTAACTATTTCTGATAAGGCATGATAACCGGAAGCATTGAGAAATGAAGTATGTTGACATATGATAAAGCATTTAGATGTTTACAAGTTTAATGATGTTAACTGTTAAGTTGCTGTAACAGTCAACCGGTTTTCTTATGAGTTTTCATCTTGACAGTGGTATTTCATTGATAAGTTTACTTTGTGTGATTGAGATTGAGATTGGGAAAGTTTGTATCAGTTTTTCTATTTACTGATTCACCCCCCTCTCTCAGTAATCTACCGGATATTTATTCTTTCATCATACCATCAATGAAAGATTAAATTAGTTAGTGCCAAGTGTCATAATCATAATGAATGAGAAAACTTAAACTATTATTTGGCACCTCGGGCGAGACGGCTGTTGGGCAAGTCGACGATATCTCTGTCTCCATCCCTAGCAATCTCCCCAAAGAATCAAGACCATGAATGTATCACCGACCCCTTTAGAATAGTAGGGGAATTCTTCAGTTGGGGTTCTAGCCATAACGATATTTTTCAAAAAGTTTTTTTGTTTTCAAATGATTTTTTTTTTCAAAAGTTTATACAATAATAAACTTCTAAATAAATAATAATTTTTTTTGCAAATATATAAAAAACTTGCTATATAACTATAAATATATATTTTTTTAAGTAGGAAAAATATATTAATATATTTTTTAACAAAAAAATATTCTTTGTACCGTAATTATGCATGTGGGGCCAATTTTTTATTTTCATCAAAATATGGAGTATATTATATCAAAATTCATTTGTTCAGCCTTCTAGACTCGATCGTGATGCCCTTTTTGATTGAAGATGCACTTAGCAAAAGCTCAATGCTGATTTTCTCCCAAATTTGAGAAGGGGCTTGCAGATCTAGAAGCTTTGATACCATGTTAGTGTCACTGATGGACTCAAACTCCCAGAATCACCTGCAAAACCAAGATCAACCTTCTACATGAGAGCAATAGAGATGTTGAAATGCTGAAATATGTTGCAATAATAGAATGATGATATTATCACTCTCCAAAAAATACAATATGGATCAACACTCCCTTGTATTGACTAAGCTGATATGAACTCATATGAGTTAGCTCTGAATTAGCTCATAAGGGAGAGATGAGTGCTGATTATATAGCAAAATGTGAGCAAATAATTCCAAGAGGAATAATAACTTCCAAATAACCAAATTAGGTGGGAGTTGTGCCTACTTGGGAAATGCCAAACATGTGGCAAACCAACTTAGGTAGGGACAAATAAATGGTTATGGGGAGGTGGCAGATGAGTCCAAAAGAGGGTGTGACATTCAAGCACATAAATGTGGGTGTGAATGACACATGTAAATGTAGAACTATTCCACATGTCCTTATATAAACCATCCTAATATACCTAAGTATGCTTAATAATGTGTAGAAAAAATAAATTTAAAAAACCTACACTAATACTTGGCACCTTCTTTGTTTCTATACTCTCTCCTACTTGGAGTCTTCGGCTCAGACCCACCTATTCTTGGTTCCTCTTTGAGGGATAGGTTCTCAATACAGTGCAAGTTTGTTTCAAAAAGTTTGGCTACTTCGGTTTGGAGGTTCCTTTCTTCCCCTTTGTCACGTACTGACTGTATAGACAACCTATTGGTACTGGTATTGTTTGTAGATTCAGAGTCCTCGCTTGAAGTAGAGTGTATGGTTTGGTTACTTGCGTGGTTGGCAAGATCTTCGCTTACTTCGTCGTTTGGGAGTGGTAGGTTTTTGGCAACCTCTTCCAAATCACTCCACTTACATGGTCTTTCTCTCTCCCAACTATGGCTTCGACTGACACTCCAACTCCTACTTCTCACTGGACTCTTCAAACCTTCGATGATTCCCCATAATCGTCGTTTCCTCTCACTTTACTCTCTCAGGTGGAGAGATCTCCTTATTGATCCCTCCCCTTCCTCTTGAGTGTCTCTGGCACGTCAGTCCTTATTTGGTCGCAGGGGCATTAATTGTCGAGGGTACAACTTCTGCTAGTATCTTGCTTTTCTTCTTCTCTACGGGTCCTTTTTTTGTATCGTTGCTGTATTTGCTTCTGATGCTGCTCTCGGTTCCTTTCCTCCTGCTAGTCTTGTAGTTCATTCAAATTTTGTGCCAACAGCCTTGGATTTCTGCCGAGAAGATCGAAGACCGCGTGGTTTACTAAGAGTTTGTCGTTTAACTTGCTCTCTCAAGGACCACTCTCTCCCGAGCTTCCCTTTGCACGTATTGATCGACTGAAATTTCTTGCAGGGTCACCAAGTCTCGTGTTAACCGATCTTTTGGTGTTGCCTCCTTGTTGTCACTTTTAGTTACTGATACTTGTTGGTCAAAGATCGACCCATTACTCCACCATGTCTGTCACCACTCTTGGGTACTTTTGGATCTCCAAGTTCGAATCGACTACAACACCAAACTGTTTACTTCCTTTGGTGAATGTTTTAACTTACATATTAAATAGAAATATAACAATGATCACGTTCAATACAGTAATTTAGAAATAACACATTAATATTGCCGAAAGATATAACTTTATTATCAACATGTAACGTGTACAATAACAGAGAGTCCGTAGTCCCGATACAAGCTAGAAATATATAGTAGTCGACGATTGGTTAAGGGTACCAACCGTTGGCAACTAACAACTACCCGAGAACTACAAACCATTACATTGCCATTTATTATACAAAACATTTATTTATTCTTATCAGCAAAAATGCCGCCAACAATGGGTCCAAAAACTAGATACCTACCTATCACTTAGTCCCATGACCGAAGAAAATGCTATTAAGTTCGCCATGCTCCATTTAGTAGGGATGGCCCATGATTGGTGGCACCATGGCCTTGTTACTCAAGGCCATCAACAAATTACTATCTATGATGAATTTACCCGAAAACTCATAACAAGGTTCGAGCAGAAACATCTCGAGTGGTATTTTAGAGAACTCACTCAACTAAAGGAATATGGAACAGTCAAAGACTATCCAAAAACTAGTTGTGATGGTACTGAAAATTTCTTAGAGAAGAGTCATAGATTCATTCGTTGAAGGACTAAAGGAATCAACCAAGAGCATAGGGAGTGGCCTAGACCCACCAAACTTAGAAGAAGCAATCCTAAAAGCTATTCAATTTGACTCTGTGAGAATAAGGGAAAAGGATCCCTCTAGAAAGGAGATATCAGAGGACAAACATCTCTATGGAAAGGACAGGTGTGAGGGAATATTTCTTCCTCAAGGCACTTGAGAAGAACTTCGAAAGAAAAATCTATGCTTCAAGTGTAAAGACCGATGGGGGCATGGGCGTGTTTGTAACAAAGAACACCAAGAGGAAAAGTTGTGCTAAAAGTGCAAAGACCCTTGGGAGGAGGGGCATACTTGCAACCAAAGTGATCGTAATAGTAAAAACTTTTGCTACAGGTGCGAAGAAAGTTGGGAGCCAGGACATAATGTGGGAGAAAAAGTCAAGCCCATCATATTGAAGTTATATCCAATAAAGGATTGAGTAGGGAGTAAGGAGAAGCCTCTGCAAGAAAACAAGATAGGATGAAGGAAATATTAAAATCCTTCAACCAAAAGAGGGTGAGACAGTAAACAAATGCAATTTTGTGGAAGAGCTAATCTAGTGATCATAAGCCCATAAATCCCCAAGATCTATAGAGTCTAACTAGTTCCTACAATAATGAGTAAGGAAGGATGAGGGAAAACTTGTCTTAAAATTACGTAATTATTAAATGTATATGTAATTCATATTATCATTTGTATGAAGAATACCCCATGTTGAATACATTGAGTGAACTGCTATGATAGTAATATAAGGAAGTACAAGAAGGGAGAATGGTGATGAGGTCCTGGTGCAGGAGCACCTAGTGAAATTCATGCCTCAAGGAGGCCATTTTGTGAAAAACATTTTGTGTTCTTGTTTTGATCATGTAGTAAGGTCTTATTAGACGATTTTTGGTTGTTAGGAGTATAGGTTAAGTCATTAGATCATAGGGAATATCATAATGTGCAAAGTTGCAAAAGCTACACTTGTTGTCAATGTTGTCATCAAAGGCCAAACGGTTGTTTCGTTAATTGTAATTCAAAATATGGATACCAACCGTTGGGAAAGGTTGGAGAAACATATAAAAGCCTTGTTCCATCGACCATAATAGTTGGTTGGTGGATTTGATGAATTTTGAAGAAGAAATAATCTATAAAGCATTTCGATTTCCTGCAATCTATATTGGTTTTTGCTGCTCTTTTGCTTCACACGTGCCTGCAGGGATTAATGGTGGCCTGAGACTGATTGGATATGAATGTGTATTGAATTACCTTTCTTTTGCATCTGGTGGCATCAAATTTGGCTAAGTTTCGAGGGTGTTATGGTCATTTTAATGACTGCTATTTCCAGATTTTTCCAGTAACAGTCCCGTTGCAGCGAATTGTATGGTCATGTATGGTTTTCTGATGTTGTGAAACCCATATGGTTTGATAGAGGAATGAGTCTACTTTCCTTTGCAAGTGGTTTGACTCGATTTCATTAGGATTTGAAAAAGTTATAAGTGTTTTACTAAAACTGTCCAGAAACCCTAGTTCCAAGGGTTTGAAGAGAAAAATGTAGATAGAACCTCCATTCCACCTTTGTGAATTGTCAAAATTGGTGGAATGGAAGGGCTATGGGTGCTACAGATGAGTTTTGAAGCATTTTGTCAGGAAGTGAAGGTTGGAGCACTTTTGGAGCAAAATTAGCCTAACATCTCCATGTGTTGGGTCTAGTGAGCATAGGTAGAAGTGAGGGTTTGGTGTTTAACCTTTGGATGGTGCAAATAGATGTTAAATATGCATAGCAGGTCCCTATGGGATGTGTCTAAGCTTGTGAAGTTGAGTTTGGAAGTCTGGTGTTTGAGTTGTTGACACTTGCTTTGGAAAAGTGGCCTAATTAGGCCTAGTTGGCAAATTACCAGTCAAAAACAGGGGTACTTTCTGAAACAACCCCTAGATCCAAATTTATATGTTGTAGATGGGCCAAAAGGGTACTCATAAATACCCTTGTTCTGTCCTGAAACCATCCGTACAAAAAGTTAAGCCTTGAAAACCCTCTAAGTAGGGTTACTAAGAGATTAGTCCGGTTGTGAAGCAACTCATCAAAGAACTTGTTAGAGACGCTTACCAATGCATGGAAGGTGTTTGTTTTGATGCCCTTAGATGTTTTACAAGTCTGCTCTTGAAGTATTGAGTCAGCTGGAGGCATACCCCAGGTTTGTGTCCGAACTGGTCCATGTCTAAGAGACCTAGTGAAGAAGGTAGGTGATTTGGGAGAAAGATCTCCATTTGCTGATCACATGTGCCTTTGTAGGTTTTGTACCTTGGTGACCTGCTCTGCATTAGGTCCTCCTCTAGTTACGCCACCTCATGGTAGTTGACCGATGGTCCCATGAGGCCAAGGGGGTGTAGACTGAGTCCACCGCTCTTGGACTTAGAGGGGAAGGACATTGAAGACACTCTATTGTATCTTTCTAAACTCTATTATGGTTGATTATTGAGGGAATTCAAATCAAGAGAGAAGGGTAAGGATGGAAGTGATGAAGGAGAATGGTGATGGGATACTTCACTAGGTAGACCACCTCATGGTAGTTTGATCGATGGTCCCATGAGGCCTAGGGGGCTCTAGCTTTCACTCTGCTCTTGGGCCTTGGGTAGAGGGTCTCTTGGACACCTTATCATTCCTTTTACTCCCACTTTCTTATGGTTGAGTTCCTATAAGGAGTTGGACAAAACTATGGTTAAGTTAATGATTCTAACCCTATGTATAAAGACTTGATGCTTCAATATCTTCTTTAGAAGATTTATATTATTAATTATATACATTACAATGGTTTCCTAACCTATTGCAGCATCGCAAACAAACTTTGACTCTATGGTTGAACCAAATCTTCTCATTTGTCAAGATGAGGCAAGCCATGACATCTATTTTAGTTGGAGGAAGGATCATAAATCATTGAATTTAGAGTAGTGCAACATCTACGTGATGGTACACAAGTAAGGACGATTTGGGATTCAATTTTCAGTTGGAGCTCAAAGGTTATCATGGATATAGGTTTAAGATCCTCAAAAGACATCCATGTAAAGAATCCATGCAACATTGGATGACATAGATTGTTATTCTAGATAATCAACCTAACTACATTGAGAATCATTGGTGTTCTAACCTTTGGGACCCGAAAAATCTACATGATGAGTAAATTGGATTATGACATCCACATAAAACAATGGATATATGTTGAATAATTTCATATATTTACTTGGGATTCAAGAAGCCTCATGACAATTTAAGAATGCTTGTGGGCAAGCATTTTCCTAGAGGGGGAGACTGTAATGCCAACAACTTTAACCTTACATCGTAGTACTCCTTCAATTTTGTGAAGTCTCTAATGAGAAAAAATTGCAAAAGTAGTCGAGAGATCTTTATTGGAAGACATCGAATGAAGGGTGAATGGCAAAAGCACGGAAATATATTAGTACCAGCGACTTAACACTATCGATTACACATACTCGTATGCATCCTTCATGAAGGCTCTATATATCAATTTAATACAATCAATTAATTATTACAATATTAATATGGAGCATCGCTGAGACAATAATCGTGATTTAAAACATATGGAGCCTTGTGTTGTCGTGGAGGATGGAAGATACAACAAAGAGTAAATAAACCAATTGAAGAACATTAATGTCGATTTGACACTCTCAGCACCATACACAATCAAGCAATTTGATCGATAGGAAGATTAACATTAAGTTGTTAGCAGCAAAACATAAACTAATGTTATTATGAGAAGATATGATGCTAATCCATTATCGACGACTAATAATAATGAATGGGTGTGATCTGAAGACTAAGCGATTGCTTAATCAATGGATACAGTTATCATTAGACAAGATTAGTCAACAACACTAGCTTCATCAATAACTCAAGAGGTGCGATTAGTGTTTGTTATGAAGAGTACCAAGTATGAAGAGGTTTGGATATGTCCTTCCCAACGTGACTTATTAATCTGTTAACAAGATATAAAAGGACATTGTTAATCATTCATTTGGACATCGTGGAGTTCGTATCTTTATTTCTCATCCAGTTGGGATCGCTCTTAGTGAGCAAATGCCATTGGCACAATATCGGTCGCATAAGGGAAACAACCACAAATCCGAGACAACACCATTTAAGTTGCAAGTGCATAAGTCATCATTAGGAGAGGCAACACATCACCATCAAGTGATATCAAGATCAACAGTCTGCTTGTTACTACCGGTAAATCAGATATAGCAGCCAATTCAAGGAGAAACCTTGCATGGTCAATATCAATATAATAGGAAAAGTGAGACCTCCTGTCATCTGCAAATCATAAGGAACAATAAACATCTCATTGCATTGATTTAATGTACCAATTCAGGCACAACATTCTAGTATTGCAGATCATCAGACGCTAAGGATTCATTCATTCATGTCTAGATTGCAATTAATCTTTGCACTAAGCACAATTCAAATTCACTTTGAAGTATTGTACATTTATCTTCATTTTTATTCATTATATGGTTTAAGTGCTAAAATCAGATATAATAATTTTGAGAAATTGAGTAATTGTCTATTGTAATGTCCCCACAATTTTTTTTGATTAATTTCTAGTTGCAACACAACAAGAACCCATTAAGGTTAGGAAATCAAAAATACAATAATGCTGAAATTGTAACCCTTCCACTTTCTGATCACCAAGTGCCCAATATGGGAAGGTGAGAGCATACGGTGTTGAGGGGATCGTTAGCTTCAAATAACTGGAAATATTACAATGCTTGGGCGGCAAGCCAGCCCCTTCCGCTTATACAGCGGGCGACAGAAATACAAGAAATCACATGGCGGTAAACCAGCCAAGGACAAGCCAAGAAACTGAAATAACAATCACTCAATCGCTTATCCATCGGGAGGACTGGGAATGAATTTAACAATCAACTCTACCGCTTATGCAGCGGGAGGACATTAATAAATAATAAGATATAGGCGGCAAGCGAGCCTCTTCCACTTGTTCAGTAGGAAATGAAGAGCAATTCCAAATATAACTTGCTGATAGTACTACTATTCAGCATTACAATAATTATCATGTTTGCAATAAAGGTAAATCACTGAACACGACTGCACATATTGCTCAATCTGCACCACAAGGTACAAGAGACTCTTCACACAAGAAAATAACTCCAAATTCAGATTACTCCAAATCTGATTAACTTCCAGCACGCTAACAACACATAGACCAGCAACACCAAATCCCACTAAAACACTCACAACTTCCTCAAATCATTAACAAAATGACATGAGACTGAAAGCATACGACTCCTAGGAGGTAGGCGATCAAGCCTAGAACAACAAACCATTGCAAACTGACCCAAATAAATAACGCACACATCCCAAAGCACTCAGCCACATGGTACGACTAGCTAAGTGGGGCGATTTGCAAAATAAAATCCAAGACATCGAATTAAGCTCTATAAACTCACAAAATGCATCACCTAAACCAAAAAGAGAGATAGAGGAAATACCCAGAACGAGAAGCAGAACACAATGAGACTTAAGAACAAAAACCTTCTTCAGCACACCACACGAACAACAACTTGGACACTCTAAAACACTTCCAAAGATCAAAAAACAATACATAAATCTGTGACATTATCTTCAATCCACTCCTCTGAATGAAGAGCAGGATTTGGCACGACTACTTGCTGTATTGCAAGCAAGAAATCAAGCAATGGCTAGGAGGTAAGCGTTCCCCAAACCTTCACTCTGCATTTTGACAGTGCTTCGTTATAAATTTGCTCAAAGATAGTCTCAAATGAAGGCGAAGGCACTTATTTATAACCTTCTCCCAAATCGAACCTCCTTTTCCCTCCAATGTGTGACTAAACAATGACATTCAAATTCACTTTTAATTTGCATTTCATCCCTTCACCAACTCGTCCCATTTTGCCTAGACAAGACACTTTATTAAAATGCAAGTAACACATAATGTGAGTGCGCAACATATAATTGAGAAAATGACTTTAATATACCCTAAGCAATCCTTTTAATAAATCGTCCATATTGCCTTAAGTTATAATCCACCTTTAAACAACATTTTCCAACAAATCGACCCCCTCAAGGTAGCAAATATACTTCATAAAAATATCAATAGTGTGTTATGGCGTCCAAGGTAATAAAGTGAATTATTTCATAAAATTAACTTATTTCTAAGTCCTCCATCATGCCTTATGAATAATTCACTTATAAAATATTTTTCCTCAACCATGAAGTTGTGCAGCATAAGCTCAGATGTGCCAAAATAGCTCAAAAAATGCTGGAAGACTGTTGTGCGTTGCACACGCTTCCTGTCGCCGACAGGGTCCCCTTTCCCTTTTTGAGGGCCTTTTCCGTCTTCGCCCTGTTGAGTTCCGCGCAGAGTGTCTCACGTTCTTTCGAGCGAGCCCGCAATCAGTCCGTAAGATGATGATGTTGAACGAAGGAGCTTGTGATCCCATGAGGCCAGTCGAGCCCTCAGGCACGAATTCCAAGAGAGTGTTCAAGCTTGTAAAATCGCCTTGAATAGGCGTGTGATGATAGAAGCTGGCAAAATACGCCAAGTAAGGGACAAAGCATCTAAAGGTCGCGTGAGGACCCAAAGACGCCGATTTTCGCATAAGAATAATGAGGGGGATTACATGATGTTTTTAAAGGTTTGCAGAATTTGTATGAATGTCGATTTTCGCCATCCGAAAGGTAAAGGAGGGGCGAAAGCCTTAAACTCACCCAAGTGCCGAAGCGCGCACCTTTCAGCCAAAAGGGCCGAAAAATTAGAAAGTTGACAAAGTAGCCAAAAGGGCCGAAATTCTCAAAGGGCACTTAAATTGTGAAGTTTTCAAAGCACCGAAAATCGCGTGAAGAGGTGAAATGCGTGGAAAATGCAAAGTTGGCGAAAGGGCTAAAAGTGTCGAAGTTCGCACTTCCTGCTAAAAACGCGAAAAGTCCAAAGTTGACAAAAGCAACCAAAGGTCCGCAGTTTGCAAACTTCGCCCAATCGCCAAAAATTGCGATTTGGCTGAAAATCACGATTTCTTTACAGGTTTTAAAATTGGCAACAGGGGCCAAAGTGCCGCGCTTTGCAAACACATTAAAAGCTCCGAAATTTGCCATTTGAGGGTGAAGTGTGTGGTAAATTGCGTGAAGATAAAGCTCGCAAAACCCTCGCAAAGCGGCTTCAACTGCCGAAAATCGTGACTTGAGAGGTAACACGCGTGAAGGGTAAAGATTGAAAATAGAAGAAAAACCCCAAAGTTTGCCAAGGTCCGCGTTGTTAAGCATATCGCGCAGTGAGTGTGTGCCGCCGACTCCATTCTCCATCGCCGAAGCCTTGCGTGGGGTTGAGACTGTAATTTCTAGAGAGTATAAACTTGCAAAGGCGCTTCATTCTCCCGATTTCGCCATTTAAAGGTGCTACCATAACTCTTCTTTGAAGCATTGAAAGTCAAGGGGTTTTCGTACCTTGTAGGGAGTAATAAAATCGCTAAGTCTAAAATTCAAAACTGCAGGTCCTTTTCAAACCATAGTCGCGAAAATTTGAATAAAGAGTTAACCGTAAAATTCAAATCACATGCTTCCCCACCCGAAAGATGGAATCCGTTCTTGCAAGGCAAATTGTGCAAATTCTCGCCCTTCATTTTCGCCAAGTAAGTGTGCTTCACCTCTCTCGGTCTTCTGAAATATTTGCAAATTGGATAGATGTGTGTGCAAAAAATTGATTAAAATGCTTAAGTCTTGAAAATCGCATCTTTTTCTGCTTATAAAACGTTATGCAAAGCGATTGAAAACAGAGTCTTGGAATTAACCATCCATTTTGAAATAAATGCCTAAGTGTAAATCCACAATCGAAAAGCTTCACAAATATTCATTTTTAAATCAATCAAGCTTTTAGCTAACGAAATCATGCTGTTCTTTCAATTCGGTTTTTTGAATTGATCCTTGTATGCTGGCATATTCTTTATATAGCCTAAATCGGCGGTAGAATCATCAAAGACGCCTTCTACAGCCGAGACATCGCGTGCATCCAAATCAGATATCCCTCGCAAAGTCGAAAAAATGAAGTATCAATATCAAAGAGGGGGACTGAGGGAGTCAAAAGTTCAGAGTGTTTGGGGCAGTATCGGTGATACTGACCTGGGCCATATTGATATCCAAGATTTCAGGAACCGAGTCTTCTCCCCTAACGCCTACGGCAGGCCTAGACAGATGAGGGAAAGTGGCATCGCCCAAGCGGCGGGATTTCCTCCAGCAGTGCAGAACTATGAGTTAGTAGTGGAGGCAGCTTGACATTACTAGCCAAGTTCCAGATTGGTGCTCCTCGAGGACATGGTCCTCACTAACTTCACCCATGAAGCCATTGGCGACGCATTTGACATTCCCTTCCCAAACAACCCTATAGCAACAACTATGGACGAAGCACAAGGGGTGTATGATATGAATCCTGCCAGGGGCAGAACACTAATGAATGAAGAGCGGTACAAGGAGAGAAGACCTCCAAGCGTCAGGATTGGGAAAAAGAACCCTAGAAGCGACTTTCACAACGAGCATGGGGACATGGTCACATTGCTCAACAGGATTATGGGACTTCCCCAGTCCAACTACTTTGAAGAATGGATGTTTTACTTCACAGAGAAGATCTTCGCTAGGAAATCCAAGTTTGATTGGGCCCAGATCATAAATGACAACATCCATACTCAGTTGATCGAACTCGAGACAAAGAAGTACTTCACTATGACCTCCTCTTTGGTCTACATGTTTGCCAGGAACCAGCCACTCCCAGGTTTAATAATGAAAGGTGAAATTGGGAATGGACCTGATCAGGTAAAAGTATATGATTGTTACCCACAGCTACATTATTAGGATATAGCTCAAAGAGAAAAGAACAGCCCGGCCTATGTAGTTGGTCAATATGAGCGCGTCAATGATGCCTTAACAATGCGCCTAGTCAGGCTAATGCAGGGAGGATTACACATAAGGCTCTCGGAGCAAGCTACTATTCTGGTACAAAGATATGGTGCCTGGTTCATCCAGTTCCCAAGGTTCTCCTGCATCCGGATAGCTGGCTTTGATGGCACCCCTCTCCGACTTCCACGGTACCCAACCGACAAGATAGTTCTTATGGAGGTCGCAAGGTAGTCACGTCCGACAGACAGCTTACTCAGGGACAGGAAGCAGGTTGGATTCGCATTCCCCATGATTATAGGCAACCAGGATGTCCATCTAAAGAGCCCATCGCAAGTGGAGGAATCCTTTGCAGAACTAGCCTCCTATGGCCTACAGGGGCATTTTCCAAGGAAATGCTTTGATCACGACAATCTGGCTAGGAGAGCCTATGGCAGGCGATACAAAGCAAAAGAATCAGTTGAAGATTATTGGAAAAACTGCTCTGATGACTATGAGGTCCGTAGGCACGAATATTCTAGGCTGAGTGTGCAGCAAATGCGACTCTTTGAATACCGCCGGGTCCCAGATCAACTCACAGATTTAGGGAATTGTCTGCAAGTCCGGGAATTTGAGGCAGTAAGGCATCTTTTACCAGGCGTTGATTGGTCGCAAGACCCGATCACTGATTTTGAGGTAGTCATGGCAGCCCCAGGAAGATATACAGACCAATGGTTGCATCAATAGATTGAGTGACTACTTCATGAGGGATTCCGGTTCACTTACTACTTAATGGGTAGCCTTGATTCTCAGTCCTCCGAAGATGAGGGAACTTCCAGTGCACCTAAGGAAGAGATTGAAAAACCTGAGAAAAGGAAGAAGGCTAAGGCCAGCAGAGGAACTCGAACATCTAAAAGAACAAGAAGGGAAAAGATCCCCATTAGGAGACCAAAGGTCACTTCATCGTTAAAGGACCCTAGTTCGTCCGATGATGTAGTGGAACTAGATTATATACCTGCTCCGCCTTCCCAAAGTGATATTGATGCATTTGGAGTTGATGACCCTCCCGCACCTGACATGCTAGACGCTGAGCTAATGGCCATTGAATCAGCCGAACCGGGTAACCAAATAGAGGAAGGAGAGATTCCATCCATTCAAGGGATTGAATTGCATGAACCCACCAAAAGAGCCGCCATGAGTTGCTACTCCATGGTACTACCAAAGATGACTCTACGGTTGAAGGAGAGCAAAAGACAGAGGAGACCCACGAGCTCAAAAAGATTGAAGAGCAACCATCACACGAAGGCACCGGACAATTTTTCAGTGAAGTGGGAGAGAACTCTGCTGCGAGCAAAGAACTTGACACCTCCTCCACTGCTCCGGTAACGGAACAGCTGCAAATTTGTGATGAGACGGCTGAGAACATCAAAGAGCATAGTGCAAATTTAACCATAGCATCAGCCCAGACTGTACCTCAAGAATGGTTAATTGCCCGAGCCCAGCGCAAGGCCGCCACAAAGCCACCCATCGATTTGGAGGACATCTTCTCACGTATTGATCAAGCTAAAGCCAAGGGGAAGAAAAAGCCCAAGGCATATTCCAGAATAACCAAAGATGAGCAAAGGAACCGTACTCTTCACATCGCCACCCCGCTTGTAGACAAGCCCGCAGATCAGATCACACTGGGAGATTATAGCATCACAACCGTCCCCGTCGGACGAGCCACTAAGGAGCAGGAAAAGGAGGAATTCAAAGATTCAGTGCAGAACATACTCAGGCAACTTGAAGAAGTAACAGCTGAAAGGGACATGTATCAAGCTCGTGCTGAGGAGGCCGAGGGGTACATTGATCAACTCCTAAGGCCATTACACAATGCTTCCGAATCCCACATTCCCTCGACGACATTGGCACAAAGAACCACAACGGAATTTGAAGGAGTACGGGATACTACAAGGGCCGTCAGGGAATGGATACAAGGCATCAAAGGGAGGGGAGAACGAATCCTCGAAGAAGTAAAAGAAATGGCCCACCATCGAGAGACCAAGCTGGTC
Source organism: Cryptomeria japonica (assembly GCF_030272615.1). Lineage (NCBI taxonomy): Eukaryota > Viridiplantae > Streptophyta > Pinopsida > Cupressales > Cupressaceae > Cryptomeria > Cryptomeria japonica. The sequence goes on along the minus strand of NC_081407.1, from coordinate 552,707,434 downwards.
AGACTATTGGAGGTAAAAAGGGAATCCCTCAAAATGCATGAAGTGGCTGCCACAACTCTCCCCCTCGTAAGAGCTCTCTTTTGGACCCAGGCACAAATCCCCACACTCTTCGACATCCTGCGCCCCCATGATATCGGCATTTTCAAAGGATGGTACTGGACTATCACCATGAAGAATGACGCAAGAGAAATCATTGATAAAGAACACGATGCATGCGAGACAATTCTGAAAGGCATGCAAGAACTCGGCAAGACGATCCTCCGATCAATGGTCTCGGGATGGCAAAATGACCTGTTTGATGAAGTGATACAACCGGACTGGGAGGAAAGACTAGGGATGGATAGGATCACCTATTCTGCAAGGGACCTGAGTTTTGCTAGTCAATTCCATTCAGACATGTTGTGCTTCGAGCGTAATCGTTCCAGCTAGAAAGATGGTTTGAAGCACGTAGACTATTACCTTGAAGGCATGCAGTATAAAATTCGTCATCCTCCTATGCCTCCATTCAGTTTGCTATTCCAATTGTGCCTCAGGTTCCAGCAGTATGTTCGTGAGGAATGTGCAGCAGGTCGGGACCTTTGGCAAGAATATTTGGACGGCAAGGATGAATTCCTAGAAAAGGGATGTGAAGCTGAAAAAGAAAAAGTGCTCTTCTAAAGTGCTTTTTTCCTTTTGATTTTGAAAAGTACACTTTTTGGCCAAAGGGTCATATTTGACTTCCAAGTCAACTAAATGTAAACTTTATGTGTGTGCACCTTTTTAGATTATTTTGGATATGTTTTAATTACCTTTTTGGGTAGTTATTACTTCCTTTGGGGATAGTTGCTGATATTTACCCTCCATTTATGGGTATGGGTACTCTTTTGTAAGGATGAATCTAGGCCTCTTGTTTAGATTAGATCTTGGCCATTCATCCATTTTTGAAGCATATTTAAGGGACTGGTTTTCCCTCATTTTGTAAGAAGTTCATGGATTGTTGCTGATGCTCTGGCGAAATTTACAGGATTTAATGCAAAGTTAAGACTGTTCCAAGTTTCCTTGTGAGTGCATGGTCTCCTTCTTCATTAATTTAGAATTTTCAGTTATGTTTCTTTCCTTTATATAGCATTTTCTAGATAAACATCTGATAGAATCCTTGTTGTTCATACCATTAGGGAATGGCTGATTGTCTTTCCTTCTTTATGGTTAACCTGAACCCTTCATATGCTTAGTTCGGTTATTGAATGCTCACTGAATGAATGTTAAAGTTCTGATGTTGTATTTAATAGCATGAAAACTCAATTTTCCCTTGAAGATCGCATTAGATTGATGCAAGTATTGTGCTTAAATGGCTGGTAATGCTTAACCTAGTTATTTGGGGGTCTCTGTCTGTTTACTGAATATGCTATCTTAGTTAAATAACTTAGATTTTTTGTACCCCTCTCTCCCTATCTCTCCTTTTTCCCCTTTTTTTTAACAAGAAGAATCCGCAGTCTTGCTGAAAACAGTATTAACCCAGCTTAAACCATTCGATAAGCAAGACTATTAAAGTTCTAGGGAACTCATCCAGCAATTGCCTATTTCACCTTAAGTCCCCTTTTGTTTCCAGCAAAAAACACATCAAACCACTGAGTAACCCCGCAGTCAAGACCTGACAAGCGAAACCTTGAGGTCGCCCCCTTTGATCAAACGTGAGAAATAGCATTAGGGATTTCCTTATCTCAAGAGAGGATAGGATAATCGGCGAGTACATTCTATTTTGCGTTGGCCGTATGGAGTCTGCAGCAATGCGACTTTAGACACATCAACAAAGACCAACTGCTCAAACTGACCTATCGGAAATAGCCATCTGAACTGACCTGCTGAAACCCTACTAAAAATAACATACTACTAAAAATAGTGAGTGTGTCCAAATGCATTTAAGCACATTCTGAGTAGCTGTCACAACTTACTAAAAATAGTAAGTCTGGAAAAATCTTTGGATTCATTTGCATGTCACACCAACGCGACGCTCTCTGAAAACCTAGAAAACCCCAAAAAAAGAAGCTGTCCTCGCCCAACTTATTAAAAATAGTAAGTTCAGAAAAATCCTCAGTTTCAGTTGCATGTCACACCATCGCGAAGCTCTCTAAAACCCCAGAAGGAATCGAGAATCATAACTGTAAAATTCTAACATGCAAGCCACCAAAACTACCAAAGCATCCTCCAAGAAAATAGGAAACCCTAATTTATGCCTCTGATTGACCAACGGGTCTCGAAATTGTCCAACAGTCCCCAAAACCAACTAGAGCGAAAAAGGGAACATTACATCTATTAATAGCAAATTGTCTAAAACGGGACACTACAGATGGTGTCATTCTTTCTTCATGTAGAAGAAATGGGGCAGTGTTAGAATCACACACGAAACCTTCAAAGAAGTTCTCTTCACGTGGTTTTTCAATCATGATCTCCAAATTACCCACAAGAAGGCTCATGCAATCTTTACTTGTAACTCCCTAGATCCCATGGTGTCATTCGACTAAAGCCTAACTATGTTAGACCAATCTTCTTCATTACTGGTCCATGCTTCCTTTACTGACTTATTGTAATGTCCCCATTTTATCCAGTTAATAGATGATGCGTCGTTAGCCCATTTTGTGTTGATCCAGAGGGCTAACTAGGACTTTTCAGGGATCAGTGAGGGATCTGGCCTAGCCAAGTCCAGTTTCAGGCCAATGGGAGGTGTTTTGGCAGGGTTTCCAGATACTTACTATTTATAGTAAGTCACCAGTGGCTCAGTGGCTAGAAATATTTGAAGGATGTTAGTAGTCTGGTGCATTTAATTCTTCTTCAGGTTTGCCAATTTAATGAGCCATTAATTAATTGGGCAATGAAATTAAAGTTTCTAAAGTTAAATTTTAATATTTAACTTTATTTATTAATAAATGTTGGGACTAATGTTTAAAGGGCAAAATTAAAAGTTCCCCTTCAATGAGGAGACATAAGGGGATATTATTATTTTATTGCAACATTCTTTTATCCCACATTTATAATGTATTGGGAAATGTGCCCAAATGGAGTTATAAATACGAGCTTTAAATGCTGATTGAGTTATCTTGGGAATTGTGTTATCTTGGAATTGGTGATTTTTGGAGAAATTTAAGTGTCTTTTTTTGGCATTTGGGGATGTAATCCCTCAAGTGTGACATTTCTTATGCCTGTGAAAGACCAGGTCTAGGAAATTTTAAAAAACAGATTGGCATTGAATGAGTTGAAGGGCATAGATGTTTCAGTTAGATTGTGAAGGCTCAGCTGGGAAGAAATCGCAGCACTTTGACAGGTATTTATTATGGTTTTCCAGCATTAAAGAGTGATGTTGCAGACCGATTTGTGTCTTAGGAGGGTTTGAGAGCCACACATCATTGCTGGGGGCTGTACTAAGATGGCCGTATTTGTTGAGAACCTACTTGCAGGCCGAAGTCACTGTGGAGGTGCTAACTATTTGTGGTGACATTGCTGGGAGTGTCCTATAGTTCAATGAACAATGGGAGGGGTCGTGGCAGACCAAATATCAGCCTGAGGGTTTTCGTAGGGTTGCAAGTATTCACTAAGGGCATCATACCAGTGTGCATGCTGCCGCTAAGGAGCCGTATAAGTGGGAAACCTAGTCCATAGTACCAGACGTATTTTGGTTCATTGCAAACAAACAGAAGAGTGACGTTAGGAGTTTGGGAAAGAGCAATCAGCTGTTAGCATATTTAATGAACAAGACATGGCTGAAGGTGTACAAGGTGATTTTGTGTTTCAAATGAGATTAGGGACTACGATTTGGGGTATGTACAATATGATTGTAAATTGGAAACTTTGAACCTTTTCATTGATTTTAAAGTCATTATAAGATGATTCAGTTTGCCACTCAGATTTTGTATGTTGCTAAATACTTAGCATTTTGTGCTGACAGTAACTAGTTTATAGTTGTAATTTGTTATGAGCATTTGTCTATTATTGAAATATTGCAAACGAACAAAACAAGCAAACATTTTAAAAAAAAAAAAAAAAAAACCGGACCAAGGGGCTGCCCATTACATTTATTCAGAAATCTGTCCTTTATTGAATGCAAGCTAATTGTTTGTTAAAATGCCAAACTACACAAACTGAGAACTAAGTGCAGAAGGACAGGGTATCTTACAGTGGTATCAGAGCTAAGAATTTTGCCAGCCTGTTGGGCAGATTGGTTTGGGTTCCGCTATTCATTTGCAGATTAGAATTTCAGTTGGCTACTTTAGCGAATCAATGGAAGCTTTGTGGGAGCAGGAGTTGTATAGATTGGAATCAATAATGCAACATCAGATTTTAATGTTTGAAAAATTGGAAAAATGGAACAAAGAACAGGAGGCTACCGAAGTTCTTCAAGAGGGACTTAAGTTTGTAGGTGAAAAATTCAAATTCTTACATCAAGCGAAAGCAACTCTCCTTAACATTTTGGAGGAAGCTGAAAGTTGCCTTTGCGAGGTTAGTGGGTCACCTTCACAAACAATGGCTACAACTATGTCTCCATTGGTGGATTCATTGGTCAAGCCAAAGTTGATGAGACATCAGGATGAGGAGATAAGACTAGCAATTGCCACTTGCATAGTGAAATTATGAGGTCTATAGCTCCTAAAGTTCGTTATAATGATGACATACTGAATGAGGTACTACAGCTGATTGTGGAGAGTCTACATGGGTTACAAGATGTCAAAACCCCTACTTTTGGAGAAAGGGCTAAAATTTTAGAAATTATGTCAAGGACTAGATCATTTGTCCTTATGTTGGATATCCAATGTGATAAGTTGAAGCGTAACTATGTTAGACCAATCTTCTTTATTACTGGTTCATGCTTCCTTTGTTGACTTATTGTAATGTCCCCATTTTAGCCAGTTAATAGATGATGCGTCGGTAGCCCATTTTGCCTTGATCTCGAGGGCTAACATGGACTTTTCAGGGATCAATGAGGGATTTGGCCTAGGCAATTCCGGTTTCAGACCAATCGGAGGTGTTTTGGCAGGGTTTCCAGATACTTACAATTTATAGTAAGTCAGTAGTGGCTCAGTGGCTAGAAATATTTGAAGCATTTTTGGATGTCAGTATTTTGGTGCATTTAATTCTTCATTGGGTTTGCCAATTTAATGAGCTATTAATTAATTGGGCAATTGAATTAAAGTTTCGAAAGTTAAATTTTAATATTTAACTTTATTGATTAATAAATGTTGGGACTAATGTTTAAAGGGCAAAATTAAAAGTTCCCCTTCAATGAGGAGACATAAGGGGATATTATTATTTTATTGCAACATTCTTTTATCCCACATTTATAATGTATTGGGAAATGTGCCCAAAAGGAGTTATAAACAAGAGCTTTAAATGCTGATTGATTTATCTTGGGAATTGTGTTATCTTGTAATTGGTGATTTCTGGAGAAATTCAGTAGTCTTTTTCTAGCATTCGGGGATGTAATCCCTCAAGTGTGACATTTCTTATCCCTATGAAAGACCAGGTCTAGGAAATTTTAAAAATCACATGGGCATTGAATGAGTTGAAGGTTATAGATGTTTCAGTCATTTTGTGAAGGCTCAGCTGGGAAGAAATTGCAGCACTTTGACAGGTATTTATTCTAGTTTTCCAGCATTAAAGAGTGAGTGATGTTGCAGATCAATTGGTGTCATAGAAGGAGGGTTTGAGAGCCGTACATCATTGCTGGGGGCCGCACTAAGCTGGCTGTATTTTCTGAGAACCTACTTGCTGGCTGAAATCACTGTGGAGGCTCTTACTGTCTGTCGTGACATTGCTGGGAGTGTCGTACAGGTCAATGAACAATGGGAGGGGTCGTGGCAGACCAAATATCAGCCTGAGGGTGTTCGTAGTGTTGCAACTATTCACTAAGGGCATCATACTAGTCTGCATGCTGCTGCTAAGGAGCTGTATAAGTGGGAAACCCAGTCCATAGTACCAGACATATTTTGCTTCATTGCAAACAAACTGAAGAGTGACGTTAAGGGGTTTGGGAAAGAGCAATCAGCTTTTAGCATATTTAATGAACAAGACGTGGCTGGAGCTGTACAAGGTGATTTTGTGTTTCAAATCAGATTAGGGACTGCAATTTTGGGGTATGTACAATCTGATTGTAAATTGGAAACTTTTAACCTTTTCGTTGATATTAAAGACATTATAATATGATTCAGTTTGCCACTCAGATTTTGTATGTTGCTAAATACTTAGCATTTTGTGCTATGACAGTAAGTAGTTTATAGTTGTAATTTGTTATTAGCATTTGTCTATTATTGAAATATTGCAAACGAATAAAACAAGCACACATTTAAAAAAAACAAAAACAAAAAAACCAGACCAAGGGGCTGCCCATTACATTTATTCGGAAATCTGTCCTTTATTGAATGCAAGCTAAGTGTTCATTAAAATGGCAAATTACACAAACTGAGAACTAAGTGCAGAAGGACAGGGTATCTTACACTTATCTTCAAATTTTGCAAACTAATTGACAAGAATGTTCTCATCATTGTTGGTAGAAGTACACTGGGATTTAACTTGAAGCCTACAATTGGCTTCCCTAATCAAATGATTAGGTTGAAGCAAAATTCTATTGGATTCCTCACATATAGAAGTAGGTGTTTGGTTGGTAGAGCAAGGCAACTCTTCGTCTAACTGTTTTGTTTTAAAAAAATCATAACTATCAAAAACAAATTCTTTTACCTGTGTTTCTTTGCGGACCTCCTGAAATGATGGCAAGAAAGTTGTGGAAGCAGACATATAGTCTTCATGCTTCCCTCTTTTAACTTTAGCAGTGCACAAATGATTAGGCTCCCAAGGCCCCGTGCAAGAAAAACAGAGTTGTTGTTTCCTTAACTCATCGTTGTTGCCTTTCTAAATTTTTTCTCTAGAAGTCCCTTTTTCATTTGTCTTTGGTTCTAACATTTTATTTTCAGTCTCTCCCTCATGTTTGGATTTTATCATTGTCTTGCAGTACCCCTTGATGTCTGGGTCCTTCATAAGTTTGGAGAGTCCTTTTATCAGCTATGAAGAGTCCTTTTATCAGCTTAGAAATTGCCTTACCAGAAGTGTTCATCTTTGCAATGTCTGTTATGCCACTCACAAAACTCCATGGGATGGCAGGTTCTTAAGCTCTGATACCACGGAAATGTCCTACTCCAATCTAACTTGTGTTGTTTTTTTTGGTTTTTTTAATTTCTGATTTTTTTTTTTGTGATTTTTGCATGTAATTGTAAATTTAAATAGACTGTTATTACTTTCTGAGCAATCAGAATTCTGAGACAAGTAGTTTAGAAGTTTTAGCGTTGGATATAAGGAATGTAAAACCGATTTTATTAGTCTTATCGATTTGCCTCTGCAGATGAAAAACAAACGATTATATTTATTACCGATCACTATATTGTTTTCTTCTATCGAATGTCTTATAAATAGAGAGGGTAGCGCATAGCGCATATATATCTTTTGTTTCCATTGGATCGTGCCTCCATAGGGGGTCACGATCCTATGTGGTTCCACATAGGGTCGTGACCCCTGTGTGGAGCCACGATCCTTCTACACCGGCGATTACTTCCTTGTGGTTCCACATAGGGTCGTGACCCCTGTGTGTGGTTCCACATAGGATCGTGACCCCCTGTGTGGAGCCACGATCCTTCTACACCGGCGATTACTTCCTCGTGGTTCCACATAGGGTCGTAACCCCTGTGTGTGGTTCCACATAGGATCGTGACCCTCTGTGTGGAGCCACGATCCTTCTACACCGGCGATTACTTCCTCGTGGTTCCACATAGGGTTGTGACCCCTGTGTGGAGCCACGATCCTTCTACACCGGCGATTACTTCCTTACATAAACTCAACGATACATAGCATAGCAAATTTGTTAGTTAATACTAACTAAATTTAATCACAATTAAATCGCAAATAACAGACTTAGTTTCTGTGCGTTGATAAAATAAGGAGACAGATTTATTTTCCTGAGTGTTATGACTGAGACTATAATTAACAGTAATGAAAACCAAATGTAGGGAAATGAAAGAAACAAATTCTAATGCAACTTAACAATTAACTGCAATAGACCCATGAACTCCATTTGCATTAATTGAAATAAATTCAACATAGCCTAGGTCCAATGCCTCAACCAGGTAGAATAGATTAACAATAAATGACTGCAAGATCTGGAAATGTATTTCGATTAGCTGCAAACATCAATCCACAAGTCTGATCTGAAAGTGCAATCCAAAACCTCACGCTGATCACCTGCAATGATGTGTCTCCAAGCAAGAATGGTACGACCACCAAGAGGGAGTATTTAATTTCTCCAATCTGCCAAAGAATTCTTCCAATCTGCCCTCTATTAATCTTTTTAATCCTGATCAAAATTAATCACTGAACCCAATGAAGCCCAAATATAATCCCTGAAATTTGTCTCAAAGAGACTTCACAAATTTTGTTTGTCAAATCCTCTAGAGAGATTTCTAGTGAAAACTCCAACAGTTTGATGATGAAGTGGAATAATCAATTTTGGATGAATCCACACCAAAAATGGATTTGGGTTTTCGTCCAAAGCCATAGAGAAACTCCAATGGTTTTCGTCCTCAGATTTCTTGTAAATGAAAGTGAAAGCTCTCAAGCTTCTCAAAGAGAAAATAAATGAGCAAGTATATGTCAAATGAGCTCCCAAGTGCCTTTTTATAATGCTTTTATCCTGATGCCCTAATTAGGGTTTGCACATTTTAAATTAATAATTTCACCTTATGACTCCCTTGGCACCCAAAAGATAATCACTTCATTAATATTTTAAATTAATACCTTATAACTCCCACGACACCAATATTTAAACTTTATATTATATGAAGTAATGTTAGTTGAGTATTTAATTTAACTTTAGCATTCAACGCTACTTAAAATAGTAACTCCAAATATCATTAGTCGCCAGTATATCTTCAATTTAAACAATCACCGACTCTACAAATCCCAAAATTGAAGTAATGCATGTTGAAGCTAAGGGGAGACCGAACTATGACCAGCTGCTAGAAATAGCGGTTACTAGAAATAGTAACTGCTGAAAATAGTAAGTTAACCTAGACTCTCAACTGACCAAAGAGTGTCGAAATTGAAACTTAACTAAAGTAGTAACTAAAAAAAGTAAGTCTCTGACGAGTTGTCCAAAATCACTCCAGAAAATGTTGTTCAACTCCAATACATCCTCTAAGCTCATTGGTGACATCAAAAACCCCCTCTAAATCGGTTGACACAGACCTTGAAAGATAGTACCAGCCACTCTGCAAGGGCTTGAAAGTGGGGACATTGCACATCACTCTTCTATTATGATTTGTACTTATATTATGATAAAGTGAGTTTTATGGTAGTTGTTGTAAAGACCATTGCAGTTGATTGTCGCACTAACTCCCTATTGATGGCAAATGTCGTACTTCTACTCTTTTCGGTCAATACATAATAGAATGCTAAGTATCCTATCCTCCTTTGAATAAGGAAATCCCTAGTGCTATTCGGAATGATCAAAGGGGACAACCTCAAGGTTCCAACTGTCAGGTCTTGACGGCTTAGGATAACTCAGCGGTTTGATATGTTTTGTTGGTAAACATAAGGGGGTATATGTTAACAACAAGCTGGCCTTCATCTGACGAAGCTGGTTCTCAAAATGAGAAAATAAATAACAAAAGGGATAGGGTTTAGAGGGCCTAAGGACAATGATAGCAATGGCTGGTGCTGCAGGTAGATAGATTCCACACAACTAATCCTTGTTTGGCCAAAGACATCCTCACAACTCAACAAGAACAGTGCAAGCTCCAAAGGGATGAATTGATTTTCAGACTATGGGCATTCATTCAGGCACCCAATTTTGGCGCAGCCTGAGACAAATACCTACAATTGAACTAAGCACAATAGTAAGGTTCTGACTAACCATACACGTTGACCTACAATCAGTAGGCCCCCAATGGTATGAACTTGAAATCAAATTAGATACCTGCACACTTCACCATTAAAATCATTGAACTCTAATTCTAACCAGCTGAAGGGAAACCATGCAAATAGAAGAAAACAAAAATAACAAACACCATATTTCAACGTTCATATATTGATTTCAACTGCCATTACAACAATTTCTTCCAGTAGTTCTATTCTACTCCTAATCCGTGAACTACTAAAATATAACTATCTAACTTTCTAGCTGTTTAAAAATTCTAACTTTCTAACCTCTAACTGTCGAAAAACTCTAACCCTTTACAAAAGAGAGGCCCTGCCTTTTATAGATTTTACATTTCAGATCAAGGGCTAGGATTGACTGCATCCAATGGCTACAATCTGCCTTCTTGAAGCCTGGCTGCTTTAACCCATGCCTAGTAATTCTTATAATTTCCCAACTGCCTCCTTCAACCACTTTCTCAGCTACTCGCAACTGTTTTACATCAATTTTGTAGGTCAAGTAGCTGGGAATAATTGATCTGTGTACCCGCTTGTTTTAAATGCATTAAACGGGGCCCATAGGTAGCTATTTATAATAATGCAATTCAATTTTTACAAACTGATTTTCTGGAATTTCTTGTTGTGCGTTTCTGAATTTGCATATTTCGTGTAGCACTTTGAGTGGTTTTATTGATGCATTTCAGAGATTTGGAACATCATCACTTTGGTGCCGATTTTATAGCACAATCTTCAATGCTCTGTGATCATCATTTTGAGCGAGCTTGCTGAATCTTCATCCTCCAACCCTGGCATTCTTCAATCTGATTTTTAAGTTTCCCCTCGGCTCTTTCCAGTGGCGTTGATCTACAAAAGCAAGTTCAACCTAAATCAATCACCTCAAAAAGTTTAAGCAATTTTAATGAATATTAAATGTTTTCAAGGCAACTTTGGGCTTCGTTTCAGCGAATAAGAGGGAAAATGAAAGATGTTTACTTTTAAAACAATTCGAACCTCCTTTACTTCATTTCACTTTTGACTTAAGATTGTGCCACTTTAAAGGGAAAAGTTAGGCAATTTAGAATAGAAGTGCCAAAAAGTTCCCTTTATGATTTCACTTAATGTTTTCCTTTTTAGTGAAAACTTCGGCGATTGAAGGTAAAGTGCCAAAAAAAAACGCTTTGTTTTGTTGCACACAAATTTACCTAGTTCCCTTATTTTTAAATTTCACATTTCGCCTCATGAAGGAGAGAGTTTGGCGATTGAAGGTATACTAGGAAAATGTGAAAAGGGCATTAGTTTAATTTTAGAGCACCCGAATTTCTTTTGCCTTGACTTTATTTTGGCACTCTAATATATTTCCTTGTTTTGTTCTTCGGTCATTCAACATGGGCCCACTTGGTATACTTATCGGTGAAAATCACCGATCCTTAGCTTGGTTTAAAAATTTGCAAACCCCCTTTTTTAATATTAAAAACCACTTTTTTTGGTATTTTATCAGGTTTGGAAGACCCGATGTCAAACATTATTCACTAAAACAAAGGGAGCCCAATCGGTATATTTCTCGAGGGTATTAAGGCGATAGCTCTCTGACCTCCAGATAAAAAAAAATGATTCCATCTCATGCCCAAACTTTTCCCTTATTTTTTACTAGTTTCGAACTTTATATTTGTCTTAGCACTTTTTCAGGGATATTTCGGTGACTTCAAAGGCGAAATAATAGAATGGGTTGCTTTAAAACATGGCTTCGTTTGCATTGATTAAGAAATGCTCGAATTTGATCTGTTTTTGTTATTCGCCAAGCTTGAGTCGGGTTTTTATAGAGGCACAGGAGGGCATACAAAACACGCAACTCATGAATACCAAATTCGGGAGTTTTTCGGCGATTTGGAGGGCTTTGAGAAATGCGATACAACCAAAACACCTCAACCTATAGTTTTGTTGCCCTAAGATGCTTGCATTGGCTCTATTTTACCTTCGGGATTTTCTCGGGGCGGATAGGAAGGAGCAAGAAAAACCAAACCTGAGCTTAGTTCATCTTACTTGGGCCCCACATTTTATTCACTTCACTACACCCTTCAAGGATAAGCTTCGGGATCTTCTGGGTTTATGAAGGCGCAATAAACTTTACTTCTGCTTTCGGCACCAAACATCCTTACGGGGCAAATTTGGTATTTTCATCGCACTTGAAAAAGTAAGCAACGATTTAAGACAAAGAGCTCGAACTTGTCACTTTCGGTTTGATTTTAAAATTCATCACCCTCGGCATTATGACGGGCATATGTCACAATTCACTTTGGATTCGAAACACAGAGCCTCTTCTTCCCTCTCTCACACGAAGCAGACCAAGCTAACGGAAGGGGTCCCTAGGACAGGGCGTGATGCGCAGAGCAGAACACTCCCATCCTCCCAAACTTTTGAAGTTTTCAACAGAGGATTGATTATCTCTACCCATCTCCATTTCTACATCATACTCTGTGATTCAGTCCTGATTGGAGACTATTTATGTCTTGTTGATATAATTGAATTTATTGTATTTTTATAATTTATATGTTCATGTATAATGTGTTGGTTTTTGAATTCTATTATTATTTGCATTCAATACCTACACAATTTAGCTATGATAGGTAATGTAGGTACCTACTTGACAATGATGTTTTGGGAATAGTAGCACTTCTCGATATGTTAGTTGTATTTTTTTTTTGTGGTATTAACCAATATCAGCTCTTTCTTGAGAACAGTATGTTAAATTATGTGTTTTCTTCAATCAGTTTTTATATGCCTATGTTCTTATTCGGGTCCTTTGCTTGTGATGTTACAGAATGTGACACTTGCAAAAGCAGCACTGAGAGCTGGTGCTGGTAACATGGTTAATGCAATTCTCCGAAAGATAGTTTCTTGTAAGGTGTGTTTTGTCTTAATGGATAAATGGCAAGAACATTTTGAACTTTGCTGAACATTTTTAACAATTAATTTTTCTTATTATAAGCATTCTATATTTGTTAATCTTTGAATATGTTGTTTCAGGAAAATGATACACTTCCCTTACCAGCAGTTGAAGGTGATTCCCGCTCAAAAGCACGTGCCCTTGCAGTAATATATTCACATCCAGTTGTAAGTCTGAAGATTTTTTTTTAATTTTTTCAATTTTGATTTGTTTATATCCTTCATAAAGCTGGATTCTGTTTGTTCTTGAATGGCTACATAGTTCATTGTTCTTTCATGTATTCTGCTTCATATTTCAAATTTAAACTAGATCTAACTTTAGTCACAATAACATGCATATATGTCCCAGCAAAAAAGATAATACTAAAAAATCAATAAAAATGGTGATTATTTAATAAAATTAGTTACAATATTTTCAGAGTTGGTTAAATTGAGTTAGAGTGTTTCTAGTAGAAAATTGTATACAAATTTTCGTATTAACATTTCGGATGATACTCTGTGATCCTTATGAAGAAGAGGAAAGAAAATTAATATGTAAAACATTACAAAACTAAGTCCTTTTAAAAAGAGAAGAAAGAGAAATGAAAAAAGACAGTGAAGAGGAAAACTTGAAGAAAAGGAAAAGATGAGAGCAAGATATAAAGACATATTATAGTAGGAGAATTAATAGATGCATTAAAGAATTATAATAATAAATAATAGATATATGATAAAAGAAAGAATAATTAATAGAAAAATTATAATTGTTATAAAAATCATTATTATAACAATTATATTACAATGGTTAAGTATATTCAAATTATTATTAACTTTATACATAAATTACTATAACAAGGATTATAAGAAAGATAATAAATTAAGACATATCATAATTTATTATATTATTAAGTTAGAAACAAATATTAAGATATTAGAGGCTTGTTAATGGGCCTTCTTGGGTTGATCTAGTTGACCCTTCACAAAAGAATGTAACCCGGCAAAAGCTAGAAGATGGTTGGATTAAGGTCAATTTCGACGGTGCCTTGAAAGGTAACCTTGGTCCAATGGGTGTAGGATTTGTGGCTCGAGATTGCAATGGAAATATCATTGCCTTTGGTGCTAAAAAATCGCTGGATGGTATGCATAATGATGCAGTAGTGGCCTCTTTGGCAGTTAGAATGGGAAGCCGAATGTCAGTTCCGAAATTACATTTAGAAGGTGACTCCTTGATAATTATTAATACAATCATAAAAGGTGAAGCTTTGGCATGGTGTTTGAATGAATATATTAAATTTATGAGAAAAGAATTATTAAATTTCAATGAGTTTAAAATCACTCATATAAGGCTGGAGTGTAGTGAGAAAGCGAACACCCTATCCAATTGGGCGATCACATTTAAAGTTGGCCAGCCTGACAAGATCTGGGAAGATCTTTGTGACATTCACATCAAGGAGTTTATGCCTCCGTACCTTGTTGCTTGAGAAGCATTTATCGTGCATTAAGTTCTCTTTGCACGATGGGGAATGTGCGAGTAGTGTTTTGAGTTGGCGGATGCTGACTCATTCCTTTCTCATTAAGTTTTGAAGCCGAGCATTGGGGAGAGGCGGTGAGAGTTGCAGACACTAGAAAATGGAGGCAAATTTTATGCTGTTAACATGTAAGCAACAACTTGCTTTTTTGGGCACCATTTCGGAGGAGAGACTAAGAAATGTCTTCAAAATTGAAGACCCGATGTTCCTGCAGATGGTGATGTAATGTTGAGCGAGGAATTCATGAAGTTGGAATTTAGGTATTGCACAAATGTCGATATCGCTTCAATCTTCTTCGCATGGTGTTTGGAGCTTGGTTCAAAGGAAAACATCTAGTGGGTTATGCGGGAGTGTGTGAGGGATGAATGGAAGTATGAAATGGAGGCTTTCATGGCCATGGCGCGGTTGGGTGAAGGATTTGTAACGAAGGGTGGTGAGTGGTTTCATGTTGCTGAATTCACTCCGCCTTTGCGTCCATTTCTTTTATGGAGTGCAAATGGTGACAAGGAAGAATGTTGTGCAGAGGCCCAAGTGGGTTGGGATCACATCAAAGACTACCTCTGGGACAAAGAGAGGGTGTTGTAGAGGTGGGGCCCTAATGAAGCGAAGAAAACGAAGAGGCAACCAAAATTCAAGGAGGATTACTGGACTAGTTTGCTGCAGCTTGTTGAGAAGAAACCCTAAAGTGGTATTAAGTATTTAGTTTTGCAATAGATCTTTTTTGTTTAAGATCGAATCAGTAAACTTTTAATTAATTTTGTCTATAAGCATGGGTCCAAGTTGGAGTCATATGGCGGTTCGTTTCTCAGTCAAACTGATAAATTCAAACTTATATATTTCCATATAGATAATTAAAGTATGTAGTTGCTTGGCATGGATGAATGCTTATGTTTTGGTTTGGTTAATCAATGTTTTAGCTGTGGGTTGTAGCCGCATTCAAGACACATCTGAATATGTATGAACTCTCTATATATTAATAAAAAACCTATTTACTGATAAAAGAAAACATATTAAAATATTACAAATACGTTAAAATGAGTTATAAATGTCATATATAAATAATATTACCTTATAATAAGTGCCCTAAATCTCAAAGTTATTATATTACAAATATTCTAAAACCTATCTGTTTTGGATAGTAGGGCTATGGAGGATATTTGCCCTAGCTTAAGTGAGGACACACCTCGTGTGTCTTTCCCTTATCCCATACATTTTTCTTCAAGTTCCTTGGTCTCAAGGTAGTGTTTGTAGTTTGGAGGAAAATGGATTCTGCACTCGATCCTCTCCATGGTGTTCCCTCTACCATGCGGACAAATGACTCTAATAATAAAGGGAATGAGAGATGTGTGTTAACTGTCGTGGCTATGATTTGGTTGCTAGGGTCTGCTCCATCGTGGATCATATTCATAACCCCTCTACAGGCCATAATGTGAAACTTAGAGAGGAATTTCCAAGATATTGAAATGGGCTCAACTATTGATTTTTAGCAAGTTACATGAATTATAGAAGTTATAATGGACTCAAAAGTAGATGAGAGGGATGAATTTTTGTTGGATCATACTCTTATTTCTAAGTTCTCCAATTTATGGCCATATCATTGTTTTATAAGAATTTCCTAGAGAGAGATTTATATTTATCCTTGTGCAAGTGGTTATTTCGTCCTTGAGTTTAAATTAGTTAAGGATAGGGTTTATTCTACAATCAGGTCCATGGGAGATGGGAGGCAATCTACTATGTATTAAACATTGGTCCCCCTCTTTTGACCCTCATATGGACTCTTTTTTTACTACACATATATCGGTGAGATTGTCATATATGTCATTGCGATTTTGATGGCCTTTGGGATTGAAAGCTATTGCAAATACCTTTAGAAAGTTTGTAGGTGTTGCAGCAGAAACAAATAACAAAACTTGTTCCCCCTTTGCTTGGCTATATTTGGAGATGTAATTTCCTTTTTTTCTGTCCATACCAACTGTTAAATGGTAGTGCTCGATTAACCACAGGCAAACCATCACTGTTGCCTTCCCAACCATAGACAATAGACTCCTATCGTCACCCTGAGCTCACAAGATATAATTCTATTCATTTATCTGATATGTTATTAACCAGATATTATTCACCGTGAATACTAACTGTCCCGTGTATGCTGACTGTCGATATCCAACCTGAGATTGTACACCGTGAATCATTCGAATCCTCCTTGTCAGTTGTATCGATCTGATGTGCTCTGCTATACGTCAAACATTTGTATATTCCTTGTTGATCTTATTCGATCTGATATTAGATAATTTATTGCTGTTGATATTCAACCTTATGTTCGATGTGCTATGGGTCTGATGTTATTCACTGTGCATTATACGTGATCCGTACCTCTTTGTTCGAACAGACTGTTTGTCACTTATATGATCGCTGAGGGGGTGACTCTTTCCAAGAGTCACCACCCTACATAGAGGCACGGAGGATAGCGACTTTCTCACAAGTCACTAACTAATCAATCGGCTGACTTAAAGCCTTTAGATAATGTGTTAATTAATGTCAATCAATTAACCAAGCCAATAATTTATATGTTAATATATATTGATTAGACTAACAATGACTTGCTTATCAATATCGATTCTATTATTGATTAGTAATATTAACATTAATTTGCTTAATATAAATCGGCTAAGATTGGTTAAATCTGAATGATCGAATTACCAAATATGTAAGGCAGATAGGCCATTCACATAATTGGTCTCAGTCGGTCAGAAGGATTACTTCTGACGTTTTATCATTAACACCAACATTCTTTGAAAGCTCCAAGCATCTTGGAGAGCACCAACTTTTTTGAAAGGAATTTTGACTGTGGTAGTGGATTCGAGAGACCAAGATGAGTCAAAAAATACCTTCCTGATGCAGTTTTGAGTCTTGACATTGTGACAGAACTCCACACTTCTTGGAGAAGTTTGCTATTTTATAAAAACACCAATTTTCATAAAGTTTTGATATCTTGAGGACTTAAGGCTAATTTAGCATGGTCAAAATTCATATTTGATTCTTTTTAATATTTTTCTTAACTTTGGACATAAAATAAACAAAGTAATAAAATGATTAAATATTAAGCTTTTGAAAAGTAAAATTAAAAGACATCTTATATTCAATTATTTAAAAAAGGAGACATTAAGTGATTTAAGGGTTCTAAAGGGTAAATTATAAAATAAAGCCACTTTATGAGAAGTTCTAGAAAGATCTAAAAGGGTTATAAAAGTAGGTTGTGAGTAGACATTTCCTCATTCTTGGATTTCATTTACAAATCCTAGTTTGGAGAGGTTGAACTTGGTTCATTCCTTAACCAAAAGACAAATACCCTTTGAGCAATTAGTTTCGTGGACAAAAATCCACCTAACTGATCGAATGATTTCATCTAAAGATCACCATTGAGCTAAACGATTTGTGCCCTATGATGTTTGCATGAAGTTCTACTGAACATTAAAATATTTGCGAAGATATTTGAGCTAGATTGCCATACTTTTACGTATTCAAGAAATTGTAGGTAACAAATTTTTCGAAGTTTGCAAGCAAGAATAAATTTGTAAGAAGATTTGTTCTACTAAGCAGGTTGTTCCATTTCATTGCTTGCAAATATTAAAGATTGAGATCAAGAGTAAAAAATGGAGGATAGCTAGTATTTATTTGTTTGCAAACCCTAGCCATTCATTTTCTAGTATCATACAGGCTGCATTAAAAGGATTGTTAATATTGCATATTGGCTGAGCACACCTGTAAGGAGATGGCATTGGAATTTATGGTAGTTTAATGTGCAATAGCAGGTTGGAGAAATATAGAGGTCTGATGTATAGGGACAACATTGAATACAACCATGTATGAGGCCAAAAGGGACCCATTTATCAATTTTTTGATGTATAGGAGAGTCTTCATGGGTTGAAGGTTAGCAAAATTTACCTTCCAGCTGTGTATTTGCATAATAATCTATTATTAGCAATAAAATTGTTGAATGCCAAGTGTATGTAAAATTGTCAATGACTATCTCCATGTATGGCAACCATTTATGATTATTCCTTTGATCAATATTGATAGTTGCAGTTGTTCTAAACACTTCAAATCAGATTTATTGATTGATTTTATGATTTCCAAATTGTTTGACTTTCTGAGTTTAAGCTGAAGTATGCACAAGTTTGTGGAAAAAATTGGTAGGGGTTATTACAAGAGATGGATCTTACAATGGAATTCCCAAAGAAATTATCTTCAAATTGGTGATAGAATATTGAGGTAATTTGTAGATTATTAATGGAAACCAATTTTAAATGTAAAAGATGTTTTACTTGTAGTCATATCGCTTCAATTTAACCAAAAGGATTTAAAAAAATTAGGAACTAAAATTTAAAAGGCTTGAAGGCTTAGCTTAAACCCATTTGGTGGGTTGGAGTGAAACATCAGCATCACTTAATTATTTCGAGGAGCTCAGTCGGTGAATCTTCTACCTCTTATCTAGATCTAAGGGAGACCTTGGATACTCATGTTAAAGCTCCTCCCTCCTTTTTGGTTCCACCAAAAGCTCATGCTATGCTCAATTTTGTTGTTGACAAGGCTTCACCTTTGTCTTTGGGGTTCCGGGCCTGGAGGAGTTTTGAAAGAGTTAGTCAATAAAGACTCGATGCTGCTGCTGTTGACTGTGTAAATAAATCTGAGTTCAAATTCAGGTCTGCTATGTCCAGCTGTTCATTCCTTGAATGCTCAGATTTCCTGCAGCAAGTGACCTGGGCTTGTTTAGGCATTTGGAGGCATTGGGTTGGCTTGGACATGGTTTGGTATGCCAGTCTGAGTAGTCCTTTGACACCTCAGCCATAGTGAGTAGTGAGTACCACTGATTTTTTTTGAAAATGTTTGCTAAGAAGAGACGAATTACATTGATTGATGCAAAGGTTTGCTGGCTGCTTAGAAATTAAGTTTGGAATCATTTAAAGTTCTTCCGATGCATTGATTTTGAAGTCTTGGAGAGTGCCATTTACATTTCAAAACATAACATGATTTGACAACATAAATAACCAGACATTACAACATTGAAATTAATTCAAATAATATGTTTGTCAGAGCTGTCAAACTTGATACAATCTCATATTCTCAGAGGTATATTTATCAGCAACATTTTTTTGATTATCTACAGCCAAAGCAAGGGTCTATGAGCAGTGACCACGCTCCAGGTTGGTTCCAGCACCAAGAAAACCCTTCGGATAAGCACTCAGACCTGTCATAGAGTCTCGGAACATGCAGACCTCTGTCACCACACTTAAAAAATCCAACTTTTCTTTGTCAATACAAAGCCCAGAATGCAGCTATATGTTCCACAACACTATCAAAGTTGAAGGGACCCCTCAAATCATACTCAGATCAGTCTAATGAGTGTCATTAACTTTTGTAAACCTGCAAGTAAGAGGATATATTCTACAACAGTCCCTGTTGCGGCAGATTATCCTCTTCAAACAAAGTGTTTTGACTCCCAACAGCTCAATACCCCTCCAAAAATTGCACCAGCAACTCCAAACTTGTTTGCAGCCATTTAAGACGTCTTACAATTATGCAATAGACAAAACAAACATGCATACATCAGCTTGAATCATTTCATCCAACCCTCATGTGATGCCAAAACCAAGCGCTACTTACAAGGCGCGATAGGCGCCAAATTTTCTTCCACCAGTCTTCAACACTTCACAACTGACCAAACACCTTCCAGTTGCTATTGCAGTCTTGGACACCTCCTTCAAGGATGATAACTAACACAAAGGGAACCCTTTACTGAACAATGATGCAAAGTTGTCCATTCCCTGAACTTGGCGCCAGCTGATAAGGGGTTATTAGCTCCAAAATTCAAATTCTCAATAAAAAATTCCTAAATCACTTGCAAAAGGTGCACTTAGATCATAAGTAGGGACTTACACAATGCCCAAAAAGTTTAAAGCCCAACTCTAATCTCCATCTCCAGAAAAGGGACACCAAGCATGAGAAAAAAGGGGCGGCTAACTCAGTTTAAGCTCTTGAAAACCCAAAACCAAACGAAAAACAAAATACTACACAAATCAATCACCATAAATTTCCAACGTGTTCTAGAAAATCATGTCAATCTTCATTTTGCCTTGAAAATGAGTCCAGAATCTCAAATCGAATCACCACATTCAGAATACCAGCGTAGCCTCTGTGTGAGATTATCAGTGGTCACCCAGGAAGGGTCTTTCACCTTCGTAGATGACATTTTCTGGGAAGGGTTTTATCTTCCAAGAGTTCTTGTAGAAAACCAACAACATATATGGAATGAGCTCAAAAAACACCTTTTATTTCCAAAACTCCAATACACCATGAGGGAGAATAAAATTAAAATATTAATTTATTTAATTCCCTTGTCTCCCAAAAACTTAGGCCCAACAAACACTTGCACTTTGATTTATTAAAATATTTCATTTCATCTTACTTGGGTGCACATTCTAAGGCATAATACTTTATTAAATAATTAAATGTTAAAGTGGCTTAATAATAAAACATTATAACTTTTAGCATTTAACTAAAATCTCCCCATTTAAAATTGTGGAAACATCAATGGAGTGTCAGATTTGAGATTGAAGGCGTTGGGTTGTTAGTGAAGATGAGGAGACATGGGCTCTAAGAAATGTGGAGCTCAAACCGGGTGACCGAAAACACTTCCAAAAATGCCACTGTGATACACACTGAAAACTGAGCTCAAAACAAACCATAAAAATGCCGAAGGAACATAACTGCAATGGCTCCCAGATGCATGGAGTTCCCTAACTGACCACATTAGCTTATGGGAACCCGAGGGACAGGTCAACGGTCGCCAATTGCCGAAGCCTAGAGAGGGGACATTACATCAGCTTATGTGGAGAAGGTTGGAGAAGGTTGTTGCTTCAATTGCTTCGTTTGGATGTTTGAATTTCAATCAAAGAAGGGCATCTTTATTGCTGCTATTGTTGACTGTCAAACTTCAGATGTCCTATATTCAACCTGCAACATCCAGGAATGAATTAAATCAAGGTACTTTGGTGTGTTTTAAATTATTGGGTTGATTGCCAAGCCGTCCATATTGTTGTCTTCAAGTTTAGCCATAAATGTATCTCAAAAAGTATTGTAAAAAAACATTATGAATGAATGTGAAAACATCATTCAAAATGTAAATCCCCTACTGATTTTTGCCCAAAATTTTTCACTTTTCCTTCTGAGTGATTTTGTCAAATGGTTTGCTTGCTTATTGCGTTTACTGATTTTCTGAGTTTGATTAGTGGTTTGCTTTCACTGTCTTCTGTTTCAAATCTTTGGTTCTTGTTTATTGCATATAAAGGTGAAATATGTTTCCAACTCTTTGCACGAGATACAAATAATTTGCAGGAAATGTAATCCATAAACTCTCATTCATATTAAGTTTAAACTGACATACAATACCATATTGAGACTGATATGCCTTTAAAGTCTTTAGCAGAAGCACATAGCAAACTGATTGCAGACCTGGTAATTATTGCAGGACTGATAATAGCAAAGGATTACATCTTTTGAAGGCATTATCTGCCATAGTATCTTCTTAGCAAGGTCAACTGAATGCTGATTCCAATCTGAAATCAATATGACAGTGCTCAGAAATATACAACAGCAGTAGTAGACCTAGACAACAATAAAAATCTTCACCATAATTCTCGTCCAGGGCCAAATAGCAGCAACAGAAAATAAGTTATCATTCAATATGTATTTCAGACTAACCCCATGCCTTAGTCTCAATGACAGATTGACCCCCACAAGGAAGCTTAAATGGCAGCAAAGTAGAATGCACAACATGATTATTAATAGCTACGGCTTAGAAGAAAGGTTGACATCCTCATCCAACTAGCATTTTGACCATATCGTTGGCCATGACCCTCACCTTAACCTTCACAACTCTGCTTGCCTCACATTCAGGAATTAAAGTCTCTTTCAATGTCTCTGTCAATCTCTTTGTTTATCACCCAACTCTGCAACATGATATCTCACGCTGAGAGTAGATACAAACTCTCCATTAATGCAGCTCAATTCTGCGTTATGCTCATGCCTAGATTGAAAAGAAACCATACTCCCAACAAAGAGAAATGATACCTCACGCCATCATAGGGAAATGTATGAATTTTGCCATCAAATGAATTGATAAAACTTCATGCTTAGGGCAGATTACCAGCAATACTTGATAAACACTTTTCACAAACAATAAGTTGTTCGTTAATGAAACTTCCAGTTGTCCAAGCACAAACAACTAGCAAATTTCAAACTGCAAGAAATTTTTTCTTCAATGAAGACTTTACCAAATTTCCAAACCTCAATCTTTGAATCCAATTGCAAACTCTAAGCGACTCTGCCACATTACCAGTTAGGAAGGAATCTTTGACCATCGAAACTGATCTTCCCAAGAGGGTTTTCATCCTCTAGAGGCTAAGATGTACCTAGTTTGAACTCCAAAACCTCAAGGGTTTCAATCAGAGAAATAGAATAAACAGCATAGTACCATATGAGCTCTCAAACCCCTTTTATAAGTCTTAACAAGAATATTTCCAGAAACTCCTTTATAAAATCACTTTATTAATTAAATAAGCCTTATAATTTCGCAATATGATTTATTTTATTTTTATAACATTTCCGACAATTAAAGTCACATCTCAACATCCCATCATTTAAAACTTTCCATTCTCTTTCCAACGAGCTTTAATACTGAGGTGCTAGATAAATTAATTTATTTAAAATGGCAACCTTAGTAAAATTAATTAAATATAACTCAATATTACACCCAATTAATGGAAATGGCTGAAATGCATCGGAATTGAAAACTGAATACATAGGAGACGATGAAAGATGATAATTGGACCTGATTGGGTGAATTACTCTAAATAGATGCTCCCTCTAAGAATCTTGGAGAACACATCACGAATAACACCAAAAAGCGTCAAATAAGTTGTCTAAACCATATGACCTCACTAGTAACATCAAATTACCACTCTGATCAAGCTAACACACACCCAAAAGGTCAGTGTTAACAACAATGCAAGAGAACTTGAAAATGGGGACACTACAGTCCTCCCTTCCCAAAGATTGCTTGTCGTCAAATAATACCGACATAATACTAAAAACACCAAACTGAGCTGGATTGCAAACCAATGTAATCCTCGGGTCCCAAGTCAATCTCAAAAAAGAACCAACATGCTCACGTTGCGCCACTCTAATCATAACTATAAAACCATTGTGCCCAAACTCAACTCTCTTCTCTTGGAGCCCCCAAAACTAATCATCATCAAAACCCAAATTGAAATAAAATATTATTGAAATAAAATATTATTGATATAAAAAATATAAAAGTTTTAGTTAATTCTAATAACTAAATCCAATACTATTTTTTTTCAGCATGTGCAAAGGTGTAGTCGTAGGAGTTTGATAGGAGTAGAAATAGGTGAATGGTGCAAAGAAAAAAATGGTGAAAAGAGAAAAAATGATAGGTGATCTGAAGTAGATAGGGTTTGAATAGGTTGTAAGGTTTGGGTTTTGAGTGTCTTGATTCTTTGGTGGGTAGATTGCAGAAGGATTCTCTTCCTTTTCTCTCCTAAGAACCCACAAACCCCGTCTTGGGGATGCTCAAACCCAAAACAGATTCACAAATCTTTGTGGTCCTTTCCATGAATGTAGTGCATTTTGTAGGGAGAAGATCACTTCAATAGATCTTAATTCATCTCCCAAAAAGATGTTGTAGACTTTGGTCAATGATAATGCCCTGGCCCTTCGAACCAGATTGGATCTTGTACTTTCTCCTTATTTGTTTGGCAAAATGCATTTTCATTGGGTGATTTGAAGTGGTGTTGGTAGAGGATCCCATTGATTTTCATATCTCATATGCTTTTGTTAATGCAACATCGACGGATGTTGGGAATAAGTCCCTTATCCTTAGATTCTGGGGGAAATGTATACCATATGAGCTTTTTGTAAGGTGGACTATGTCAATTTGGAGCAATTTGGCTATTCCTAAAACTAAAAAGTTTGGACTTTGGCTTCTTTCTTTTTCACTTTAAATCCTCAAATGTTTGCAACTTTATGAAATAGAATGGTCCTTGGTTCTACAAAACAATTTGACCTTTTCATTTCTCTGTAGACCCCTTCCTTGAATCCAACAACTCTTAAAATTACCTTCATACCAATTTGGATTTGGTTGTAGAGTTTCCCCTTGGTCACACAATAAGAAGATTCATTAGAAATATGGTTGATTAGGTGTACTATTTTGTAAAAAAACATTCAAGTCAATGGCTCCAACAAACAAATTCACAAGGGTTTGTTCCATGATTGATATTTCTAAACGTGTGCCTCACTTTGTTAGAATCCACTCCTCTTTTGGAAACTAGAGTCAATTATTTAATTATGAAGGCTTACCACTTAGATGCTTTCAATGCCACATGATTGTTGCATGCATTGCAATTAAATCATAGAGTTTAAAGGCGATTAGTCTCAAAAAGTGGACTAAGAAGTTAGGCTCCCCAGATGCTGATTTCATTTGGCATGATCATGGTAAGTTCTTGGAAATTTAAAAGGAAACAAGGTTTGATCCTATGACTCTTGTGGATAGCTCGAATACTACAAAAACCCCTTGCATCATTGCCCCACCAGAAATGATATCTATGGTTTTAATTTTCTTTTTAAAAATGAGGGCAATAACTCAGATGATGAAGGTAATTTTCCTTTCATGGATGAATTAGATGAAGAGTCTCTCAATTCCCTTGACCATGATGATGTGGTTGTTCCTATCAAGATGTGCTCTTGAACTGAATCTACAAGGTGCAGCTCAAAACCATTAATATCATTCCAGGGAAGGACAAAAATATGCAGTGGAGAAACTCGAGATTGAAGGAAGGGATGTCATTGAGGAAGGCACTCAATGGACCATGGATGCTCTTCTTACTAGGAGTAGAAGGAAGGGCTTAGTAAAATGGGTTTGATGGCTTGTTTTTGTTTATAGAGTGTTATTGGTTATGTTTAGTCTTTGACTCTTTGTGCTACTCTATGATCTCTTACTCAGAAGTTCTATTCCAAGTCTCCTATTGGTTTCTTTAAACCTTATCTGCTCCTCTAAGTTAGTAATCTTTATTCTTTGTGCTCTCTCTTTGTGGGTCTTAAGTTCTCTTCATTTTCATTTTTTTCATTCATCGAGTGTGGGCCCTAACGCCACAACATACAAAATAAAAAAAAAAGAAAAAAGTTTTCTTCTTATTGCTATAAAGATTAATCTAATTGTTGTCAAGATTAAATTAAATATGATTTATAAATAATAATTATCTATATGAATTTAAAAGAATTTAAAGCAAAAAAATTAGTATAACATTTATGAAGATTATGATTATTAGAAATAAATAATATTATTATAAAATGTGATTAAAAATGTTAAAAGAAGTTATTAAAATATATGTATAAAATAATAAAACTAAAGTTCAAGTCATGAGGAATAGCTAGAAAAGGAAAAATAAATAAGAAAGCAATAAAGATGAAAATATAAAATAATGCAAAAATAAGAAAGTTGAGGTGATATTGTAATGGGTGGAAAATTAGGGTTAGGGCTAAATTAAGATAATAAAACCACTAAATGACCTAATTCACCATTTGATTTGGAAGGAGAGGGAATCTAATAGATCTAGCCTCAAAAGACTGAGATTTTGAGAAGATTCCAAGCTCTTTGGATAAGGCCTTTTTCTTTCTAAAGTCGAATTGAATTGTTTGTTTGATAATTAGGGCAATTGAAGTATTCTAATAGAAACAATATGCTACAGATGTTGCACGGAGCCATTGACTTGGATTTGGGCAAAATAAGCTGTTTGGAATATGCTCTCAGAAGTTTGACCTGATTTTTTGGGAGGTCCTTCGAATTTTTTACCATTGAAAGTTGAACCTATTTATCTCTGTGAACTCTGTCGATCCTCCTGGGCATAGCTTCGTACCTGTTTCCTGCACAGAGAGAGAGAGGGAAAATTGTTGGGGATAGGGGTTTGCCTTAGGTCAAACCCTGGTTTTGGAATTAACCATGAAATTGAATTGATAAATGTAATGAAAGACTGGGTAAAATATTTTCCTTTTGAGGGAAAGGCTGAAAATGATCGAAACACTAATGATGTGCCTTAATGAAGTTTTGTTTGACCTTCACAAAGGAATTAGGGTTTCATGTATGTTGCCTACAACATAGATTATGGATGTCATCTTCAATGTCTGAAACTTGACTTCACTTCAGCTCCAATGCTTGATGAAAGACTGATTGCTTGCTCACTTGAATTTGCTAGAGTGTAATTGAGATCTTGAAGTCTCTTAGGTTAAATTGAGAGGGGTAGACCTCCTTTTTTACTTGCTTGTCGAAAAACAAATTGAATTTCCGACACAAGCTGACACGGGATCTAGGTCCTTGCTAAAATTATGTGACGGTTATGAGGCCCCAAATTAGGCCCTTTTTGAGAGGACCATGGCCTTGGGTGCCATGGTCTTGGAAATCAGGGCTCTAGGATTGGGAGGAGTCTGTAAAGATAGTGAAAAAGCATGTTTGATAGGTAATGTGAGCAGAATCAGCACTTCAGTCAGTCCTTGGAAGCGGAAGCACCAAAGTGAAGTCCAAATGAGGACAAAATTGTAGGTGAGTACAATTTAGGACGCTACAAATATAATCAAAGAAAAAGGGTAATGGAATAATTCATAACAAACCAAAATGGTGATAATTAATGAGTCATGAAAAGGAAATAGATGGAAAAGAAAACATGGGAGAAAAGCAATTGATAAAGATAATTAGAGTGTAATTAGGGGAAGGACATGTCGGGTTGAAAAGCAAAGAAAAGGATTGATCAACCCAGATAATAATGGTAGACAAATAGATAGTCTAGGAGGAAGGATATGTGGAGATGGAAATTGATGAAAGGGTAGAATATGACAAGCGGGAAAGGAAAGTGGAGTTGGAGAGGGGGCATTGTTGTAATGTCTTATTTTATGTCCTTTCCAATTTCTTCCAGGTAGTCCAACTTTCTTCGAGGGTGCTTGTCTTTTCGGATTAGAGTTCCGATAGTGGCAGTGAATTTTGGAGATCAATGCTAGTTTCATGGTACTTTTCAGGTACAGTTTTGACATTTCAACTGCATTCGAAACTTCTTGGAGGAATACTCTAGTTTGGAAAATATCAAATTTATTTAGTTGGATCTTCAATGAGCTTCTGTATATGTTGGTACATTCAGAATTCACCTTTGAGCTATTTTTGTATTTTTTTGCAACTTTAAGTGGATGTGCGAAAATTCATTAAAATATTAAATAATTAATATGTAAGTTGTCAAAAGGTGAATTAAAAGTTGACTTATATTAATTATATATAAATGTGAATTGCAAGTGACTTCTTGATATCTAAGTCACATAGTGACATCCACCATGGCTACTCCCAGAGGGTGGATCCATCATCGCTACACCCATGAGTGGAAAGGAAATATATCACCTCTTGTGATATCAACCATCATGGCTTATCCATAGATATCACTTCACGTGATATCCACCATTATGGCTTACATATAGATATCTCCTCACGTAATATCCACCATTATGGCTTATCCATAGATATCACCTCATGAGATATCAACCATTATTGTGAGATTGTCACCTCACAATGTTGGTAAGATGCACAAGTGTTCATCATTGTGAGATCGCCACCTCACAATGATATTCACCATGGCTCATCCAGAGGGTAAACACACAAGTACAAGAAAATCACCACAAACTCTCTCATGTGGTGTTGTCATGGCGTCACACACATGACATCCACCATGAACCGTATTAGAGGGTGGAGATAAGGGCTTACACCTCAGGTCTCTCTCAAGGAGAAATGCATTAACAAGAGTTTACACTTTAAACTTCTCTCTCAAAGAGAAGAATGCATTAGAATAAAATATAAATATATATCAATGATGCTAAGATTCAATCTCAGCTAGGGCTTCATTCTTCACCATACCAAGCTTATCTCGAAAGTATACAAACTTTACTCTGGAGAGAGGCTTGGTGAGAATGTCTGCCGTCTAGACGTAACTCAACTAAATAGCATTTCTTTGTACCATATCTCTAGTATAGTGATATTTGATCTCCATATGCTTTGACCTATTATGAAATACAAAGTTGGAGTCTGCATCACACTTGGTGAGTCCCAAGCTCACCAAATATCCATCTATTCAGGGATGTCCCGACCTAGGTGTCAGCATAAGGGCCTTTCAGCCTACACACATGGAACTCCATCCCATGAATCATAGCTCTTTGACTGCTACAGTTTCCTGATTGCTAAAGAAACCATCTCGACATGGTCTACTCCCTTTGGATCAAAAAATGACCACAATTCTCGGAAGTCAACTGAAGCAGATCCTCTAGCTGCTCCCTCTGTCACGGAAGCATACCCTGCTCACATGGTTCCAATCATGGAAGATACCTTGCTTCAAGAGACTCTCATCATCTGGTATGATCTACATACGACTGAAAGTGCTAGATCCAAGACTCATAGAAACAGGGTTATCCTCCATTATTGTCTTCAAGTTTGATTACAGATCACTACATGTCAACACAATAAGACTAAAGAATATATGAGAGGGAGATGCATTAAGACGATGGATATCATGGTGGGGTGCAAGATGATTTGAGATGGCTATCATACACGATCTCTATCCCTCGGGTGAATTGTGACAAGTAGACCATCTTTCATGGATAATATAATTGTAAGCTTGGGAATCACGGGATGTTTATCGACTATCTTTGTCTGATAGGGAATGAGAATAGAAGTGGCCGCCCCCAATTTCATGTGCCAGTACGTAAATTCCCTTCCAGTGCACTGTCGTGGCTCTGTGTTGAATATTGCAAACTTGAAATCCGATTGCCTCACAAACCGCTTGTTCTGCAATCATCTTTCTAGCCTGAATTCCACGTAGTCCTCCCCCCACACGCTCTCCAGCTTGCCGCATGAGTAAATCGAATACAACACCTGGGCACCCTTCTCCGTCTACGTACTGTTCGATAAAACATCATCTTGGGCTGCCTCCATGCCCTCCACAACGATGGGCGGATACATTTGGAGGCTCTCCAAAAGTGTTGCGTGTAGATAATCTATTTGCTCCACATCCTCGAACTCAAAATTCCGCTCGTTGTTTATACTTCTCTTGAGGATGATAACATGGAGCTCTGCTAAAATCTTGGCTTCAACTTCCGGGTGCTGAGCCACCAACTAGAAGGAAAATGTCAGCCCGACAAAAAGCGTATCGTTGTCTGTCGTAATGAGACTAACCATCGACAAAGGGATCATGTCAAGAGAATAATCTCGTCTGCCTTCTCGTTCAAGTCGGATGTAGGTCCAAAAGGCGCCCAAGCATGGAGAATCATAGAGATCATAACTGACGGCGGAGAGGCGGGCGAGCAAGTCATCCACAAACTCGTAAACGATCACCTAGCCGGACATAAGACGAGCCTCGGCCCCGAGGCTCAAGAACTTCATCATTTTCCAGCAAAAGCGAGGTAGAATGGCTCTCAACAGTAGTGCCTCTACCGCCTCATCAAACACATCCAAGAATGGAACCGTGGTTAAATCTAAATCGAGTGAAGCGGGGTCAATCCCAAACCCGACCATGCATGTATCAAGTCGAAAGCAAGGTGTTGGAACACATCCTGCAGATTGAGGGGAATATTGTTGGCAACAGCGTGAGAGAGCAAGGGTATTGGTTTTTTTTGTGCACTGCTGCAGATAGGGTCGTGACGGTCTTGTTACGGAAGGCCAGAGAGGCGAACGCCAAAGTGATGAACTTATATTCATTTGCTTGAAGGGCTCTCCATCTTGAACAATAACGGAATCACCAAAAAGGTTGCCAAACATCTCCGTAAATTTATCCCCTTTTCCGAAATTATGGTATATCGTTTTCACTATGTACTCTATATTTACAGGGTTGGTTGTCAGTATCTTAGTTTTCCAAGGGCCTGGGAGCAATAGGCCAACTTGGAGCTCCCTTAAAACTTCCTTGCATCTTCCATTGGGAAAGTAGAATGATGATTATTATTGCTGCAAAAGACAGGGTAACCGGCGTCATGGCGATGCCTATAAATTCATTTAGCCTTCCCATTGCCACCAGTCTCAATTCAGTCCAAATATTGAAGCTATGGATCTGAGATACGACTCCCATTTATTGTCTCTCCTCTCGGGTTGAATCCATCTTATCACCAAGGAGCAGGCACAAGAAACGTTACTGCTTTAATACCATGTTGTTTTTAAATGCTTGTTTAACCACAGGCAATGATTTGCCCTCCCAACCATAGACAATTCACAATTGTCTCGCCCGAGCATCCTGGTATGTCAATTTGCAATTGTATTCCATTGTTATTATATCTTATTGAATGAGATCACATATCTCATTATATATGCGAGAGGTGACTTTTCACCAAGGGTCATCACACTTCACATGTGACCCTATTAATTTAATAATTATATTATTACATAATAATATAGTTATTTCATCTCACAATAATAATATAATTATCACATAATAATATAATAATTATATTATCAATCACAATAATTTTATCATCAATATAATAATATCAATAATTATATTATTAGAATATTATAATAATATAATTATATTATCTCAACCTTTATGTTATCTATGTCGGCCTGTAGGAATCCGACCATAGCTACAATAACATTAACATCTCCTCCAATGCTATGAGAACCAAATCCTTCCTTTGTTGTACACAAGGAATTATACAAATGTAGATAGACTAAACCCACCCTATTTCAAAGATAACACTATCCACAGGTATTGTCAAGGCCCCCCTCACTCTATGAAGGTACAAATTGAAATTGATGCTTTTCATGTAGGGTATTATATGAGATGATGAAAATCCTACAATCTTTGATGCCTCCAATGTCCAATTCGATTGTGTTACACACTATCTACCTAATGTGAAATGTGAGCCTTTGAAAGCCCCATTAGGTCTAGTATGGATGGCCTTGAGAGCACAAACATTTGATAGCATAATGCATAAAAAATGAAACTAATTGTGAACCTTTATGCAATATTAGTTAACACTTTATTTATCCAAAATTTCTTTATAATACTTATGCCTGTCTTGTAGTTTCTAGGATGCATAGAAGAATGTCTATAAGTTTTAAACCATAGGCATCTTACAAAGCAAGTCAAACTTCCTACGAAATCCCTAATAATCAAACCTTCCATGCATCCATGTTATTTCAATATTTGGCTTAAAAGGGAACAAATTAACTTGATTTTATCACCAACTCCAATACGAACAAGACTATTACACAACCATACTTTAAACAAGGAGTTAGGAGTATGTGTGAAATATTAATATTAAACATAGAATTTTTGTGTTTTGATTTTCGAACTGAAATCTATCTCTCCCTAGAAATATAAATATATTCTTGATAAAATTGTATTGATATTGAAAAAGGAAAGGATTAGAATGAGGCACCACATGTCTTTGCATTTGTTGGCTCTTTGTGGACTCCAAACTCACCTTGCAATTCTTAAAAAGAAATTGTTAAGTTGGAAACTCTTATCATTTTTGAAATAAAGAACAATCTTTTGTTCAAAACTCACAACATTCATAGGTGGTTGATAGACCCAAAAACTTTAATCCACCACTGGGTGTGTACTTTTGTTCAAGATGAGCAATATTGTCCACAAATCTATATGTGACATTGTTTTCTATACTTGCTAGTGACCAATAGTGAATCCAAAGAATTGCAATTCTCGTGGTAAAAGTTGAGCTCTAGTGTTGAATGCTCATTCTATAAAATGCCTTATTGAATGAACTTTAATGACGTTCATGGGACCAAGTGGTCTAAGAGATCAATAGAACACATTTCTAAAACTGTCTTCCCTTTAATTCAAATTCATAAACTTCTGCTGTATTCTACAACAGAATGTGACTACCCATTGTTGCTTGCATTCAAATTCTCAAATGTGTAATACAAAATTGTTACATCTTCCCAAGGCTAGTAACCGCTTTGATAACATATTTAATGGTGAGCAAACTGCATATACAGATTACACCATTATTGCACAAAAAGAAAAACACAAAATAATATGTAATATGATATAATTGATTCGGGATTTCAATATGTTAATTTTTTACACTACATTGCTATGGCTTATAAAGCCTTTATTTTCCCATACTAACTACTCAAACTCTTAGGAAAGGATCTCCAAATACTAATAGTCTAACTAATTTATTTGTTTTTGATTGGTGAGGAGGGATTTTTAGCTTGGCCTGACCCAAGTGAGTCCACAAAAGGGGGACCTCATCCCTGGCATGAACACACAAAATCAACTTGAATAGTCAAGACCCACAAGCATAGTAGCCCAGCAAGGGTACAAAGCTTGTGAGCACACTAGCCCAATGAGGGTTTGGAGCATAGTATGGTGCACTAAGTCACTTGGCATAAACACTAATAACATCAATGCTAAGGTTCAAACTTGTGAGAAGATTGGATCAGCAAGGGCACAAAGCCCATGATCACAATAGCCTGGGGTTTGTGGAGGGGGGGTTTGAACCTTGGTGGCACCTCAACAATGCCACACTTTAACCATTGCACTATGCCATGAAAGACAATATTCCAACTAATTTATTATTAAATATTACAAACTAACATTTGTTAGTTACTTTTTTATCTAACCTATATACTATAGATGTAATACTAATTCTGAAATAAGGATCCCTTGGAACTAGATATTGAAAATTTTCTTTATAATAGTGGTAAATATTTGTTCATCAATTTTTTCCCCAAACTTTTTGCTCTATAATATCGCTCAAAAACACTAATTGCATCAATTGAGCAGCAAAATTACACGGAAATAAAAGGTGTTGTCCTATGAAGGATAGTAAAATCTATGTTGAGCACTATCATAAGGGATTTAATTATGCATGTTAAATGTATAATTGCCACTGAATGGATGTTAAACTCTCTGTGCAGCTTTACTTTTTAATACTACTAATCCATTTTTATTTGTTTTGCATAAATAAGTGGATGGTAAGGCGTTGGATGTCTTATCTAGAACTAGAAGCAATGATTAATCTGATGGAATGGAATAATGATCCGCCTTGCTTCAGTCTTAGGTATTATAACTTGTGATCATGAAACCCACATACACATTTCATTTGTGTTTATTGAAGAAAATGTGTTGATTACTCACTTGTTTGGAATGATAGAGCAAATAACAACAAAGGAATCTCAAGAGACGTTCTAGTAGTCTTGCTAAACAAGCTAGAGGTATACTCTTGAGTTGGACATAGTCTCTTATCCTTAGGCTTCTTTCTTGTTAAGATTTGAAAATATTAATAATCTGGACCAAAGTATGATTATTTCTCTGTTTTTCCTTAGTGAATTTATGTATAAACCACTTATTTTAGCTGCTTTGCTTGTGTGTACTATAAGATTATATGATTAAGAAAAAATTATCTTCTATTTTATCACTATTTGTTGGATGTATTCTTAGCAGTATAATGCTACCAAGTCATCCAATCCAAGGAATTTAGGTGGACAGTGATTGTATGTGCCTTGTCATAATATTTCGTTAGAAACTATTGTACTTTAGTGCTTTGATTATAATCTTTACTTGCATCCATATTGCATGTGATACAATCTAATACATTTGACAATATAAGGCAGCTTGTTTATGCACTTGCACGTTCTCTCACCTGCTCTAGTACCAATGGCTTCTATAGTCAGACTTAATAGACCAAACAAATTTGACTCAAGAAAATTCAACAACTAAAAAAATTACATAAATTTCTTTTAAAAAAAATAAAATTTATGCAAAATTTAGTTACAAAATGTGTCAAATTAGTCCATTTCATTTCCATGCATAGCACAGGAACAAAACGATCATGTAAAATCTATAAACTTTTTAAAGCCTTTTGCATAGATGTGTACAGAAGTAAAGAACACACATCTTCCAAACTTTGGCATGAATATAAAGTTCTGTATGATAGAAATAAGGTCCAATACCATTTTCAGAATTAATATGGTATTTCAGTGTACTCATACAATGGTTCAAGAACTAGAGGACTAGAAGCACAAACCCAATAAATTTTGTGCTTATACTATTCTATGGGCCGTTTGGGCCAAACGTTTTCTGCTTTGACTGGCCAGTTCAACTGGCTATTTGCTATCCATGCTAGCAATTCTGAATTTTATGAGCTATCACAATTGGCAGAAGAGGTACAGCTTGTACATCCTGTGGATACAAATTTGCATGTTGCAGCATCTGATTCCAGAAAATAAATTTCTTGAGAGAAGAGCTCAAATTGCCAGGAGAAAGCAGATCACTGAATACCTTTTTAGTATGAAGGACATTTTATCTTTGCTAGCTACATGGATCTTCTATCTATGCTTGAGAAACTATTTTCAACCTAAAACAGAAATTGATTGCAGTTTCTTCCTAAGAAGGATGATGTTAAATCACACGTTGCACATTTTCTGATTTTACATGTCATGTGATATATGTTACAAGTCTTCACTGTCACATGCCATGCTACTATGTTGGATACTTGTTGGTCATGACATGTTATATTTGCCATCATATAGCGGTCATCTATTGTAAATATCAAATTTACTAATTATGCAGTTTTGAATTGTTTTTTTTTGTAAAGCACAAGATCTAGTCAATAACAGAAGCAGTCCAAGACAAATTATTTTCTGTTGGTTAGTGTTTTTCATTGACAATCTCAAGAATTTTTACTTCTTATCTCAGCCCTCTTAATTTTTAATTTTCTCTATAAGAAAATGGAACCTCGAACATGGATAAAGTGAACAAAATAACTATAAAATGAGAGCAGCACATCTAGACGATTTTAGACATGGTATAAATTATATGCATTTCCTTTGTGGACACAAAATCTTTATAATTACTTTATTTAAGTAGGGAAACTTTATGTTGGTGTATTTATTTATTTTGTGCATGCCAGGTCCCATACAAGTTATCTCCCTACTTGGAAGAGTTTGTTCATCTCACAACTGGATTGCAGGTGTGTTTTCCTTAAAACAAATGCATCTGGTATTATACTTTAAACCAAGAAGATTGCATAGGACTAGTACGCTATGTTACTGGGTACTGCTAGTAAAGCACGGGTCTTGGTATGAGTACAGCTTGGGTACTTCCTAAGGGCCGTATCTGTGTGTAGTTTCATGCATTAAAATCTCAGTTTCACTCTTTATTGTTTTGGGCACGCTGTTTCCTTTATCCATTTAGTCCCAAATCTAGCATAACTTTGTGACAGCATTTTATATCAGAATATGCCAGCATCATTTCTGTTGCATTTGTGAGTTGTACCTGTGAACATGGGGTTAGTAAACTTTATATCAGCATTAATGAGATTGATTTCAGTTGATTACATCATGCATATGTAGCAGCTGTTTGTTTATGTTTCATGAAATCACTTTCCTTGTATTGTTTATGATTTGACATTGTGTAAAATTTTTGAAAAATGAAATCGAACCAGTTTCTGCACTTGACACAGCTAGTGGGAGTGGCAATCCAATTGATTGTGGTTCAAATGAAATTGAACCAAATGTTGATGTTGACCTTGATGCTTTTGATGAAGAAGAATGTGAATATTAAATATTGTTTGTAATTTGATTTTTCATTGTGTAACAACATTTTGAGACTTGAGTATTTTCATTTTTGCCATTTGGCAATTGTGAGTATCACTGTTCTTATCATTTATATTTATAAACATAATATATATATTATGTTTAAAAATATAAATGATAAGAACAGTGATACTCATATATATATATATATAGTTCACATACTCGGATTTGGAGAGTACTCAGCAAGCCCAAAATTTTCAACTCAACAAAAACTCAGCAAATACTCAACAATTCTTGGCAAAAACTTGGCAACTTAGAAAGTACTAAAAATTAAAATCTATTAAAGAAACATATAGTTTTTGTAAAATTCAATTACAAAATGTATTAAATTAAAAATTTACTTCTCAAAAGAGAAAATGCATGGTTTTATACCTAAAACAGCATATGTGAAAAATGCATTTTAACCTGTCTTTTACTTGCGTCGACATTTCTACCCATGTTTTTTTGCGTCTATAAAAAAGTGAGAGTTAAACTTGTGAAAACTCGCCCAACAAAAAAGATAGAGAGTACTTGGCAACTCGGAGAGTACTCGCAGAGTTTGCAGACTATGCCCATACCAAAGCAAAAAAAAAAATGCCATACTGGGTTTTGATTCCTGTACCCACACCTATACCTGAATCGGTAACTTAGCTAGTATGGAAAATGTCAAGTAAAACCCATATGCTATTCCAATATAGGAAATACAAGCCAACATGTCATGCCCATGCAATCTGAAAGCTCACACCTACTCCACCATTGAATAGCCATACTTAACTCCATGTCACCCTGCAATTTTTGTACTTGACTACTGTTTCCAACTTGTTTGACATTTTTTTAAGACTCTTGGAAATATCCAAGGCTTCTCTAAGTTTTAGGGATGAGAGGATATGGAGATAGGTGGACGGGTTTTAGGGGTGCAACTTTTTCCCAGGTTTTGTGGACAGCAGTGTGCTGGCTATTAAATTAATGTACAATTTTTTAAAGATATTACATAATAAATAACAAAAAGTTACAAAATGCTGGCCCCAAAGGTCAAGCTGCCATAGTACTAGAGTCTTAATATGTATAGACCAAAACTAATTCCCCCAAATTCCAGAAAGGAGTTTAAAATCTTGGGGTACAACAACAAAGTGATCTCACTAAAGTTTGATAATCAAAATCATCAGCAGGTCATTGCTTGAAGACCACACCTAATACCTAAGTTGCCGGTATGGGTACGGGTGCGGGTACGGGTACGTGGGTACAGTACGCCGGTACGTTTGGGTACGTCCGTACAAAAAAATGTTAAAATCATAAATATATACATATTTGCAGCGTAAAGAGCAGAAATAAAAATTAAATTTAGAATCCCAAATATCATCCATATGCTAAACAAAACTTGGGAAAAAATTTATACAAATATATTTGGAAATTTTAAATATCCATTTGTCAAAATTTACTTACATAATAATTAATAATTTAACATTTTAAATAAATCATTAACATTTATGAATTAATTTTAAAATTAAATATTTAAAATTTATATAAATTTAAATCATTAAATAAAAATAATAAAATTATATTTCAAAAATTAAAATTAAATTGTAACTTCCTAAACCAAAAAAATAAACCTAAACCATAAATGATAAAATCTAGATTTTTTAGCTTATTATAATAAATAAATAAAATAATTTAAACAAACAAACAAATAAAAAAATAGATATAAATCGTAAAACTATAGCAAAACAAATTAACTCCTACATTGTCGTGACCTGTCTCTCTACCGGCGTTGAGCTCTGCCTGGGTCGTGTTGGGCTGTGCTTGGTCGTCGCTCTTTGTTCGTGGCTTCTCCCGCGTTCATCATCCTTCTTTGTGGCTTCTTCGTGCTTCTCCTGCATTCTTTTCTGCCGCCAAAGAGAACCACACGTATTAATTGTTGTTTTGCTTTTCGCCTTAAGGTTTATATTAAACCCGTTTTTCAGACTAAAAGCAAAACAAAAAAAACCCTCGAAAACGTGACGAAATCGCCATATCATTCCAAATTCGTCAGGATTCTTGGTTGGAAAACTGGATGCGTTTCCAGGGCTAAATGAAGGAACCCTATTCGATTCCACAAGGATTCCAGGATGATTCAGATTCAGAAACGAATCGTACCTGGAATCTGCAGGAAAAATGGACGTACTGGTAACTTAGCCTAATACCAATGATTTATAAACAATACGAATTGAAGAACATCTTAATGTTCTCTTGAGCATAGATATTAATTTTATCTATTTCTTTGGTAGTCCTCTTTACTTGAAGATCATTCCTTGCATGACATTGATGTTCATTGTAATGTCCCCTTTTGGGATTTCCCTAAATCTTGCCTTAGATTACTATTCTCAATTGATAAGGGAGGGTTAGAGGGAGGGTTCCTTTATCTTCTTAAAGGGAAAACAGTTTGCCGGTCCCTTTATTGTTTTCTGTTCTACTAAAATATTCTCCCTTTTGATTCTTTTTTCATTCAGATCAGAGTGTAGATCGAACTTCTGTATATATCTGCATATTAATCTATTTGTATGTGTTTTCTATCTGCATATTAATCTATTTGTATGTGTTTTCTATCTGCATAAGGAATTCACTGGTAATCATACCCAGATGCTGTTATAAGCAATCAGTCAATTTCGGTGTGGCTTTCTGAAGGTCTATGTCTTTAAGTTTGATCCGCCTGTGATGTTGATGTAATTCTGAGTGCAGTCTATTTCTTTCCAACCGATTCATGTATTATGGATTAAGTATGACTGTCTTACATATTGCAGTCTATATTAATATTACTACTGAATTCTGCATAAGAACATTATCAGGCTTCATATATTAAGCATACATATTAAGCACATCCCCAACCAAGAACAAAGATGTTACTGCCCGTAACTTAATAACAGTTCTGATTTGATCTGATCGATGGTGATCTCCTTGGATGCTTGGATTCCTTTCCTTTATATCTCTCAATGTGAGGGAGGGGTCACACCTCTTCACCATGTATGCCCTTTGGCAAGAGGCACACCCTTTCACCATCAGCACCCTTTGAAAGAGTGCAAATCTTAATTATTTCTGCCCCTTTGAAAGGGACAACCTTTCACAATCAGATCTGCACTTTTATTTAAATTAGATCTGCACCTCTGATTCCCAAATTATCCCCCTCAAATGAGGTTCTCTTCTCCCTTTTATATCTCATGTTTGAGGGAGTCACAACTTTTCATTTCATATCTTTGACCATTCATTAACCAAATTAAAATTTAATTATATTCTTTTATATTTTAATTTTAATTTTACTATTATCATCTACTATTAAATTGTATTTCAAAGTGGGGACATTACATTCATCCAATGGGATACCTTTATCGAAACAAGACAAAGTATAGTTCAATCCCAATTTGGGCATAGGTTCATCTTGTTTCTTCATATTTCTTGGGTTATCAGCAATGTTTTTCAGCAATTCTTCTTGTGGAATAGTTTGTTTTTCCTCATTTAGATTCTGAGTATTTGCAATAGAGGGGTCATTGATTCGATGTTTCCTAGTATTTGGATGGTTCTATTGGTGTTCCGAATTTGGCTGCCATTCTGCATGCTTCAAGTATTTCTTGTGCAATGTGACAGATCCTTTCTGCATAAACTTGTAAAATTATATCTTTTGGGATATTGAAAACATTGTAAACTACGAATAAACAAAGGAGAAGATGACTTAGGAACAACTCATGGGTTGTTAGCTTTCCAAATGCATGAAAGAACTTTAGTAGTCAGAACAAGCCAAAAATTAGAATTATCCTTACTCAGTCCATCAATTTGACCTAACAAAATATCAAGCCACTCAATGTATTATTCTTTTTGAGCCCAACTATCACACCCAACAAGGAGCATAAGACAACTACTTTTAGCAAAAGGACAATGATGCAGGAGCATCTGAGCTTACGACGAATCCGACTAACAAAGTTGGCTTGTTTTGATTTTTTTTGTGTTTGCGGGTACTTTTGGTTTTGTTTGTAGGTCCTATATGTAATGTCCCCATTTTTCCTGTGATCACCCAGTTGCACAGTCTTGCCTGTTAGTGAAAGATGCCGACTAGGATGGCTCAATTCTGATTTGTTTGTTTCAATATTAATCTTTGACCAGCGTATTAATGCCTTGAGGTTTTGAAGGAGTTTTATGTTTTTTGAGTTTTTTTGAGGTTTATGCTTTGGGTTTTTACAATGCAAAAATGAATAACAATAGCAATACATAAAATAATTGACTGAAAATGAATTTCAGACTTCTGATTTTATTTATCAGCAAAGAACAAATGGAAATAAATAATTATTTTTATCAACCAAGGCAATAATGGTCTACTAGGAGTCCAGTGCTGGGAATTCAAGGTGATTTATTGGCTTGAACAGGTGGAAATATTGATTGAAGCACCTCCAGCTGCAACTAATGTCTCCATTGAACTTTATTCACCTACTGAATAATTATCTAAAATACATTTATGAAGAAATCCTAATTCCAATGCAAATCCTGAACTTTCCCCAGTAGAGACTCCAATTTGATGTGATTTCTACCCGCTAATTTGCTTCTGTAGCTCCAGTATGAACCAATTTCACCAAATAATTTTCTAATTCTTCTTATTTGCTGCTAACAATAAGTTTTGTACCTAAGAGCCAATTTAAAACCCTTGTATTTATTATTTTGAAACCCAAGGCTGCTCCAAAGGGTACGATTCAGCTAGGGAGAGAATGGCTGGCCACAAATTGCCACAAAACTCTGAAATAACTCCAAATACCTGCCCAAATCTGAAAATCAGGCTGTAACCCTGCTGTAGCTGCTATCAAACTCTGAATTTTGGCCCTTATTGGCAAGATATGAACATTCCAAGCAAGTCAATAGCTCAATCATGAGGGGGATTTCATCCTCTCACCCAAAATCTGAAGGTTTTCGTCTTCAAATTTAATTCAGACTCCTGCAAGAATCATTGCAGACCTGCAAATGCACAATGCTCTCAAAACAATAATCTCCAGTAATGCCAAATTGTACGTACAATGCTCTTTTAGCCTCCTCAACTCTAAGTCAAACTTCTCTTGGCATTATTTAAAGATTTTAAAGAATATTCCCTTCCCTCATAAAGCGGCCAACTTGAGGGTAAGCTCCACCATGAGCATTAACTACTTTTTTAAGTTATAAACTTGCCTAGGAAATCGAGCCAAGGGGTGCATTTTATGGTTTTAACTTTATAAAGTTACTTTTATTAAAATTCTCTATTAATAGAAAAAATAACTTATAAGGTTTTATAAGCTTTTAATATAAACTTTATTGAATAATTTCCCACCAAGCTCCAAAATTGGCTAAGTATAGCTCCTCCTGGTGAGCCAAACATCTCCTAACCACATCATTTGCTTCTGGAGACGGCTAACATGCAAATCTACCCCTCCTGGATGGTGACTAGAAAAGAGGGGATATGATAGTCCTCCCTTCCCGGGATTGCTTGTCCTCAAGCAACTGAAGAGCTGGATGCTGCAAAATCGCTTCTCCTTCCCAAGTGGCATCCTCTATGGGCAAATCCTTCCATTTAACCAAGTATTCATGGATTACTCTATTCCATAAATTCCTCTCAGGCTTATCTAGGATCTCAACTGGTACCATAACCATCTTCCCCTCCTCATCCGAGGGTGGTAATATTGATGAAGTCACTGTACCTTGTCCAATTGCCTTCTTATGGCAAGATACATGGAAGACATTATGAATTTTTCTCTCTGGCGGTAGCTCAATCTCATATGCCACTTCCCCAACTCTCCTCAACACACGGTATGGACCATCAAATCGGAGTTTGAGCTTCTCTACCCCACTCATCTTCAAAGTACTCTGTTGGTAAGGTTGGAGACGCAAGAACACCATGTCTCCAATCTCAAATGACCTCTCAATCCTATGGCGATCAGCATATAGCTTTTGCTGATTATGGGCTCGCTGAATGTTCTCCTTAAGTGACTTAAGAATCTCTTGGCTCTCCTGAAGCGATCCTGTGCTAATGGTGCTCTACTATCCCCAAGTGCCAAATCCATAAATGTCATAGCATCATAACCATATAGAGCAGGGAAAGGAGACATATCAATAGATATATGATGTGTTGTATTGTAGCAAAACTCTCCTAAATACAACCAACTAACCCATGCACATTGCTGTCCTTACACATAGTTGCGCAAGTACCCCTCTATCCATTTATTCACGATCTCAGTCTGACCATCAGTTTGGGGATGGTAGCTAGTGCTAGGTTTCAACTCTGTGCTAGTGAGTCTAAACATTTTTTGCCAAAAAGAACTCATGAACTTGCTATCATGGT
The DNA here is from genome assembly GCF_030272615.1 of Cryptomeria japonica. NCBI lineage: Eukaryota > Viridiplantae > Streptophyta > Pinopsida > Cupressales > Cupressaceae > Cryptomeria > Cryptomeria japonica. The sequence continues at coordinate 552,665,049 of NC_081407.1, read as the reverse complement.
CACTGACAATGGTGTTCAAAAGACCATGAAACCAAAATACCTCTTTGAAAAATACATCAGCAACCTGTGAAGCTGTATAATCTGCTGCTATGGGAAAGAAATGAGCATATTTGGTCAACTTGTCTACTACTATGTATATACAATCTTTCCCTTGCACCTTAATCTGATGATACCCTGATCGAAGATCAATCTTCGAGAAATAAATTGCGACGTAGCTCATCCAGTAGCTCATCAATGCGTTGAATGGGATACCGATTTTTAATGTTTTTCTTGTTGAGTGCACGATAGTCAATACACATGCGAAGGGTCCCATCTTTCTTCTTCACCAACACTACTGGATAAGCAAAAGGGCTGGAACTCTGTCTAATAAATCCCATATCCAGTAGTTCTCTAATGGTCTTCTCTATCTCGTCTCTGTAGGCCTTAGGATGGCGGTATGGAGTGGTCATGACCGGCTTGTCTCCCTCTTCTAGCTCTATCACATGCTCAAAGCCTCTATCAGGTGGTACACGAGATGGTATATCACCAAATATCACCACATGCTTATCTTAAATATGCTGGATATCTATATGAAAAGTTTTGCCATCCTAAGATGTGGGTGCCTTAGACGAGATAAAGCACTGTGTAGCCCAAAGGATGTCTCGGTGCCTGATAATAGTCTCCATCCTGCGTGAAGAAACCTCCTTGGGGCCTCCATCTGACAATGCCCTCAATATTCTCTTCTTACCATCAACTAGAAACTCCAACTACATCCTGCGGTGATCTATGACATATCTACCAATCCCCTGTAACCACTGCATACCAATAACTACATCATAATCCTCTAATGGTAGAACATAAAAGTATCTGTCAATGTGTACTCTCCCATCTGAATACCGAGCTGAGGAATCCTCCTGGTACATCCCAACATTGCACCATTTGCAACCTTTACTCCAAATCCTGAAAATTCCTTTGACTGTAACCCACGTTTCTGTACCAGGTGCTGATCAATAAAATTATGGGTTGCTCTAGTATCCACCAAACACACTACATGTTGCCCCTGTACATTTCCCTTGAGTCGGAAGGCGTGGAACTTAGGATAGCTCGAAAGTGTGGCCATAGTATCATTGGCCATAGCCAGCGTATCCATAGGATCAAGCTCAATCTGTGGTGGCTCATTATGTACTCTCTCATCACCAGTGTCCTGTATATGCTCATCCTCCATGTCTGAGCTCACCTCAATGAGATGGGCTTTGCCTTTGCCAAGGCATCTGTGACCCGGTTCCGAGGGCTCCTTGCAAGTAAAGCACAACTTCTTTCTTCTCAATTCATTCCTAGATTCCTGATCAATCTTAGTAGAAGATGTGTTTCCTGTCTGCGGATTGAATGACTTTTGGAAGGGTTTGGAGTTCCTGGAAATGTTTTTGTTTTGCTGAAAAGTGGAGGGTGGAGGTGAGCTATCCAAGTCTAATGTAATCTGTACGGCCTCCTGCAGATTCTTAGGCTTTAAAGCCTTGACTAAACCATGGAGTCTCTCATGGAAACCCTCGATGAAAAGCATCATTACCCTTCTATCGGGCGTCTCTGGCACCATCACTGCTATACGTTGAAACTCATTAATATAAGACTCCACATGTCCTGATTGCTTCAATAGAGCTAAGCCCTGTAATATAATTCCACGTCCTTCCTGTCAAGCCTGGCCATCAGTCTCTCTGTGAACTTTGAGTATGAATGAATGAGAGCATGGTTCTGAGTGACCAATCCATGGTGCCACCAATCGTATGCAACTCCCTCTAAGTGTAGGACAACAAAGTGAGTGGCTTCATCTTCAGCTATAGGTTTCAAAGATAAGTATATGTCCAACTTATGGACCCATGCTCGTGCACTAATGGAACCACTGCCATCAAATGTGGATAAGGTAAGTTTGTCTGTGGCTTTCTTCAAATAATTATTCCATTGCTGTTTGGGCCATCTATTGTTTTGTCCCCTCATAGAATCTCTACGCTGCATACAATATTGATGTAAAGGGAAAGCATCCCTGACGTGTATCGGAAGTTGAGCCCACTCATCACTGGCGGCCATAACTGTATCCTAAAAAGTCACTTCATTTTGTGGATCAGCCAATGGTGGTTCATCTCTAGGAGTGAACCGAGGAAGCATAGGTCTATCGGTTGTTCTAGTATGTGTCCCGTCTCTATTTGGTGAAATAGATGCACTTCCCAGGGAAGATGTGGTCCTATTGCTGCCATGACTCCTTGGAGGTGAAATTGATCTGCTATGCCTTCTATGTCTATCCCTGTGGTTTCCCAAATCCATCCTATCCAGTGTATCCTGTAATCTGTCAAGAGCCTAGACAATTCTCGGCTGCGCATCAGCCAAGCTTCTCATAATTTCGTTAGGATCAAGTCGCTCCCGTCTTCCTTCATTCTTGTTATTCCCTTGATCAGCCATATTATTCTCTGCTGGTTGTTCAGATACAAAGTTCAAATCCACCTGAGGTCTTTTGCGTGTGTAGAACCTGTAAGTGCCAAATCTGCCTCGATACATAGAATCACTTCGATGACCCCCAGGTTGGCAGGATCATCGCTCTGATACCACTGAATGATGCCGACAAGGAGATGGCTCAATTCTGATTTGTTTGTTTCCATATTAATCTTTGACCAGCATATTAATGCCTTGAGGTTTTGAAGGAGTTTTATGTTTTTTGAGTTTTTTGGAGGTTTATGCTTTGGGTTTTTTTGACAATGCAAAAATGAATAAAAATAGCCATATATAAAATAATTAATTGAAAATGAATTTCAGACTTCTGATTTTATTTATCAACAAAGAACAAATGGAAATAAATGATTATTTTTATCAACCCAAGCCAACGATGGCCTATGAGGAGCCCAGTGTTGGGAATTGAAGGTGATTTATTGGCCTGAACGGGTGGAAAGATTGAATGAAGCACCTCCAGTTGCAACTAATGACTCCATTGAGCTTTATTCACCTACTGAATAATTATCTAAAACAAATTTGTGAAGAAATCCTGATTCCAATGCAAATCCTGACCTTTCCCTAGGAGAGACTCCAATTTGATGTGCTTTCTACCTACTGATTTGCTCCTGTAGCTCTAGTATGAACCAATTTCACCAAATAATTATTGGAATTCTTCTTATTTGCTGCTAACAATAATTTTTGTACCTAAGAGCCAAGTTAAAACCCTTGTATTTATTTTTTTGAAACCCCAGGCTGCTCCAAAGGGTACAATTCATCTAGGGAGAGAATGGCTGGCCACAAACTGCCACAAAACTCTGAAATAAGTCCAAATACCTGCCCAAATATGAAAATCAGACTGTAACCCTGCTGTAGCTGCTATCAAACTCTGAATTTTGGCTCTTATTGGCAAGATATGAACATTCCAAGCAAATCGATGGCTCAATGATGAGGGGGATTTCGTCCTCTCACCCAAAATCTGAATGTTTTCGTCTTCAAATTTAATTCAGGCTCCTGCAAGAATCATTGCAGACCTGCAAATGCACAATGCTCTCAAAACAATAATCTCCAATAATGCCAAATTGAACTTCTCTTGGCATTATTTAAAGATTCCAAAGAATATTCCTTCTCTCATAAAGCGGCCAACTTGAGGGTAAGCTCCATCATGAGCATTAACCACTTTTTAAGTTATAAACTTGCCTAGGAAATTGAGCCAATGGGTGCACTTTATGGTTTTAACTTTATAAAGTTACTTTTATTAAAATTTTCTATTAAAGAAAAAGTAACTTATAAGGTTTAATAAGTTCTTATTATAAACTTTATTGAATAATTTCCCACCAAGCTCCAAAATTGGCTAATTAAAGCTCCTCCTGGTGAGCCAAACATCTCCTAACCACATCATTTGCTTGTGGAGATGGCTAACAGGCAAATCTACCCCTCCTGGATGGTGACTAGAAAAGAGGGGACATGACAGTTAGCCACCTCCACAAGCAATTACAAAGGCTAGGGGATGATTGGTTAGCCAAAGGGGACTTACACTTAGTCATTTTCTTGCTTTGGTGAGCTTTATAATAAAACTTTATGATATAAAGTTATAAAGTCACTATTTTCTAAAAATAGAAAAAGTTAATTTAAAAAGATGTTTTTAATGACTTTATAATAAACCTCTTGGCACACCTCCCTAGGTGGCTATAACTTTTAAAAAGTGACCAATTTTTCATGTGGAGGCAACCATCAACTTAGGCGTTGGATTAAGGAGAGAAAAGATTCCTTTGGAATCTTTTTAAGATGCCAAGAAGAGGTTCGATTAGGGCTGGGAGGCATAAAAGAGGTTGTACATGGCATTTTGGTCATTATGTTATGGTGATTTTTGGAGAATTCTTCATCTTCAGCAAGTCTACAACACTTGGGCAGATTTCTGGAGTAGGTTTGGGGACGAAAACCTCCATTCCAGGATGTTAGGACGAAATCCCTTGCACCAATCAGCAATTTGTTTAGCAAAGGAAGCTCTTATCAGGTTAGTAGAACCAAATTCAAGAGGTAATTGGAGTAATACAACATCATTAGGGTCTGATTTTCAGATCTGAGTAGGAATAAGAGACATTTCATTGAAAATTGTGCCATTTTGGAGCCAGCCGTACAGTTCCTAGCTAGCCGTACCATTTCAGCTTGCCTGGGGTTTCAATAAAAATAAAGAGGGGTTTGCAGCTGGTTTTTTGTTCAAAAAATATATTCAGCAGTTAATAAGAAGACATCAAAGGTTTGTTTAGTGATATTACATCATTCTGGAGCTATTTCAGCAAAACAGTGACGAAAATTCAGTCATTCCTGGAGATCCTACTTGGCAAGATTCTAGAAATTGCACTGAACCTGATATTTCTTCATAGATTTGTTTTTGGTAATTATCTTGGAGATGAATAAAGCTCATTGGAGTTATTAGTTGCAGTTGGAAGGGCTTCTATCATTCATTCTACCCATTCAAGCCAATAATTCTCCTTCAATCCTAGCGCTGGATGCCTGGTAGGCCATTATTGGCTTTGATTGTTGAAAAATAATTATTTATTTCCATTTGTTCATTGCTGTTAAATAAAATCAGAAGTCTGCAACTTAATTTCAGTCAATTATTCTTTATGAATTTGCACTTGTATTCATTTCTACATTATCAAAGTTTCAAGCATAAACCTCAAAAAATCCAAAGAACACAAAACTCTGCATTGAAATCAAATCATTTTTCGCTGGTCAAAGAACTTGATTGAAACAAACAAATCAGATTGTGCCAATATCTCAGTTGGCATCTTTCACTATATTAGGTCTATTTTAGCTCTTTACAACAAAGTCTTGACAACAATCTTTGCCTTATCTTCCTACTTTACTCTAGCTATCTAACATCTATCAAGTATTGTCTGCTACTAAAGCTCTCACTACTCTTGAACTATTAACCATTAACCCTTACAAATGAAGAAGTGGAGCCTTATATAGTGCTCTCGTTACAATGAAGGACCAGGATCAAATCCTCATTGATGGCCAACATTGAAAGATAGAAACCCTAATTAGGGTTTGTTAAACCCATTACAAAGTATTTAATGCTTGACCAATGATAAAATTACAATAAAATTGACACATGTCCATTGAATATTCGACCAATAGATGGTGAGGGTAGGTGCATTGAACTTTGTGCCCATGTGGTAGTTATCCTCTTTGATGGGTGAGTCAAGTACATTGAATCTAGACGCCTTAGCTTGGAATAATATGATTGGATAAGTGATGATTGGACATAACCTTATCTTGCTTGGTCTTTGCAACTCATCACAAAGATAGGTGAATGAGGCATATCTCTTCATACTCAACATTTCCAAGCTCAATCATGAATGAGATGAAGATAGGAGATATTCTTAGTTGCCTCATCTTCTAACTTTGATTAACTCTTCTGAAACTATCTCTTGTCTTGATCACCTCCGCCCTAGAGCTCCCATCTTTGATTAGCCTTGCTATTCTAGCAATGATTCTTAAATTTCAAAAGGAAATTCAAGATTGTGCGAAATTTCTTCCTAGAGTGCTTGATCTTCCTGGTTGATATTGCTTGGAGTTCGTGATGATGATCTCATCAGCTGCCTTGTATGAGCTTGAGACTTAGAATGTTGCAATGGCCTAGATGCTCCTCCATATGCTAAAGTCTTGAATGGTGTGATCTTGATATTGAAGGTAAGTTGATGAGCCTTCATCTTGGAGCTAATCCTCATCACTTTCTACTAAGTTCTTCTATAGGCTAAATCTCTTTCTCTAGCTTGCCTTAAGTATGTTGAGGTGTGAATGCTGTTCATCTTCACCTTGCTGTCTTCTTGATATCTACTTCTTTGGGTTTGAACACTATGAACTGATCTCCCTCATATCCTCGTCTCCCTCAAGTGATGAAGTTCTTTCTTCCTTGCCCTCACAAGCTGAAATGTAAACACGCCTTGATCAAGAAGAGAAGAAAACAAAATTATTCTTTAAATTTGTAAACGATTTCCCTTTGCTTAATCTTTGATTTTCATCTCTAAAGTTTGAATTTACAAATCTGATTTTCTTTGTTTTAATGTTTGATTAGATAGGTTTCAAGCTAGGTTGCAGGGAAACGTCTTCCTGACCACCTAGTAGGCGTACTTGGTATGGGTTTGCGTATCTAGTACTGGAGGCGTCTTAGGGTTCGTTGGTACTTTTGAGAGACATGGGTGGGAGTTGTGTGTAAGTTTCCCAACGAATCCCGATTGAAAAAAAATCAAAAACCCAAATCGTGATTTTTTCCGTGCCTCAAAACATTGTTGCGGGCCAAAAAAACACATCCGTAGCCATTTGTATGCCATGCAAAGGGGTTTTGCAGGCGAACAATGTGAAAAGGGTCTGATAAATATTTCCGAGCACACAGCAGGCTACGCGATTATGTATATATTATTTAATAATTTTGGGCTTTTTTCGTTTTGCGATTTCGTCCTGATTTTTGTCTCTGCGAATCCGGAATCATTATTCACGATATTCACAGTTTATATACTATGAATGAATCGCATAAATTTTTGTGCGATCCATTCACAATATATAAATTGTGAATGATCATCACAGCGATCCATTCACACTATATAAACTATTAATTTTTTAATTTAATAATTTATTAATTCAAAAATTTGTAATAACTAGTATTAAATATATTAATATTTTATATTTTTACTGATATAAACTATTAGTGTATTTTATATTAGTTATTACAAACTAATAAATTTTTAGTTTTAAATTTTTGTTTTTTAATATTTATAATTTTATAATATTATATTTTTGTCTATAATTTTATAATATTATGTTTTTGTCTTTGAATTTATCAGAAATTTCTGATAAAATATTACAATGGTTGTATGACATTTTGATTTCACTCATTTCACATTTATGTACCGAAACCTCGAAGTTAATGTTAATCCTTGTTTTGAAAGTTCAATGTCGTTATATTTTCAGTTTTTCTATAAATTATTAAATTATAAAAAAAAAATTTGGTGTCTCCAAGTACCCATGTCTCCTATTATCTAAAATAGCTGTACCGGTACCATTCTGCAACATTTCCAAGTACCCCCGTACCCATGCAACCTTGGTTTCAAGTGACAAAGGAAGTTTGCTGATTTTAGGGGTCAAAGGAAGTTCACTCTTTAGCATGGACAAAGGAAGTGTTATGGTGAAAGTTTGTGCTTTGAGGGAGGTGTTGTGCTTTGCACACACTCCCCGTCGCCGACAGGGTCCTCCTTTTTGGTTTCCGTCTCGCCTCTGGTGTGGGAATTTTTTTGATTTTATTCGCAAGGTAATGCTGCAGTTAGAAATGTGAGGAGATGATCTTGCAGGAGAGTAAGCCCGCCCACTTCCTTAGTCCTGAGGAGTTCGTGTCAAATGCCAATCATGATCATGTTCGTGAAGAGAAAGATGAATCATGAACTATGAAGAGATCACGATTGTTGTCGAATTGACGACCCTCATTAGCAAGTTGAGGGTCTGAATCACGATTTGCCTTTTGGTAAAATTGCAAGGCGAGGGGTGAATGCAAAGAAGGAGAAAATGTTAGAAAGTCTCGTAAATTGATGTTCAAAATTCTCACAAAGGAGACTATTTCGGCTAAGTTGGCCGAATTGCAAAAGGAGATGTAAATTTGAAAATCGCCTAAGTCCCCCAGTTTACAAAAAATCGGCTAAGAGGGCAAAAATGTCAATCATTTAAAACCTTGCAAAAAGGCCTTGTAGGCCGAAATCGTGAATGCAAGAGAAAAGGTGATTAACTTTAAATGTTGCAAAAAGGTCTCAAAGGCCGAAAATGCGAAATCGCGTGAAGAAGCATTATTTCAAAATCACTTTAAAAAATTGCAAAATGGCCTCTTGGGCCGAAAATGATAAAGAAGGCAAGTCACTTTAATGCAAACTTTGCAAAAAGGCCCTTTTGGCCAAAGTGTCACAAGTGAAAAGGCGTTTTCATAAAATATAAAATTTGCAAAAACCCTCTTTAGGCCGAAATCGCGCAAGTAAGAGAAAGGCGTTTTCATAAAATGCAAATTTGCGAAAACCCTTCAAAGGCCAAAATTGCGCAAGAGAGAGGGCGTTTTAACTAAATTTCCAAAATCCCCCTCTTAAGGCCGAAAACGCGAAATAAAAGAGATAGGGCAAATAAACTTTAATTCATCTTTGCAAAATACCCCTTTGTGCCGAAAATGCGAAATCGTGTGGAGAAGGCGATTAACTTTAAGCCTTGCAAAAAGGCCTCAAAAGTTGACAACGCGAAATCGCGTGGAGGCAAAATAACTTTAAGCTTTGCAAAAAATAGCCTTTCAGGCTGAAGTTTGAAGAAATCACACAAGTAATAGGGGGCATTTTAACTACAAAATTTGCAAAGAGTCATTCCTGGCCGAAATCTCCAAAGTCGCGCGAGTTCTCCAAAGAACCCTCTTTAGGCCCGAGTTTTTGCAAGATAGAGGGCGTCCAAATTGCAGAATGGAGGGGGTCAAATCCGCAAACGCCTTTTCCAAGCCGAGGTTCGAAGAGATCGCGGGGTTAACCTTTTATTCACCAAGGCACCCAGAGTTTCGAAAATCGCAAACATTAGCATTTGGCCGAAAGTTATTCTACATTGGGCAAAGCTTTTCCACCAGGTAAGTTCAGATTTATCCTTTAAGTCATTAAAATTGTGCAAAATGGTCATGATAATTAAACTAGGGTTAGAATGTAGGTGAAAGAGTGAAAACTTTGCGGGTTATGATTTAAGAAAATATCAACATAACATGTAACAACAACCAACTAGGGAAATCAGCCTTTAGATTGGAATTTCGGACTTAGAGAAATTTTGGAAAATTCTAGTCTAAACTAAAACACAAAACACTCTTTTCCAAGTGCATTCTCGAAAAGATCAGCAATTATCAAAACATTCAAACACTGAGTCGCAAGCCAGAGCGTTTGCAACTTTCCGCCATTATCGATCAGAAGGAACATTTTGAAACCTATTCCAAGCAGCAATGGTTAAACAAAGCCAACCTGACTTTCAACTTCAAATTGCATCTAGTTTTCGGATGATCAGGCTTTCTTTATTGAAATGACATGTTTTGTTTTAGCATATGTTCAAATTCTAATTTCCTCGTTGCTCGTCAATTTTAATGCTAATGCCGACCTCTGTTTTGGCTAACCCGTTTTGTTGCTTTATCTCATCTCGTAATCCGTGTTCAGTTGCACAGGATAGATGTCTAAATTGGCCATTGAGTCCTCAAAGGCACCTGACGCAACTGGAACCTCCCAGATTTCCAAAGCTGACATTCCCCGCAAGGTCGAAAAAATGAAGTACCAGTACCAAGGGGGAGGAGTTAGGGAGTTGAAGGTCCAGAGTGTATGGGAGAACATAGGAGACATGGACCTGGGCCATATTGATATCTAGGATTTCAGGAATAGGGTGTACTCTCCAAATGCCTATGGCAAGCCCAGACGGATGATGGAGAGTGGTATTGCTTAGGCAGCTGGTTTCCCTCCGGTCGTGCAGAATTATGAATTAGTGGTTGAGGCTGCTAAACATTATCAGACGAAAACCAGGTTAGTGGTGCTAGAGGGGATGGTACTAGCTGACTTCACGCCTGAAGCCCTTGGGGAAGCATTTGATATCCCATTCCCAGATAATCCCATTGCCACAACTATTGATGAGGTGCAGGTCGTTTATGACATGAATCCTGCTAAGTGCAAAACATTGATAAACGAAAAATGGTACAAAGAGAGAAGACCCCCAAGCATTAGAATCAGTAAAAAGACCCCAGAAGCGATTTTCACTACGAGTACGGTGATATGGTTACCTTACTCAGCCGGGTCATGGGACTTCCTCAATCTAATATTTTTGAGGAATGGATGTTCTACTTCACTGAGTAGGTCTTCGCTGGGAAGTCTAAGTTCGACTGGGCTCAGATCATCAGCGACAATATCCATACACAGTTGGTTGAGCTTGAAGAAGAAAGGTACTTTACCATGACTTCCTACTTGGTCTACATGTTTGCCCAACACCAACTGCTGACGGGGTTAATTAAGAAAGGTGAGATCGGGAATGGGCCGAATCAGGCGAAGGTACACGACTGCTACCCTCAGTTGCATTATTATGACATTGCCCAAAGAGAAAAGAATAACATCACATACGCAATTGGTCAGTATGAGCGTGTTAATGATGCCTTTACAATGTGCCTGGTTAGATTAATGCAAGGAGGATTGCATATAAGGCTCTCAGAGCAGGCTATCACTTTGATCCAGAAATATGGTGCGTGGTTCATCCAGTTTCCCAGGTTCACTTACATCAGAATAGCAGGCTTTGAGGGAACACCATTCTGACTTCCACGCTATCCATAAGATAAAATAGTCCTCATGGAGGTAGCAAGACAGGCACACCCAGCAGGCAGTCTACTCAGAGATAAAAAGCAGCCCGGGTTCACCTTCCCCATGATTTTGGGTACTCTTGATGCGCACTTCAAAAATTCGATGCAAGCTGAAGAGTCATTTTCTGAATTGGCATCCTATGGCTTATAGGAACATTTCCCTAGGAAATGCTTTGATCATGATAATTTGGCAATAAGAGCCTACGACAGGCACTACAGGGCCAAGGCGTCGATAGAGGACTATTGGAGCAACTGTTCTGATGACTTTGAGGTCCGTCGGCGTGAATATTCTAGGTTGAGTGTTCAGCAAATGTGGCTTTATGAGTACCGCCAGGTCCCAGATCAAGTGACGGACTATGGAAATTGCTTGCAAGTCCGAGAATTTGAAGCAGTCAAGGACCTCTTGCCAGGCATTGATTGGACTCAGGACCCAATCACAGATTTTGAGGCAGTTATGGAAGCTCCAAGAAGGTACACCGATTACTCGTTATCCCAACAAATTGAGAGACTGACCCATGAAGGTACCCAATTCACATACAATCTAATGGGTAGTCTCGATTCCCAGTCTTCAGAGGATGAAGGAACCTCAAGCGCGCCAAAGGAAGAGGTTGAGAAACCTGAAAAGAAGAGAAAGAAAGCAAGGGCCAATAGAGGTACTCGAACATCAAAAAGAACAAGGAGAGAAAAGATCCCCATTAGGAGGCCAGAGGTTACTTCATCATCCAGAGACCCCAGTTCAGAGGATGATGTGGTTGAACTTGATTACATACCTGCTCCACCTTCACAAAGTGATCTTGCTGCATTCGAGACAAATAATCCTCAAACACATAATGAGCAAGAAGCAGAGGTAAGGGTCGTTGGCTCTGATGAACTTGGAAATTAGGTTGAAGAGGGAGAGATTGCACTTGATCAGGGGACTGGTAAGCATGAGCTCACGTAGGAAAGCAGGCATGCGTTGCAACTGAATAGCGGCAACAAGGATGATACCACTGTTGAGGGAGAACAAAAAGGGGATGAGACTCAAGAACCCAACAAAACTGAAGAGCAACCATTACAAGAGGATACCCGATAGTTGTTCAACAAGGTAGGAGAGAACTCAGCCATGAGTAAGGGATTGGATACTGCATCCATTCCTTCTATGCCCGATCAATTACAGATAGGCAGTGAGTCAGCTGAAGCCTCCAAAGAACAGAGTGGGAATCTAGCAATTACATCTGGACAAACCATTCGTCGGGACTGGCTAATTGCTCGTGCGCAGCAGAAAGCAGTTGTCAAGCCACCAATTAACCTGGAGGATATCTTCTCTCGAATAGGAGAAATACAATCCCAAGGCAAGAAAGACCGAAGACTTACTCCAGGATCACTAAAGACGAGCAAAGGAACCACACGATTCATATTGCCACCCCACCTGCAGACAAAGCAACAGATCAGATTGCAATGGCTGATTACAATGTCATGACCATCCCAATAGGGCGAGCCACCAAAGAGCAGGAGAGGGAAGAATTCAGAGATTCCGTGCAGAATATGCTCAGACAACTTGACGAAATGACCGCTGAGAGAGATATGTACCAAGCTTGTGCTAAACAAGCCGAAGGGTACATTGATCACCTGTTGAAACCGCTGCAACATGCCTCTGAATCCCATGTTCCCCCATTGGCACTGGCACAAAGGACTACGACTGAATTTGAAGGAGTACATGACACTGCCAAGGCCGTCAGGGAATGGGTCTAGAGCATTAAAAAGAAAGGAAAGAAGATTATTAGTGATGTATTCGAAGTAGCAATCGGAATACAAGCAGCACGGATCAAAATGCTGGAGGTGCAAAAGGAGTACGCCAAAATCCAAGAGGTGGTTGCCTTAGCTCAACCACTCATGAGGGCCTTTTTTTGGACTCACGCTCGGATTCCGACAATCCAGTCTATCCTAAATCCCCATAATATCAATACTTTGAAGGAGTGGTACTGGATTGTTTGCATGAAGATGGACCTGGCGGGTACTGTTAAGAGGATTCAGGAGGAATGTGAGATGGACCTATCCCATATTGAAAATGGCAGTGAAGATGTTCATAAGGCATTGGTCATTGGCTGGATGGATACCATGAAGGATGCGGATGTATTGTCATGATGGAATGCCAGGTTGAGGCCCGATAAAACTGCATACTCTGTGGAGCACATAGAGTGCATTACCAAATTGCATTTAGACATATTGCACTTCGAGGATCAACAATCGGATTGGCGCGAGCGACTAGGGATAGTCGACTCTAATCTTGAAGGAACGAAGTTCGAAATGCGCAATCCTCCTTTTCCCCCTAATGAGGAATTGTTTCCCATTTGTATAAAATTCCAAGAGTACGTTCAGGAGGAACGTGCAGCACACCAAGACATTTGGGAAGGTTACTTGCATGAAGAGGACGAATTTGTGGAGAAAAAGTCCATCAAGGGGAAGGAAAAAGTGCTTTCCTAAAAATGTGTCTTTTAAAACTTAAGTGCACTTTTTTAAACATAAAGTTTCTTTCCCAACTGCCAAAGTTATTGTAAATTTCGAGGTCCGTGCAAGTGCACTTTTTGGAGCAGCTTTATATTTGGTAGTTATTAGTTACTTTATGGTTGGTGTTGATATTTTGCTTCCAATTTTTGGGTATGGGAAAATTTATTTAGGGGATGAATCTGACCCACTTCTTTAATTTTAATCTTGGCCATCCATCCATTTTGAGAACTCTATATAAAGGAGTTAGTTTCTCCTTTATTTGAGGCAGAAAGTTAAAGATTGTTGCAAAAACTTTGGCAAAATATATACAAATTTTAATGGATGTTAAAACTATCTTTTTTTATTGAGTACGTGGTCCTTGTAATGTCCCCATTTTAGCAGACATGGTTTTTGGGTGATTAGCCTATCATTCTGACCCTCATAGGCTAATGAGTATGGATAGAGGGTCTCCCGAGGCTTGTATCGTCTCCAGAGTTCAGTGTGTTTCGATCTGGCTTTCGTTTGGTATCATTTGGACTTCATTTGCTATACTTACTATTTATAGTAAGTTTGAGATGTTAGAGATGGACCCCTTCTATTTTTAGTAAAGGGGTATGGTCATATGCAGTTTCATCATGTCAGCTCCCAGTCCAGACGGTGTTAAAAAATGTTGAGTATTAATGGAGATATTAATGTTTATTTAGTTTAAATAAACATTAATGTTTTGAGCTTATATTATTAAATTATAATATAATTTTATATTATAACTTAAGTAAGAGTCCAATTATCATTAAAGGGGACCATTTAATTAATTAATTGTGGCTCTTTTACCAAGGTGAAATATTAAATGGCAAAGTGAAAATATTATATCATTAAATGTCATTTAATATCATTAATTGATTTAATGCCTTATTGGAGAAAATCGAACCTTCATGGGAAATATATATATAAGGATTTTGAAAAGAAGAGAAGGGGGATTGATTATTGTTATTTTTGATGAGAAGATGTGTCTCTTGGCTTTGGAGAAGAAGCTGGGGCTTCTGCAGCTTGTCCAGAGTATCGGCATTGGAGAATGTGAAGACTTCATTGCATCAACAATCTGAGGGTGTGAGATATTCATCTGAAGTTGCTCCTAGGGTTGGCTTCATCCAGAAGTTGACATTGTGCTGATTGGAGATTTATTGGCATAGCTGAGGGCATATGTATATGGCAGACTGAGAACATCATACAGAGGGTTTATTTAGGAAGCTGAACAGCTATATATATTTGACAAGGGATTTGCATATGAGGAGAATCAAACCAATATGTCCAAGCAACCATTGAAATTCCAGGTTTTCCATCTATGGTCATTGTATTAGATAATCATTACTTCATTGCATCATTTTCTATTATGATTATATCATGAAATACTTGGAGGTTGCATATGTTTAACGGAGATATAAGTCGCATATTCCACATTCATGGTAACATTCAACATTGATCAGCCACTTAGCTTTCATGCCAACTGTTTGCTTAAATGCCTAATGGCTGTAGGTATACATTGGGATGCATGACAAGTGTTTGTCTTAATGTCAACTAGCTGTACTAGTTAATTTCAGTCATTACATGTGTGTGTAAAGGTCTGAAACACCCAGTATATCATTTCTATAACAACCTTGCATTGTTAGAAGCTTTCCATAACTTCATTTGCAGCCTACAAACCCAAAGAAGACAATAAAAAATTCATTACAGCGGCTTCAAACATTGTATGCCAAGTGTTTGACAATATTCCTTGAGCTTATAAATCAGAAATTTTCAATCAGATTTGGCAAGGGATATTACAGTCGTCTTCTCCACCTCTTTTAAATTTCTGCAACTGTAGTTACTTTTCAGACAGTTTGTTTATACATGTATTTGATGGAAATCTTGGTTCATACCATTAGGAAATAATTTATTATTATTCCCTCTGCATGGTTAGTCTGAGCCCAATTTTATGCTAAGTTCGGTTGTTAAATTTGAATGAATGGGTGTAAGAGTCTAGCATTTGTATTCAGTGGCTTGAAAATTCAAAGTTCCTAGATGATTGCACTGGTTTTTACCTAGTTGTGCTAGTTAGCTGGCAAAGTAATTTCTGGCTATTTTAAGATTTCCGTCTATGTGTTTGAATATGCTGCCTTAGTTAAGTTAGCTAGCTGTTCTTATTACTCTCTATCCTTATCTCCCTTTTTCGCCTTTTAAAAAAAAAACAAACCCGCAAGTCAAGCTGAAGTAGCATCATGTTAAAAGAAAATCAGATGAAATAAGACTGTAAGATTTTAGGGAACCTGTGCGAAACCAATTCTGTCTAACCGTAAGTCCCCTTTGTGTTTCCAACAAAACACATCAACTACTGAGCTATCCTGCAGTCAAGACCTGACAATCGAAACCTTGAGATCATCCCCCATTGATCAATTTAAAATAGCATTAGGGATTTCCTTATCTCAAGAGAGGATAGGATACTTAGCATTCTATTCTGCGTTGGCCGGATGAAGTTGTAGTTCCACGATTTTAGCCACGTCAACAGGAGGCAAAGGAAATGTTGAGGGAAAGGTTGTGCTTCTAGACCATCAAAGGAAGCTTGCTCCTTTGAGACCCCAAAGGAAATGCTAAGGTTGATGTTTGAAGGATCATTGACAACAATTCATGATGCGTTGATTAACTTGCCATTCCATTCTCTTGCCATGGATCAGACTTTTGAAACCTCTTGGAAGTGTTCTAGCATGGGCATGATTATCACCAAGCAAGGGAAATGAAAGTTCGCTGATTTAAAAGGCCAAAGGAAGTGCGGGAGAAAGATTGTGCTTTTGACACCCCAAAGGAAATGTCTCAAGGCAGATCACGGATCTAGGAGGGCAAAGGAAGTTCATGCCTTGGAGTGGGCAAAGGAAGTTTGCACCTTGGAGTGGGCAAAGGAAGTTCGCTGATTTGGGGGGTCAAAGGAAGTGGATCAAAGGCATCAAACTTGAGTTCGACATCCTCCAAATCAATGTAAGAAACATCAAATGCTCCCCATTAGTCAAAATTAGAGGTCTCCAAGCTAGATCGCAACTTTGGGGGGTCAAAGGAAATGACTTTAAGATGTTCAATTTCGCTCAATCACCTTGCTCTAAGCCACTTCATGATGGTTTAGACCTTAGCTATCCTTCCTCCAAGCACTCACTGTCTTTTAACAATTTGCCTTAATCAAATCTTAGCATTTCATCTCTGATTTTGCAAGCCAATGATGATGATCAAATGAAATGATCATTATGAAATCGTTCATTTCCTAAGCCTTGAGAACTACCTGACCTCAACCACACCCAAAGAGAGAGACTTGACTTGATTACCTCCTGGCCACCTAAGACACTAAACCTCTTCGAGTGAAAGGCTAATAGCTAAAGACTAGAACTACCAATGGCTAAGCTACGACAACTAACCTAGAAAGCGAAAAAAGTGGGAGTCCCCATTTGCAATGGGGCGATGTGTGAAAATGTCACAACACTTTTATCTCTATTTTGGCTGGGTTTCATCTTATGCTGGGTGCTGTAAATCTCTACAATAAAATGACGCCCATGAGAGAATCCTTCTATGCTGAGTGATTACTCTTATTCATGTAGATGAAGGTGAATGGAGCAGATGTCTTGTCAATATTCAATATAATCTTCTCAAATCACCTAGCTGAAATTTCTTGGTAACCCACATCATTAAATCTTCTCTGCAACAGTTGATCATGGCGCCTAGACTTGGCCTCTAAATCGGTCCCAAAACATATACTTCATCTCCCCAAACTGTTATCACATAGAACCAATATAATGAATCCCCAATGTAGGACAAAAAGTAATGGCGTCCACTTCAAGTCTTAAATCTGCTAAAGCTTGTCTTCCTTGAAGACTTCACAAATTTCCAACAACTAGCTAGGGTAGATAGTTTCACCACTGAAACTAACATCCCTTAGAGTTTTTGTCCTAGGGTTCGGCTCCTCAAGAATCTCTAAAAAATCTAACTAGAAGAAACACGCCAAGCATAGTGAAAATGAGCTCCAAAACGGTCTTTTATCCAACCTATAGATTATTCTTTAAAACCTTTTCATTTTCCTACTTAAAAATAAAACATGTCTGAAAATAAAGTGACTATTATTGCCCTTTTTAATATTTCACTTAAGTCATTGTATAACAGTTTATTAAATTAATTAAATAACATTATCCTTAAAATGTACTTTGTTGGATAATAATTAATTTAATCTTTTCCCTTACTACTAACTTTAACCTACAAGAAAAAGATTGGCTAAATGGTCTCTTGGGCTACTCCTTGAAAGGGGACATTACAATGCCTTGTTGTAATAAGTCTCTTTGCAAGTACACATGCTACTACATTGCTCATGATAATTTGGACAACATTCTCTACCCCAACCTCCTTGATCATCCCATCCAATAGATTGCACAAAGTACTAGCATTTTTGACTTTGTGTGAGGCATCTATGGACTTCAAGAATACTAATGTGTCATTAGATGCCACTAAAAAGTCAATGAGTGTCCTATTCCACTCATATGTCCTTCCATTTTATAAGATGCTATAGCCCTTTATCTACCACATTTTCTTTTGATCATCAAGTACAACCCATATATTTTTTATAGCTTTCTCAAGCAATGGCCCACTCAAATCCCTAGTTTTTGGAGTCTTAAACTAGTTATCAACAATTGTCAAGGCATTCACTAACCTTTCCCATATGTGTTGTTCATTGCAATGAAGTCTAAGTATTCAAAGGTTTGCCCCTGCCATCCTAATCTCATGTTTTTCCTAATTCCAAGTGGTGACTACAAGTGAAAGTTGTCCTCTTGGAACATTGTGAGGAACCTTCAACTCTTGTTTCTATCACTAACAATGGTTTCATATACAATGTTTACCTACTCATCAGATTTGCAACATAGAAGAAGAGCATAACAAATAAAATGAAATGAAATGAGACTAAAACACAAATGAAACACAAGACCTTAGATCTTGAGAAACCCTAAAATAGGGAGAAAGTTCTAGTAACACTGACCAAATCTCTTCATACTACCATGTCTCTATCTATTGCATGTGATGAAATGGCTCTAGGGTATATATATTATATATAGCTCAGCAATGATCAACCATCAGCTCCTAACACTTGCAACTAGTCTTAGCAATTCCAAAATCCTCATCTATGTCACAATGTAATGTCCCAATCTTTAGAGTCTCTTGCAGTGTAGTTGGAGCTGACTTTTAGTGTTTGTGTTAGCTAGTTCAAAGGAGCATTTTGATGTCGTCAGTGTGCTCAAGTGGTTTGTTGGAGATGTCTAACACTTTCTACAAGGATTTTAGAAAATTTGTCTGTACTATAGTAAGTGTTAGTTTTCGACACCAACATGACGGTTGCCAGAGTTACTATTTTTGGATAGTTGGTGATTGCTAAAATTGATGATATTTTGATGACATAAGGTGTTTTGAGATATTATATTAAATAACATTAAAATATTAAAGTTAAATTGAATATTTAACTTTAAGTTATTTAATTTAATAAAATGACTTTATTTTGTAACCTAAGTTTTTAAATAATCAAATAAATTATGTTTTGGAGGCGAGTGCCAACTTAGGGAGACATAAATTGAATTTAATATTATACTAAAAGTTCAAAACCCTAATTAGGGCATTGGGCTTGGAGGAGCTTATAAAAGGCATTTTAGAGATCATTTAGATATGTGGAAGATTACTGTTTTTGATATTTTTCTCTAATGAGAAGAAAACCCTGCGTGGTTTCTAGAGTTGGACTTTGTTTGACTTAGCCTTCTCAAGGATGGAATCCCTCTTGAAGAAGACTAGGTCCAGTGTTGAAAGATGTAGCTATTAAGAAAAAATAATTATTAAGTGATATTTATGAATCACTTAATAAATATTTCTTTTATGAAGACATTAGAGCATAAATCAATTAAATAAAATTTAATATATATTAATTAAAGTGATTTTTTAAAAAAAATTCATTTTAAATAAATAATTTATTTTATTTCATGTTTATAATTAAAATCAAGATACTAATAAATGAAATAATAAAATGTTTGTTAAAGTGATAAATGGGTCACTTTATTAAATCATTTTATTATTATTTCATTTATTAGCATTTTTGCCTTTAAAATAAACATAAAATAAAACAAATATATAATTAAATAATAAATTTCAAAAAGTCACTTTATGAGATGTATATTTTATTTATTTTATTTGATAAGGTCAAAAAGGGATACATCTTGCATTAATGAAGGCTTGCAGGCCTATCAAGAGATATTTTGGAACATTTATGGTGCATTTAGGAGCTTTTATGGTAGAGGATGGGGTGGCTTGACTTTTTTTTCAAGTCCTTTCAGTTTTACACTTGTTTTTGACCCTAAAAGTGGGCTTTTTGGGTTGAATTCGACCAAGTGGTTAGGGTTTGCTTGGTGGGATGCAACTGTTGGAAGCAACACATATACTGCCTTCCTTCTTCATTGTAAGGGTTCTTGATTATTCATCTTTTGGTAGACTGTAATTTCAGAGTTTTTTCTGCAAAAAGGAATGTTTTTGTAACACTTTTTTAGGAGTAAGAGAGCATTGTAACAACTTTGAGCAGGAAGAAGCAGCCCATGCCTTCCCATATTCTTTTGTTATTGTGAGTCCTTGGTGTTAATGCAGGTTTTTGTGACATTCTTGTCCTTGAAATTGTGTTTTCATGTGGGTATCTTATGCAGGAGCATAATTATTTGCAGGTTATAAGCTGTGAGTGGAATAACAGTTTTAGGTTGTGAGAAGTGTTTTTCTCCTCTAAGGACTGTGATTTTAGCCTTCTTATAAATTATTTATGCAAGGGTTATGATTTACTGGGTTGTGTAGTTGAGTATTATTGCTGTCATATTGTTTGTTGTTTGCTGTTCTTTCTCAAGATATTCAGTTTGGTGCATCACCTGTTAGGCAGTAGGTTCATTTTCATGTTTTCCTTCTCTTTTCTCAACAAAAATCATTAGGATAGTCAGAATTAGGTGATAACCAACTAAGAACCAGCTTTCTTTGGAGGTTCACTCCAAGTTTTAGGCAACCCACAGGCCTAGGAGAGTTCCCATGTGTCACAAGCCTGCTGAGTTAAGAGCTTAGAAAACAGGGGTGCAGGTTCAAGTGATAACAGTTTTTGGCACGCCCGGTGGGACTGAGAGTGAAATTTTCAGTCTTTATCAGAAGTTTTATGCTGTTGTTCTGGTGTGTGCAGCAGCAGTTTTTAGTCTTTAGAGGCATCTTTATAGCATACCTGACGAATTTGAAGCTCTGGTTTAGTAAAACCAATATATTTTGCATATGAGAAGAATACAAACCAGAAGTAGTTCTTCAGCCTTTGAATATTTGCAGTTATCCCCACCTAGGAGAAGAGGGATAGTAGCTAAGAAACACAAGGAAAATTATGTTTATTCCAGGAGAGCCAAATCTACTCCCCCTGCTGTTGGAGTTCATACTGCCCCAAGAATCCTAGTGACAATGATTCCTGCAAGAAACCAGACATTCGTGGCATTTAACCAAGGCATCCCACTTAATTTAACTCAGCATGATCCAATTCCCGTTGCTGCCTTGAAAAGTTTGCCATATTTTAATGGTGAAGATTAGACTACTCCAGCAAAGCATATAAAAGATGTGGCAAATCTGTGTGTTGTCCACCATGTGACAGAGGAGAACGTTGCAATCAGACTGTTAGCAACATCTCTCAAAGGGAAGGCTTTGTAGTGGTTCAGAAGCCTAGCAGTTAACTCCATTGACACTTGGGATCGTTTAGGGGAGGAGCTGTGCAAGTTCTTTGAGGACAAATCAGACCATTTGTCGCTAATGGAGCAGCTGTCTACAATAAAGAGAGCTTCTTATGAGGTTATGTCAGATTTCAGCCACTGTTTTCAAAAGACTTGGGATAGAATCCCACAAACGGTAAGACCTACTGCTGACCATGCTTTTTTGTATTATTTAAGAGCTTTGAATAGTGATATCTCGGTGATGGTGCAATCAATGGGAGGCACTTCTTTACCCCAGGCCTATGCCATAGCTATTAGAGCTGAGAACAACCTTATACAAGCTGGTAAAGTTGCCCCAAGACCTGTTCTACCAATTTTTCCTACTATTCAGCCACCGATAGCAATGCAATTACCTCATTTAGCTGTTATCCCAGCTGTACCAGCATTACCAACACCAAGTTCTTAGTCTGTTAGACAAGAGAACGACTTTCCAGCACAGTCCAATGATTTACGAGAGATTAAGGGATTGCTGCAAACATTTGGCAGCAAGATTGTGAATCTAAAAAGGTAGCAAAACCAAAATTATAGGCCTAATGCAGCCCCTTATCAGGGCCCTTTCCAGCCAAACAGACCTCAATACCAGCAAAATAATCAAGGCCAAAGACCATTCATGAATCAAAGGCCATTTCAGCCTTATAATCCAAATGCTGCAAGTACCTCGAAAGAATTGGTTCCTACGCAAAACAATTTGTTGCATGAACCTAAATGGTGTTTTCCGTGCAATCTACCTCACGACCAGGCCACTTGTTCTAATGGTCTTATCAACCAAGCTCTTATGGTACAAAGTGCATCGCTGTTCAACAAGTTTCAGTGGACGATACAGTAGAACAAAATGCATCCCTACACTTGGATATGTAGGGAGAAGTGTCCCTTCTTAACTTTTAGAGGGAAGAATTTGGTGGAATGAACAACTCACAAGCACCAAATAAATTACATAATGCTGTTGCGACATACATGAGGTCAAAAAGGAGAGCTGTAGATGATGGACAACAAGCAGATAGTGGTGTTTCTCAGCAAAAGCACATTCCTAACGCCCCCCAAGGGGCTGCTAGCTCATCTAATGGACAAAATATCCCATTTTTAGCAGCAAATCAATCTGTTGAAAGTACAGAACAGCTAAAAGATTCAGCGCAGCCAACACTTGTAAAAGAAAAAGGTGTTGCTTTTCAAAAAATTCAGAACAAAGTAAGCGTGGCTGCCTTTAATATCATTGATCATATGAAAAAGGCTAACGTTACTTTGTCTATGTGGGATTCATTGGCTATCCCTGGTCAAAAGAGTCTCCTACAATCAGCCTTGTCAGATGTCCATTTGCCACATGAGCCCACCAATGAACAATCTAGAGTGATGCTTACCAATGTTTCAAAAACAGATATTGAACAAACGGGAAAGGAAGTCAAGCCACCTCCTTTTTATGTTTCTCTAATCATTGGTAAGCACCTAGTCCGCAATTGCATGATAGACTCATGAGCTAGTAGCTCCGTAATGCCCAAGCAAATAGCTGACAAGCTAGGAGTTGAGTATGAACCTCTTGAACAGGGAGTAGTCCAGTTGGATGGCATTGCTGTTAAAACAGTTGGTGTCATAAAAAATCTGAGTTTGACATTACATGCATGCCCAGGTTTTGCCATTCCGCAAGAGTTCTATGTCATTGACTTATCTCCCTACTTTGCTATATGTTTGTCACGGGATTTCACTGCTAAGATTGGTGGGTATTTATCTTCAGATTGGTCCCACATGTTTTTCAGGACCAGGTATGGCGCTAAGGTCACTATTAAGTCAGAGGCTATAGCAAATGACCATATAAAACCTTATGTACCCCTTGCCATAAATGCTAACTTGTCTATTCTTGACAAAGAGGAGTATCCTATGGCAAAGGAGTTGAATACACAATTTGATGGTATTCCTGACATGATATTGGATGAGTGGGCAGCTGAAAACAGTCAAGATTTAGTAAACAAACAGCTGGAGCTTGGTTTTGGGGTTTACTTGATGCACGAACCTGATACCTTGCTTCCCAACTTGGTGAAAGTTGATGTCCAGCAATCAGACCAGCATGATAACAAGGTTTGGAAGTTATTTTTTGATGGTTCTAGGAGTTCAAGTGGTTCACGAGGAGGTTGCATGCTTATATCTCCTCAAGGGAAAAAATATTACTCTGATTTCAGGTTTTCATTCAGCTGTACTAACAATACAATAGATTATGAATTGTTGGTTCATGGCCTATTATGGGCAAGGAAGAAAAAAATCAGATGTCTCCAAGTTTTTGGAGATAGTGAGCTCATTGTGAATCAGGTACGAGGCCTTCATGTCACAAAAAATGATGCTTTGAAATGCTATAAACATAGAGTATGGGAGCTGATAGAGGAATTTTGTGCATTCAATTTGTTGTCTATTCCTAGAAGTAGGAATAAGAATGGTGATAGATTTGCTGCCATAGGAGCACAGTATGATATCCCGGATAACATGAGTAGTGATAGCAAGCAGCAATATGTGAAGGTTGTTGTTAGACCTTCTATCCCAGATAATAATGTTTTTTGGCAAGTTTTTGAAAATGACCAACAGATTGTAAACTTTATAAGGGAAGAAGCTGAGTTTTCATGCAGAAATCAAGACAGATTCCAACAGCAATATGAAGACCAGGTCATACAGCTGAAAAGTAATAAGCTGCCCAAGGGATTGGTCACCTTGGAATCCATCTTCAATTCTGACGACCAAGTCAGGAAAGAAGGTCCAACATTCGGATTGATCAGGATCACTATGAGGAGGTTGAGATTTCAAAAGCTAAGCTTCTTAAACTCGGCAAATTTCATATCAAAGGAAAAGAGGAAGCTTTTATATCCCTCTGTCAAGAATTTAATGATATATTTGCTTGGCAATATTCTGATTTGAGGGGGTTTGACCCTAAGCTTGCACAACACACAATACAGCTCGAGCCTAAATCCAAACCAGTAAGACAAAAACAGAGACCATTAAATCCCAAATTAGAGCCCCTGGTGAAAAAGGAATTAGACAAGCTGATTGAGAGTGCTATAGTTTTTCCCATCAAGCATACTTCATGGGTCTCAAACTTAGTTCGCGTAAGAAAGAAAAATGGTGAAATCAGGCTTTGTGTAGATTTTAGAGACCTTAATCGAGCCTCCCTGAAAGATCATTATCCTTTACCTTCCATGGAGCAGATCTTGCAAGTGGTTTCAGGTTCTGAAATGTTTTCTCTACTGGATGGTTGTTTTGGTTATAACTAGATTTTAGTCAAGGAAGAGGACCAATATAAGACAATTTTTACTACCAAATGGGGTACTATGGCCTATAGGAAGATGCCTTTTGGGTTATCCAGTGTAGGGGCAACTTTCCAGCGAGCCATGGATATGGCGTTTCAAGGCTTGATGTATAAAATAGTACTAGTTTATTTAGATGATATCACAGTTTTCTCAAAGGAAGCAAAAGATCATCTAAGTCATTTGAGGCTAATCTTCGAAAGGTGCAAGGAATTTGGGGTGTCACTTAATCCCAAAAAGTGTGTGTTTGTTGTCCATGAGGGCAGATTGCTTGGCTATGTGGTCTCTAAACACGGTATTACTATTGATCCTAGGAGAATAAGTGCCATTTTGACCCTTCCCTTGCCAGCACACAAGAAGGGTCTGCAAAGTTTCATTGGAAGGATTAAATTTTTTCAGGAGATTTATCCCTGATATTGCAGATTTGTTGAATCCTCTAACTGCTATGTTGAGGAAGAATATGTCTTATAGCTGGACCAAGCAGCGCAAGAGAAGTTTTGAGCTAATTAAAGAAGCACTGGCTGCTGCTCCTACACTTTTGAATCCTGATTTTTCTAAGGATTTCACTTTGTATGCTTATGGTAATGTTGGTTCTATTTCAGCTATGTTGGTACAACAAAACGATGAAGGCTCGAAACAACCTTTAGCTTTCTTCAGTCAAGCATTGAAGGATTATGAGCTAAGGTACACTTTTGTAGAAAAACATGTACTTCCTATTATCAGGAGTTTGAAGAAGTTCAAACACATGTTGTCTAATAGTAGCATTAATCTAATGGTTGCTCATCTGAGCGTAAAAGAGTTTTTGTTGAGCAAGGATCTCAATGATAAGAGAGTTGGCTAGGTAACCAAGTTAATGAAATATGACGTCAAGATTCAGGTTACCAAGCTGGTTAGGGGCAAAGGTTTGTGTGAATAGCTTGTTGATGGCATTTCTAGCACACTTAAGCATGAACAAGAGGCTGTTCTAACACTGCAAGATGACGAGCAGGTGGAGGTTTTAGCTCCTACTGCTGATTGGGTGCAGGAAATGTCTCATTTTCTGCGAACTGGTGAGTGTCCCATGCTTCTGGACAAAGCTAAAAGAAGGTATTTCAGACTGCAATCCATACCTTATGCACTTCTTAATGGTGTCCAGTTTCGTAAAGATTTTAATGGTGTATTGCTGAGGTGTATTGGGCCTGACCAAGTAAATAAAGTGTTGCATTACTTTCATGAGAGATCAGCTAGAGGCCATTTTTCACCAAGAGCAACAGCTCTTAAGGTGATGAAGGGTGGCTATTATTGGCCCACATTATTTAGAGATGTGCATGTATGGGTCAGGAAGTGCAAAGAATGTGCCTTGTTTGCCGGCAAAGAGAGGTTGGCTGCTTTACCTTTGCAGCCAATCCAGGTGGAACAACCCTTCATGAAGTAGGGTTTGGACTTTATTGGGGTGATAAACCCTTCATCTAGTGCTGGCCATAAGTGGGTACTTACAACCATAGACTATTTCACCAAATGGACTGAAGTAGTGGCACTCAAGGAGGCAAATGAGTCTGTTGTTCTAAATTTTTACGAAGATTTGATTGCTAGATTTGGAGTTCTTGTGTCCATCATTTCAGACAATGGCCTCGCTTTTGTTGGTCTTAAAATGTCTGATTGGGCTGTCAAGAAAGGGATCTACTTGAATACATCCTCCAACTACTATTTGCAAGGCAATGGCCAGGTGGAGTAAACTAATAAAAATCTGATCAGGATCATAAAGAAGACCATGGAAGGTAACCAACCGATTTGGCATACTCAATTGAATTCAGCCTTATGGGCTGATAGGATCACTCCGAAAAGGTCCACGTGACAGTCACCTTTCATGCTGGTGTATGGTAGGGAAGCAAGGCTTCCTATCTCATTCGAGCTTCCAACACTTGATTTGGCCAATCAGCTGGACACACTGGAAGAAGGCCCTTTAATGGTGAGATTAGCTCAGTTGTTTGAGCTAGAAGAAACTAGGAATGATGCTATGAGCAAGATAGAGCAGCATCAAGCTTAGATTAAGAGATCTTTTGACAAAAGAGCGTCTCCAAGAAATTTCTAGGAAGGAGACATAGTGCTGAAATGGGACACTGTCAAAAGCAAGCCTGGAAAGCATTCCAAATTCGATGCATTCTGGAGTGGGCCTTACATCATTTCTGAATGTAAACAACACAACGCTTTCTAGCTCGCCAAGCTAGATGGCAATATGGAGCCAATCCCAGTCAATGGGATTCACCTCAAGCATTGCTTTTGAGGTATGATCAACAACTTGTATACTAAAGTAGATTTTTGGTGCCAAATAAGTGTTGTTGCACAATAGATTAGTTGCTGTTTTGTTTTCCCTAAGCACTTGGTGCGCAGTTAGTTGTTAGTTGTTTCTGTTTTGCGGTGGTAACTGCTGTAAGGTGCTACGGTTTTGTAAAGTAGGCACTCATCATATGAAAGAGTGAATCAAGGAGTCACTATCACACATCGTGCATGTCTGCATCACAAAGCATTAACGCTCTTAGCAGTTGTCTAGGTGTTTTTTCCAAGAGGTTCTTTGTTGCTGCCCTGTCCTAATCTATCAATTACACATGTAGGATTCATGACAGTAAGGTGTCAAGCTCATTGCCATAAACCACACACCTATACTCAATAGGTTAGGACAGGTTTGGAAAAAGAAGGTTTTTGTAGTGCTGTTAACATGTTTTTCAGTTTTCAAAGCAATTTTTCAGTGACTCTATGCCCAATGAATAGTCTAAGGCAGCTAGTCAAGATGTTTAGAAAGCAAACATACAGCAAATGTCGCCAAAAATGTTACCTTTTTTTTGCTTCTAGCTGAAAAATAGGTTAGGTTATGCTTGTTTATACCCAAAATTGAGCATAATTATTTGCAGGTTATAAGCTGTGAGTGGAATAACAGTCTTAGTTTGTGAGAAGTGTTTTTCTCCTCTAAGGACTTTGATTTTAGCCTTCTTATAAATTATTTATGCAAGGGTTATGATTTACTGGGTTGTGTAGGTTAATATTATTGTTGTCATATTGTTTGTTGTTTATTGTTCTTTCTCAAGATATTCAGTTTGGTGCATCACCTGTTAGGCAGTAGGTTCATTTTCATGTTTTGCTTCTCTTTTCTCAACAAAAATCATTAGGATAGTCAGAATTAGGTGATAACCAGCTAAGAACCAGCTTTCTTTGGAGGTTCACTCCAAGTTTTAGGCAACCCACAGGCCTAGGAGAGTTCCCATGTGTCACAAGCCTACTAAGTTAAGAGCTTAGCAAATAGGGGTGCAGGTTCAAGTGATAACAGTACCTTGGTTGGTATTTGTTGGAGATATCCTACAAGTATTTAATAGTGCATTCAAAGAAGTTCGTTTGCTCAGTTTGTTAAGATTGAAAGTTTCAGATTTGTGAAATCATTTGAGCAAGGTGTGTGTTTGTTTATTTTTTCCTTTGTTGGTTGCTGAATTAAAGAAAGGGAAAATAAATATGTTATATCTTCAAGTTTTTAAAAGAGATAGAGAAATCGTGGGTGTTTGACTTTTAGAAGTTAGACTGGAAAAGACAAAATTAGAATAAGATAAAAAGATTAGTGCGCTTGGAGATCAAGTGTATTAAGACAAACCAAAGAGGAATCATGGGATAATTGTTGGTGGTGTGGATTTGATATTTCTTGGTCACTTGATTCCTTTGCTGGGCTTTGTAGATTACACAGGAAACTTTAGGTATTATTATTATATGCCATCCTAGTTGCTGAAAATCTTGTCTTGTAGTGGTTCCTTAAATCACATATTGGCAGCTAATATCATTTAACATTGATTGAATGAATGGAAGACTGGAGTAATAAGACAAAGGAGAATGTGGACTAAGCTAATACCTGTGTGGGACTTAATATTCTCCAGCTGTGTGAGTTCTATTTGCAAGTTAATATTTTTGGCGTGGCCTTATCTTGCTTCATGGCATAAAGAGTTCTTTCCTTTGGCATGGTTGAGAGATTTTCTTTGCAGATCAAGGGGTAGGATTTCATACTATAACTTGGTATGATTATAATTGTTGGCGTGCTTCCAATCTTCCAACCTAAGTCACCAGGTTCGGCCGAATTTCATCCTTGAAGTTCGAAATTCGCCGAACAAAAAAAAAAAAAAAATATCGTTGAAATTCGAATTTAATTTTTTTTTTTTTTTTTAAAATTAAATTTTTGGCCTTCTTCTTCTATTAATATTTTTTAAACACATCTTCAGTTTGTCGTGAGTCGCGGCCTGCAGGAGACGTAGTCGCGGACCCGTGATAGTCACAGCCTATAGGAGAAGTTCACCTGCAATTTTTGCCGCCGTTCGTGCCCTAGCATATGTATCCTATGGTTTATATTTTATAAATATGTCATCTTTTTGTAACAATTTCAAATCTTTTTATTAATGTTAAACTATATAGGCAATTTTATAGATATATTACATATATTTATTAAAACAATTTAAAAATTACATATGGCGAATTTAATTCGAATTTTTGCCTCATCGAACTTCATTTGAATTTCAAAGTTGTCGAACTTTGAATTCGAATTCGAACCTGGTGACTTAGCTTCCAGCCATGAGTTCTACATACTGAACATGTTGGTCTATAACCTTGGTGTGAGGTATATTTCCTTAGCGAAGCTTCCTTGATTTGGCGTGAGCAGATTACCAAGGCAAGAGGTCTCTGCTGAGAGTGGAAGTTTGGACTTAGTGTGAAGATTAAAGAAATATGGTTCTGTTCTGTAGATTGGACTGATTTTAGCTTATTACATTTATGTTTGCTTGTTGAAAGAAGAACAGCTGATCATGGGATTTAAAATTAAGGTGCATTTTATATATTTCCTGCACACAGAGGATTGGTATCTGAATGTAATATTTCATATAATGTCAGTGATAAATGTTTCTTGCAAATTACGTCAGATCTTCATATATCTGTTATTGTTGAATGAACAATGTCATTGGTGATTTTAACTGCAAGTATTATTTGCATCTCTGATCAATATTCATGAATGAAAAAATTACTTGCCAAACTGAAACTAGTCTCCAAACACTTATCAAAATCAAACAAGCAAACTGTTTGACAAAATTATAGTGAGTGGAAAGGGCAAAAATTTTAGTGGCAAATAGGGCAGCTTTCTATACCAAAGTTACAAGACTCGGACTCGGCAAGCTGATTTTTGATTCGGACTCGGACTAGGCGCCTAGACCCGGCCGAGACTTGGCAAATTGAAAAACCCAAGAAATTCAAAGATTTTTAACGATTTTAAACTTCTTTCTTGCATTTTTTAATAAATAAACATTATAGACACAATAATCTCATCAAATAGAAGCACATACACAAGTTTACATTGATCACATAAGTATAAATCCAAATATTAGGCTTGCGGTGAAGGAAATAAGCTAAACTAAATAACACATTAGAAATATAGATAGTGTCAAATGTCTACAAAATTCATGGAATATGAAATCCATGTCAGCAAAAGTTCAAAACATATATCAAGTTCAACATAAAAGCTAGAGCCTAGAAGTCTAAGGCTCAGAGGAACCAATATCAGTGATCATTGATCACTCGACCTCGCAATCGTCTTACGCGTGTGACTAAGATAGGTCTTGGAACATTCTGCAGCCATGATATTTGCCTATGTTTCAAGCTCAGGCTCAGGCTTAGCCTCAGTGACATCAACATTCCTCATCCATTGTTATTATATGGAGCCTAATTAGACTCGGAGGTTAAATTTTCCCCCCTTTTATCGACGCAGTTTCCCCCCAAATTATTCAAAGGGGCTTTGGGAGCAGCGCCCCCGTGGAGGTTTTCGGGGGCGGTGCCCTCGAAAGCTCAAACGACATTTATTTCATTCCTCTGTTTAATCTTTATCTGCATTTAATTGATATTTTCTACATGCAATTCCTAACATCCACATCATCCTTGGACATATTTACCGTTTATTCCACTTAAAACAAAGACTTTTTAAATTTTTTTTGCTTTTTATTGTTGCCTGGGCAGCAGAGTCCAAGCCTCGAGACTCAACGAGTCTGCCAAGACCCTGCCAGACTCGGTTGAGTTCGAGTCCAAAGGCACCTGGCCTTGGCAAGGGTGACCCGCCTCGGGACTTGACGAGTCTTGCCAAGATTTGCAGAGTCTTGTAACTATGTTCTACACACAACCATGAAAAATGAACAAAAAAGTGGCTTACAGTGTGGTTTCAAAATTCTCCAATGCTTCCAACAAGGAATAAACACCTTGATGAGAACTATATGGCTCTCCTATAACCTCACATGCAAAGAATGGAAGATCAAATGTCGAAAGGAGGATATGAAAGGCTTAACTCTTCACATTCCACATTTTGCTTGTATTATGATGAATTTTTTGTTTCCAACAAACCAACATTTGCATTTTTATCATGGTTGGTGATTCTTTTGCTATGTGTGACAACTGGCAATTTTACTAAAACAAGCTTTCTGCTTCATTTTAAAAACCTGTACTTCATTTCTGAAGTACCTATAAGATCCTTGAAGAGCACACGGTTATACTGAGAGGGCAGGGCGGGGAGGGGTGGGAGGGTGTGGAGGAGGGGGGGGGGGGGTGAATCAGTATAACAACAATGTTTTACCAATTTAAACTTTTTCAACTTCAATCACAAGTATATAACTTCTCATTAACATATTCATTGCATACCAACATTCATATGTGATTTAATTAATATGAACACAAATAGAACACAAGATATATATGTAGAAACCTTACGGGAGAAAACCACAGCAAATCAATGCTTTTATATGAATATCTTCTTTACCAACCTACTAGAGGCACCAACCCACTGGAAGCACCAACTCCCAAATCTGATTTTGTGAGCACCAACCCACTGTACTCAAACCTGAAATTCCACCTTAACAATTGGTATAACAATGGATGATGGACTATTTGATCTTCTCAAATCTGCTGTGATGAATATTACTAATCAATCATATAAATCTGATCATAATCTCTTCATAATTCTGTAATAAATATGTTCTCAAATTCCACATATAAATCTGCTCATAGTCCTTTCTCATATCTACATATATTTTCTTTAAATCTGCATATGTATACTTATATATTTGCTACCATATACTCAGAAATCTGCCTTTTGAAATCTGCAATAATACTTCACAGAAACCTCCTCTTAATTCTGAAAATTATATCCTTATATATGTGTATTCTCCTTTAATATTCTTCTCTTCAACGGACCTTGGTGTATAAGCTTTTATCTTTAATACACATACATACTATGCACTCTTCCTTGTTATGTCTTAATTCATATCCACACACCCTGCTGCCTTAAATATATATTTATTTCAATACTCCTCTTTACGAATCTGCATTCTTTCTTTATTTATAACTTCTCATATATCTAGCATTTATTTTTTCTTTTACAAATCCCTGTAGATATATCTTAGTATTTTACATACACTCCACACTTCACACAGCATATACGTACACACATTTCTTCAGATTCCACACCATTTTTTTAACTCTCCATGAAAGATCCCTGATGGATCCCCTTGCTGATCTGCTGTAATTTTTAAAATAATACACTATATTTTCCTGTGATTTTTGCTGATGGTCTTACAAAATAGAGAGAAGTTGCAGAATGTTTGGTTTCTTTTTGTATTTTTTTGAATATATAAGCAAGTAATGAATAAAGAACAGCAAATAAGGAAGGAAACTGAAACAAGTAAGAACATTCAATTAAATCAGAATTGATACAAATCGTACCAGGCAGATTTCTGATTTATAATATCCAGATTATTCCCTACGCACTGGGGATGTGCTTACATCCAATAATGGCACCAACTGAAGGGTAGATGATGAACACAAACCAAGAACACCAGCTATGGCTAAATGAAAGTCTTCACCACTTCCAGCGTATAGTGTACCTTCTGTAATGGTGGCATCAAGCTGAAACAATCACGCCCCAGCTGGGAAATTCAACCACCCTGTTGAAACCCTCACCAAGCAATCTGAATCTCCACAAGGAATAGCACATACACTCTGACCAATAATGCCAATTCCAAAAGAATCCACTGCCAATCAATAGCTGAGGGCTACGTCCCAGCCAGTACCAATCATGGGGTTTGCATCCCAGATTGAAGAATTGCTCTACCAGAGCAATATCGCACCAAACAAGTTTTCAATATTTAAAAGATAATGAGAAATTAGGTTTCCTTCTCCTTATATCTCTTTCCTTCCAAATTGAACCCTAAAGAT
This sequence comes from Cryptomeria japonica, assembly GCF_030272615.1. Classification (NCBI taxonomy): domain Eukaryota; kingdom Viridiplantae; phylum Streptophyta; class Pinopsida; order Cupressales; family Cupressaceae; genus Cryptomeria; species Cryptomeria japonica. The sequence goes on along the minus strand of NC_081407.1, from coordinate 552,632,395 downwards.
ATATGAAAAATGCGCTTTAATATAAAGTCATATTTCCCAATATTGGGCGCCCAAGTATAGAGAAAACACCACTTTTTCAATATAAAATAACTCCAAGCGCCAAAAGGACCCTGGCAAGTGAAAATCATTTAGAAAAGTTCAAGACCTTTCCAACGAGCTATAACACATGGGCATACGAATCCAGATGAAGCCAAAAACCCCTTATTACTCTGACATGGCTATAGACATAGCCTTATTTAAAATATTAAAACGCTAACTTAGGAAATATTTAAATATATTAAAAATATAACCCAAATAGCTACAGAAAGCTCGAAACACACCAAAAGCCTGAAACTGACCCTGTCACCTGTTTGTGACTGATATCGGAAATCATGGATCAACTGACAGTCTCGTCCCTAAAATCTAGGGATGCTCCTAGAAACTAGGAAACACACCAAAATCTCCTAAAACTGAAACCAAGGAATGGTCTCATGGAACCCCAACCCTGGATGCTATCACAACCTCCTAAAATGTAGAAACTGCCTCCTAAAATCAAGGAACTGCTCCAAACTGGTCTACTATTGCCAGAAACACCAAATCCAAACACTGAATATCCTGACTGAGTCTCTATCCACCATTGCTAGCCTACAAGACTCCATAATAGGCTAACTCACAGGTCTCTACTAGACAGAGCTAAAGAGGGGACATGACACTCCAATACACTTCATACATATATATGCTTTTAATTTAAAAGACACACCCTTTGATTATCGAAGGGTCACATCCTATAAGATACGTAACAAACTCATTTCTTATTATTAGCAAATACATAACAAACCTGTATCTTATTATTGGCAATCATTTATGTAATTTTTCATCTTACCGTTTGTCTTAATAAACAAAGCACTTGCTAGTTAAGTATTATTTTTGTCATTTGCGGACTGCTCTCTTCATGCCACGTCTATTTTTGTCTTATATGACTTTTCAAAATCATTTGATGTTGTTTAGTCATTGCTTCTAATGTAAATGCAATCGTGCACTTTTTGTCTGTCTTTTTCTGTTTTTCGTCTTATTTGCTTTTGTCTTTTTCTGGTTTGCTGTAGGATATTTGTCTTTATTGATCTGTATCTTTGCCTTTGTTTAATTCTGTTTCTACTCTGATTGCTTAGTAATTCTCTTTAGTGCTTTACTACGTTGGTCCCTTTTTAATCTGAATCATATTTCAATATATTAAAAACATGTTAATAATTGCATCTCTTTATAATCATTGCTGTCATTCTAATATACCAGTATTAACTATTATTTCCATCGCTGCTCTTAAGGTTGACATTCTTCTTCTTCTCATAGATAGCTATATTGTGTTTTGCAAACATAGTTTGAATATATTTATTTTGACTATGCTTTCACTGATATATGAGCATCTACTTCAGCCTGTAGCTTTCTTATCTCTCAAAAATTCATCATTAATTGACTTGGTAAGAAACCATTCTAAATCACCAACCATTTGCTGTAGAAAATTGTTGTCCATATCAGACTCGTTGACTTGCTGACTTGTTTGTTTAATATCGATTGTCTGTATTACTTGATTCATTGTTTAGATTCTTTCCTTGGCTGATTTCCATATCTGTAAACACATATTGCTGTCACTGTATATTTATTTACTGATCCACATCATACAATCTCTCCTCATGTCAATGTTGATTCTACTTGCAACGAACTGGCTCTCTAATGGAAGGGAAAGACCACAGTATGGACTTCATCCTTCTTAAATCTTAATGGCTCTACTCTTACAACTCTTGCTCATCAACTCTTGAACTGAATGATCTTCAACAACATTCATATTCACAGCACCCAACCATGTCCTCACAAACTGCTTGTTTATATACTGGTGCTTCATATTTCAGTGATCTAAACTCAAAGGCCTTCATGTCTTCATCTGTATCACCAATTTGCTATTGTATAAGCTTGTGGCAGGTCTCTTGCTTCAGCTTCAACACTATGACCCTTGAGTCATGTAGCTGTTCATGTATGGCTGTTGTCCATGTAAGCCTTTATTTGACATGAACAATTTCTCCTTGAACTTAGACGTTAATAACAATATCTTTCCTCCATTGACAATAGTGACAATTTGTTGACATTATCTACTTACCTACTTAACATCAATGACAACATTTCCAACAATCCTACCTGCACAAACCCACTGAAAAGCATTGAATTCTATGAAGTTAATGCATAAGACTGCACCAAATGATTGATGATGGCAAACAAGCCCCAATGGTCCAATGACTTGATCTGAATTGTTTAGATCATCTAAATACTCTAATTTTATGTTTGAGTTGATTTCTCAGGAAAGTGCACATGAGCAGCACTAATTATCTTGATTTCAGTCACATATAGTTTCATATTTGTTTTTTTGAGTTTGTGATCTGTATAACAATCCTGATTACGGATCACATAGCGTGCCAAATTAAAGCTAAAAATATACCTATACAGAAATGTCATTAAGTCCCACAGAAGGAAGAAGGGATAACATATTCTCAATAAAGCATGCCTGAGCTCACTAGAATTACATGTGGGGAGATGGAGGCAATTTGAGCTAAAGGATTATGCTTTAAGCTTATATATAACAACAAATCATCAAATGCGTACAAGTGTCTTTAGAAAATATTATTTGTGTTTGAAGGCAATGTGGAAGATAAAGAGGAGATTTCCTTCATCAATCATTACTTGGGTTGCCAACATTTTGATGAAAAATATTATTGATATGGAAGAATAAATAGAAGATATGCTTGATGAAGGTCTTTTAACTAGTCTATCTGTCAGAGTTTTATTGAAGGGCAAAAAATCTACTTTAAGAATTTAATAAGTTTGTGGATGGATATTAGCAAACACAAATGTTTTATAGCTAGTGTTTAAAACTTTAAACAATTGTTTTGTAATCTTTCCATGTTTTGTTTGGCATCTACAAGTTTCTCTGTTGGATTTTTCCTATTGCAACTTTTGTCAAGGATATGTGATCAATTTCATGATTTTTTCTGAATCATTGAAGCTATAGAGGTAACACACAATTAAGACTTCTTCTCATATTTTCAAGTAATAAAAACACCATCACATTCTGAAGGATATGTCTTCTTCTACATATAAGTTCAAGACAAAATGAACATTTGCGCATATAAAAATGTTGACATCCAACCAAGACTTCTCATGTTTTAAAGTAGTGAAGACTTCATCATATTCTGAAGTTAAGGATATGCCTTCTTGTACATCTTAAGTTCAAGATAGAATGAACATTTGTGCATATAAAAATGATGATTTGATGATCAAGTGCGAGCAACTACACTGAATCACCAAAGCACTGGAAAAGCAAACTGCTTTGCCTATGTATATAGTTTAATATCAGATAATAGATTGGTTCTTAATGCTTTGTCTCTTGTTAATTTTTTTTGAAGTAAACAGTTATTTTATCTGATGAAAAAGCTACTTGGCTCTCTATTTTGGCTTTGAAATTCCTTTAGACAGTAGTGTGCTGCTTAGCAGAAGTCGTTTGTTGTTTGATACAGGCACCTTAGGTTTACTGCAAGGGTGTCTATTCAAAATTAATAGTTGTCTATATATTACATAGAATTAACAAAAATCTGTAGGGATGGTTGATGCCAACTGAAAGTTAATTATGTTTTAACACCCTTTAACTTGAATTTTATTTATTATGGATTAAATCAATTTGTAAACTGATCTTATATTGTTTCTTGTCAGAATGTTATCCAAGCTGGATTGATAAAAGAAGGGACATGTGCAGTACAGGATGAAAGTGCAGGTATATTATACGTGTGATGCATTATTCATAGTAAAAAATGCTATATTTTGTTTAATATATGTCTCCATCCAGTGACTTTTCCTTGAACTACAGAAAGATGAAGTTCAATACGACAATGTTTATGACATATGTGTCTATCTAGATAAATAATCTGCAGATGTGTGCAATAGTAATTGCTTCTGAATATAGTATAGAAGAGATCTATTCGTTATCTACATGTTTTGAAGAGTTGACAATGTCTAGTCTTGGAATATACTGGAACCAAAACATTTCATTGTGTATACATATAACATGAATGTCGCTACAGCTGCAAAAGACTGCATTCTTGTGGTTGTTTAGAATCACTATTTTGGTGCCCTCATTTTAGCTTCAATAAAAATCATTACATGCCTGAAAATTAGACAAAACAATAATCAAGGGAAGTAAAAGCCCAACTTACTAGTAATGTTCCCTATGCTTTTCAAACTTAAATCAGATAATGAGGAGTGATATGTCCTTGCATGTGGTTTTAATGGTCAGACATGCTTACAATTTTGATAATTGTTTTCCATTCTTTTTTTGCATAGTTTCATGATCTTTTTACCTGTTCTCTCTCTTGTTTCACCATAATCTATTTCTTCAACTTATATCAAATTTACTGGCAAATAAGTAGATGATTGTAGAAAGAAGTAACTTCTGATAAGAATTGCACCTAAAATCTTAGGTAATTTCGTTTGTGGCTGATGGATATTTTCTATCTATATGCTAGTTTCTTGTTTAGGCTTTGATTTTAGATAACAATCTAAGCATGGCTTGGCAACAAAAAGGTTTAGTTCCAAACTTTTAATTTTCTAGCAACAATTTGTTTTGGAGTTTCTTATATGTTGTTATTTCTAGAATAGTTGTTTTTGCCCTTGTTTAGAACTGTGATCCTGTCCAACTGCATATGGTTTCTAAGAATGTGGCCTTCTCTATGGCCTTAGCTAATGTTTTTGTTCTTCTGCTTGCTTTGTAGTCTTAGTTATCTGCCACAGGTGCTTCCTTTGTTTGCATTCAAAATGTTCTCCAGCCATGCATCCATTTTTAATCCTATAGGCAGGGTGGTAGTACAATGCAAAGGATATAATGATTAATGGGTACAGTCTACAAAACCAATCTATGCACTAGAAAGTTTTACCTCAAGTTGGACGCCAAGACTCCCAGCTATTCCCATGCCTAGCTCACTGTTGTACTGCCATCCTAGGGAAGGAAGCGACCAGCAAATTGGAGTGGAAATGCCTGCAATAATCCTCCAATCCTCTCGTCCTTGTCTCCACAAATCTATCGTTTATTTTTATACTCAAAACTGAAGATGCAAACTGAAATCTCAAACAATGAAGTCCAGAAGCAGTCTTTGGATGAAACCTCCAACAAATCTACCAGGAAGGATCTTTCATCATCGAAGTAGATTTGCTGAGTGAAGGTTTTTGTCCTCACAAAGCCTACAGTTTAACAAGTTCAAAACAGCAGAGCCTTATTATCAATTTTCTCCAAACATGAATGCTGCAAATGAGCTCAAGAGGCATATTTATTACCTACAAATCCCACACCCAAGTACGGTTATAAAATATTTTATTTTACTTAAACACCCGTTTACGTCTCCCCATGTAGGTGCTCACCCCTAAAAGGTCACTCTATTTAATATTTTAAAACAACTCCTTATACACTCTAGGTGCCCATGTAAAGCTACTTTATTAAATTAATAACGTTAAGTTAAATATTTAGTTTAACCCTATAAAGCAATAGTCTGCAAAAAATCGCGATTATACCCGATTAATCTTGAATCCTAGAGCTAGCCTATTTATTCCTTGAAAAAATCTCGATTCATGAAAAAATCGTTGACCAAGCGTTGACCCAATTTTCAAAGATTTTTTGCATTTAAATCACGTTAAAATCATGTTAAAAACCCCAAAATTGACAAAAAAGTGAAAAAAAATCATTGTAAAAACTTGCACAACCCTAGAAAAACAAGTGAAATTACTGAATTGATTAGAAATAGGGTTGGTCTGAGACAAAATCAGAGTCAATGTGGAATCAATGTCAAAAAAGTTTGTTATTTTGGCCATTTTCGGGGGGTTCATCATTCCCCACACTTGTTCAAACCCACGAGCTTAACGACCCAACAAAGGTAGAAAGCCCACGAGCTCAATGACCCAGTAGGGGTTTGAACCTTGGTGGCTACCTCACCAATGGAGTTTTTCTACCACAACACTAAATGTTCAAAGACATATTTAATATATGTAGATATAGATATATGATTTATAATTTATAATTGATATAGTTAATTTTTGCTCAAACAAAGACATACAATTCATTATGTGAGCAATATATCTAAAGTGCTCCACGAAATAAATCTGAATGACAACAAACAAGCTTACATAGTTGTAATAAAAGAGCCTCCAACACACAATCATTAAAATTTGTCTCTACCTAAAATATTAGTTGCAAGCTAGGTATTGCCAAAACCAGTGGCTTGCTAATCTTTTACTTCAGCTAAACAAATGCCTTTTGTTGAATTCTATTTCTACCCCATATAAAAGACTTACCAATTGCCATCAGGGAATATAAAGCATTGCAACTATGGAATATGATTTGATAAGCTTTCTCAAATATTGAACTAACCCTAGAAAACTCCTTGCCTCGATCGCAATGAAAGTCTTGGATCACTTCAAAATGGCTTCCACTTTTACTATATTCCTAACGATTGTTGTATCTCTGTCTAATAAATTTTGATCTCAGCTACTTCATGGACTTAGCTAATCTTTGATCTCAGACTTAGACAACTATTTGGTGTATTTGGTGACTGCCCTTTTAAAAAGTTAAATGAATATTTGCCTATGTAATCAGCAATATGAATATAAACACCAAAAATCTATTTTCTACAATTCATGGTTTAAACTCCTTGTCTCAATCGCAATGAAAGTCTTGGATCACTTCAAAATGGCTTCCAATTTTACTGAATTCCTAACGATAGTTGGATATCTGTCTGATAAATTTTCATCTCAGCCGCTTCATAGACTTAGCTAATACCCCTAAAAAACTCCTTGCCTCAATCACAATGAAAGTCTTGGATCACTTCAAAATGGATTCCACTTTTACTAAATTCTTAACAATAGTTGGATCTCAGTCTGATAAATTTTGATCTTAGCTACTTCATAGACTGAGCTAATCTTTGATCTCAGACTTAGACAACTATTTGGTGTATTTGGTAACTGCCCTTTTAAAAAGCTAAATGAATATTTGCCTATATAATCAGCAATATGTGTATATACTATAAACAACAAAATCTATTTTCTATAATTCATGGGTTAAACTCTATTTTATTTACTCTCTATATCTCTATGTTATGGAAATGCCCTTAAGTTAAAAAAAAAAGTAGTTTGTGTCTATTTTCCTACAAATTTTTACAATTTTTTAAAATCCAATTTCTTACGCATTTTTTCAAAAAATCTTATACTTTTGGTTTGCCGATTTTTTCCCCAAATGATTTTTGTTACTATGATATAAAGCATTGCAATTGTGGAATATGATTTGATAAGCTTTCTAAAATATTGAATTAACCCTACAAAACTCCTTGCCTCAATCACAATGAAATTCTTGGATCACTTCAAAATGGCTTTCACTTTTACTATTTGTCTGTTAACTTTTGATCTATGTTACTTCATAGACTTAGTTAATATTTGATCTGACTTAGACAACTATTTGGTGTATCTGGTGACTGCCCTCTTAAAAAGTTAACTGATTATATGCCTATGTAATTAGTAATATGAATATAAACAACAAAAAATTATTTTCTACAATTCACGGGTTAAACTCTATTTTATTTGCTCTTTATATCTCTATGCTATGGATGTGCCCTGAAGTTATTTAAAAAAATAGTTTTTATCTCCTTTTCTACAATTTTTTTTTTTCAAATCCAATTTTTTCCTGATTTTTCGCCGATTTTTTCCCGATTTTTTCAAAAAACCTTATACTTTTGGTTTGCTGATTTTTTCCCTAAACGATTTTTGCTACTATGGTTTAACCTATAACACATTAACGTTATTTAAAATAACTCCTTTGGACATAATTAATCACCAAATTGTTATCATCCAATACAATCACCGACTAACACAAAGTAGTAATACTGCCAACTGGCCAAGTCAGTGTCCAAACTATCACTTACTAAAAATAGTAAAAATGGACAAACTGTCTGAAACCCCTCTAGAAAGTGTCATAGTGCAAATCTTAACAAACTGAGCTCAAAGCTACACCTGTTATGCTGAATTAGTTGGATTGAATGGTCACCAAAACATCAAGAGTTCCCTAACTCTAACTCATTAGGAGACCCGCTAAATAGGCTAATAGTTAATCATGCTATGAGTGCTTAGGAAGGGGACATTATAGTCCTCCCTCCCCAAAATTCTTGTACCCACGCAATTGCAACTCCAAATGCTGCAAGATGTCCTCATTCTCCCATGTTGCATCTCCACTGATAGATTCTTCCACTTGACCAAATATTCTTTTAATATCCTTTTATGTAGAGTACGCTTTCTAAAATTGATAATAGCCTTAGAAATCAGTATCAACTTCCCCTCATCTAATGGTTGCAACTCTAAAAAAGGAACCACATTATGTAATGTTCCCAAATTGGGATAGACTTGTTTTTGCCCAAAATTAACAATTCCAACAATATATTTCATTTTACCAATAGCATTCTAAAGTTAACTCATTTAAAAGTTGTTGAGATTGAGAGTTAATGAACAATTAACATCATATGAAATGATAAATAAGTTTCATACTAGAATCTAAACCATAGATTATTCCTCGTAACTAACCATAGTAGAGTTTGGAGAGGAAAACCACGAAAGGGTGCTCGGAGACTGTTAAGCCCAATTAAGCCCAAGAGCATGGAACATCGAACTAAGACAACTCGCCCCTTGGCCCACAAATGGCAGAAACATCCATCTAAGACAATTCCATCCACTTGGGGTGGCCTGCTTAATTCGAGTGAATTGGTCTACTACCTCTCCCTAACATATTTCCTTCCATTCCACGTATAATTGCTTGTGGGGATAAGGAATAGATAAATTTTTTAATTAAAGAAACATAATAGATTGACAAAGCTTATTAATATTTTGGTCAAAGATATATTAAAGAGTATAGAGGTATAATAACATTTATCCACATTGCATACCAAATACTTGTTAATTCACAAGTCTGTTATTTTCTTGAATGTCGATATCTTATATCCAATCTGATCTGATCCTTTGATATCCTTCATGTATTGATGCCTTCCTTGAAACAATGATGTGGCTTTTATACCTCTCAAGAGGGAGTAAAGGGTTGTGTCTTTTATTTGGTCACAACTGTAATGTCCCCTTTTTAGCAGTTATTTGGCAATTTGTCATTAGCCCTTTTTGTCATGGTCCCGAGGGCTAACCAGGACTTTGCAAGGATCTGTGAAGGATCTGGCCTAGGAAAAATTAGTTTCGAGCCAAATGGAGTTGTTTTGATAGGGTTTCTAGGAACTTACTATTTTTAGCAAGTCAGGTTGGGCACAGTGTCGGGTGAATTTTTGGAGCGAAATTGGTTGACTTCATTTTGGTGCATTTATTTATTCGCCTGGAATACTTTTTAAATGGGGAACCAATTACTCAGGCAAAAATCAAAAGTTTCTAAAGTTAAATTTAATTATTTAACTTAAGGGGTTATTTAATGCTGAAGCTAATGTTTTAAATGAAATATTAAAAGTACCCCTTCCTTGTGGAGACGTAAGGGGATAATGTTATATTATTCTATTCCTCATTTATCCCACATTGATAGTGCTTTGGGATGCGTGCCAAAAGAAGTGTTAAATAGGAGCATTTAATGCTAGAAACTCATCTTGGAAATTGTTCTTTTTGATATTGGTGATTTCTGGAGGTTTTTTTTGGCTTTTAAGGACGTTAACCCTCATTGGCAGCATTTTCCATGTTTGTGAAAGATCAAATCTAGAAACTATGAACTTGGTTGAATATTTGGTTTGGCACTTAGAAGCAACACAGTGAAAGGCATGATTGGGTAAGTCCGATTGACATTTTTGAAGTATAGAAATTCTTCCCATGCATGTTAAACAATATATTGGATTGTATCGAACTTGGTCTTAAGCTTAGGGTAGCGTAGCAGAGATCAACAATACTTGGGCCTGTAACGTACTTGTTAATGAAAGACTAAGTGGCGTAAAGAAGTATCCCGACCAGCAATGATATTGGTTTAGTGAAGTCGCAACATTACTTCTTGTTGAATATACACGCTCAACACAGTGAATCAGAAATACTGCGTGGTTACAGTAGAACATAGCAAAGGGATAGTGTTGGTTAGCAACGTGGGCTGCTAACTCTCGAACGCAGTGGGCATTGCATTGTCAGCTAGCCGACTACCACAGGGAATATTTGAAACTATAGCAGGTGTCCATTCTGTGAGTTAAGGGAAGTTCTGAGAATCACGGCAGCAGTGTTTTTGGTCCCAGGCGTAGTGTGCAGGTGGATAGTATCCGTGATAGGTGAAGAGTGTCGAAGACAAGTACCCAGCGGATTGTGTTGGATGTGTGGCTGGGACAAATTCTTTAAGCAAATCGTGGACTAAGATTTCCAGCATTCTAGCAGGTTCTTTAAACTCAAACTATCACCCTCCTCCTTCAGCAAATAAAAGATTTGTAGTTGGGTCTGGATAAGAAAATATTGTGCGTTGAGTGTAAAGTTTCCTTCTGAAAATTAATACAACATTGAGATTGTATAATACTGGGAACTCAACATCCCTATCATTTTGTATTGATAGATGCTCTGTCTTTCTTAAGTACAACAGTATATAAGGTTAATCAATGTCTTTGTTAGTGTGTGTCTGTTAAACTCATTGCACATGAAAAAGTTAAAAGCTGAATGAATGCAAAGAAACAAAATCAAATGCACCAGGTATCAACAAAACTACAAGAAAACTCAGTTTTCAGACTTGTTTGGAAAATTTTCAAATGTTTGATGAAATACCAGCAACAAGCTAGACAAGGCTATTCAATAGCAATCAGGGCAGTCCATTACAGTGGTATCAAAGCTTTAAGTCCTGCCAACCTGTGAGGGTTAATGAGTGAAAGAGAAAGGAGATATTATTAGCGAGAATTGAGAAAGGAGTGGCAACCACCATTAGTTCCTGAGGGTCAAACAACATCAGGTATTTTGGGTATTAATCGAGAGTCTTCTTCACAACAATGAAATTCTATACCCATAATTACTTACCCGAACGAACTTCCATTTTTTGAAGAAGTAAGTGATTCAATCTCAATTGAAAATATGGGTGAAAGAAGAGATCCGGGAGAGGAAAGGTTTCTTTAGTTATTAGACACGCTGGTACAAGGGCAGCAGTTAGCAGAACAAAGGGCACAACAACAGAATTAGTGGTTGGATTTATTGACACAGATGATAGCTAGACAAACGGGCATAAATGTGAATAAACTTGGTGGTGGTAATGCTCGAAATAATCAGCAAGGTGGAGTCAATAATCAGCAAGGTGGAATCAATAATCAACAAGGTGGGGAAAATGGGCAAAATGGTGGGAATAATGGAAATGGGGGAGGACAGATGGCAGAAAATTTTGGTCACGTAACATAGCGCACTAAGACAACAAGTTCTAGACCTCTCATACCCACCTTTACTCCTAGAGTTCCAGTTCAGCCAGCTGTTGAACCACAGATTGTATACTTACAGGATCAGTTACAGAGAGATTGGGAGAGTGTTGGACAGGACTTTCAGGCAGCTATAACTCTTTGGGACTATATTGATGTGAGGATGAGACACATGCCTCGTGCAAGTGACAGGAACCAAAATTATGAGCTAAGGAAGAGAGTGGGTAAATTGTCTTTACCCTATTTTGATGCTTCTAGTAAGACTACAGCACGAGCTTAGGTCCAAAAGGTGGACACTTACCTTCAGTTGAATCCTATGTTTGAGGAGGAAGCTATTAAGTATGCTGCTATACACCTTGATGGAATTGCTCATGAGTGGTGGCACCACAGTATGGTTACTATGGGTCATGGACAAATTACTTCTTATGTTGAGTTCCCAGAGCGGTTGATTGAGAGGTTTGACACCAAGGATCTTGAGTTGCATTTCAAAGAATTAGCATAGCTGAGACAATGCGGATTAGTAGATGTTTATACTTCAGAATTTAAGCGGTTAGCAGTGCTAGTGACAGACATTTCAGAGAGGAGATTTGTTGTTTTATTTATGGATGGACTTTCAGATCCTTTATGGGGTTGGGTCAAGGGTCATAATCCGTTGACATTGCAGTAGGCCATCAAAAAAGCTAAAGATTTAGCACCTTAATCTTACAAGAGCAAATTTAAATCTAAGGACTCTCACTACAAGAAGGACAAAGGTAAGAAAACATTTCATAAGGATTCACAACAGCCACATGAAGGTAATAAGAAACATGATAATGACTAGTTGAATGTACTTAGAAGGAAGAAATTATGTTTCCGTTGTAGGGAGCCTTGGGATCCTTCTCACAAATGTCCCCTTAAGGCTAAGGCTAAGCAAATTGAGTACTTTTCAGCTGAGGAGACAACCTTTGAGAGTTCAGATAGTTCATCATCTATAGGGGACAATGATAGTAAATCAGCTACCAGTGGGAATAGCAGTGATGATAGAGTGATTGCACCCTTGTCTGGAAATCATAAATCAATTACCTTTAAGGTGCGTGGTGTGATTCAAGGGGAGCGTGTAATATCATTGATCGACACTGGTGCTGCTAATAATTTTATTGATGCTCAAGTTTTTGAGAAACGGGGATTACAGACAGAGGAGCATGATGGATTCAGAGTTGTAGTGGCTAGTGGGCATAAGATCCTATGTACGCAGAAAATTTCTAATTTGCACATGAGGATTGGTGATTATGAGTTGGTTGATGATTTCTATGTTGTAGACATAGGAGACTATGATGCCATACTAGGCATGACTTGGATGACTTCTCTGGTTGAGTTTACATTTAATCTAGAGAGAGTTGAAATGAGATTTGAGCATCAGGGCCAGAAAGTGGTACTTCGTGGGTTGTCAGATGGTCTTAGAACAGTATCACTTAGACGAATGGAGAGGTTGATTCGTCATGACCAGGCGCAGTGGGGAGTTGAGAATTTAGTGATGCCAGAGGGAACGGGACAGCATAAGCAGGATTATCCTCCATAGGTTCAGTCAATGTTGACCAAACATTCCAAAGTGTTTGGTGATATACCTCTAGGTAGACCTCCTGATAGGGGCATTGAGAATGTTATAGAGTTAGAGGAGGGGGCCAAACCTGTTATTGTAGACGTATAAAAATGACCATATTCCTAAATGAATATTTAATGTTCATTTTATTCTCATTCCTCTATTTAGTTAAATCTAATTTAATTAAATCACCCACATTCTTCTATTTAATTAAATAAATTATTCAATTTATTTATTTAAATTCACTTAAGTCCTTTATATCATTTAATTGAATAAATCATTTTATTTAATTAAATCTCTTCTCTCTACTTTTAATTAAATTTACATTTAATTAAATAGTTCACCCCAATTAAATAAATCTAATTTATTTAAATCCCCAACTTGCAACCAAATTGAAATAAAGCAATTTATTTTAATTAAATCCTATTAGTCCTCACCCACTTGCATTTTCCTACATCTCCCACTTGCCTCCTAAACCCCCTTTCTAAATTCTTCTAGAACCCATCTAATCCTAATCAATTAATCTAAACCCATCAATTATCCCCTTTCCCTAAATTTGAGGTCACTTCTCAAATTTGGAGTAAAGTCTTCAAAAGGTATTAAAGCCTTTATGCCTTCAACAAGCTAACTTGTTGAATACCCCCAAATTTGGAAGGACTCTTACAAATTTGTCCCCAAAGTCTTCAAACCATTAATGGTTAACTAACCCTTAGTGGCATGGTTAGAGACTTTTTGCCTAACTCAACCCTCATCTAACCCAGGGGTCTCATCAAGCATTCATTGCTTTGACCATGGTTATCCCTTTAACCTTTGCACAAGAGTTTATCCTTTGGGTAAAAGCTTTATTCAATGGATAACCTTAACCTAACCTTAACCTTTACCCTCTAAGGTAACCATGAGGTCTTCTCAAGCATTTAATGCTTCTTACCTCTCCTCTCAAGCAGTCTTATGTTGACAATTGTCACCATTTCATTGGTGAGAATTGAAAACATGGATTGATAACTTTCAATCTTGACCCTTGATTGAATCCTCCAATCTTGACCATCCATTGCCCTGTTTCTTCTATAAATAGAGTTCTCATTCCTCCATTTCAAGGATCCAAGCTTTTAGTATCAGACTTATACTCAATTTTAGCATACATCTAGCCTCTCTTTGTAATAGGAATTGATCTAATAAGCATTTTAGAGCATTTCTATTATCATTAGCTTAAATCATATAACTAGTATATCATGTTAGGATAGTATTGTTACTAATCTTGTCATCTTATAATCTAGTTTAACTCATTTGTAGAATCATGCATAAATAGGATGCATTCATGTTAAAATCAATCAAAAGCATCCCTTGTTCTTGCATTCGTCATCCCTAAGTCACTTTGCTCAGTGATCTGAGGGCAAAGGCATTGGCTTGAGGGACCTTGTGAGATAGAGAACCATGGAACCTACCTTGGGAAGTTGAGTCATTCTTCATGACTCCATAACTTGCACCAAGAAGTCCTGTGGGTGTGTGTGGACAAGCCCTTTGAACATCATTTTCACATTTTGAGTTTCATCGCCCCACTTTTCCCGCATACAGTTATCACTACACCCTATAGGCATCCAAAAAGGTATAAGGATGAGATCGAGAAGGCTATCAAAGAGCTTCTCGAGATGGGGCACATCAGACCTAGTAAGAGTCCATTTGCTTCTTCAGTGGTGTTGGTTAAAACGGACAGTACTTTCAAGATGTGCATTGATTACAAGGAATTAAACAAGAAAACAATTAAAAACAGATATCCGATTCCTTGTATTGATGAACTTATAGATGAGTTACATGGTGCCTGTTACTTCTCCAAAATAGATTTGAGATCCGGGTATCATCAGATTTGGGTCAGGGAGGATGAAGTGGAGAAGACAGCTTTTAGGTGTCACTATGGACACTTTGAGTTCTTGGTCATGCCTTTTGGTTTGACTAATACACTAGCTACCTCCCAGTCTTGTATGAATAGGACATTCGGAGATTAGTTGAGGAGGTTCGTGTTGATATTCTCTGATGACATACTGATTTATAGTAAAACTTGGGAGGAACATTTGAAACACATAGATATTGTGTTGAGTATCGTTGAGCATGAATCCTTGTATGCGAAGATGTCTAAATGTGCTTTTGGGATGACAGAGTTGTTGTACTTGGGGCATAGCATCAGTACTGAGAGTGTTCATGTGGATCCAGATAAGATCAGGGCTATTATGGATTGGCTGCCACTGAAGAATGTTTCTCAGCTGAAGGGATTCCTTGGGTTGTGTGGATTTTACCGCCGCTTTGTGAGGGGTTTTCCTTAGACTGTTGCACCCCTTACAAATTTGATTAGGACAGATGGATTTGAGTGGACAGATAGAGCTCAATAATGTTTTGATAGATTTAAGGAGTTGATGAGCACATGTCCAGTGTTGGCTATTCCAGATTTCAGCAGGCCTTTTGAGTTGCATTGTGATTCCTCGAGTGAGGGCCTTGATGCGGTATTGATACATGATAGACACCCCATCGCTTTTGAGAGTTGGAAATTGAGGGGGCTTGAGAAGAGTTACAACATTTATGACAAGGAAATGTTAGCGATTATGCATGCCTTGGTGAACTTCAGACAGTATCTAGTGGGCAGTAAGTTTACCGTAAAAACAGATCATAACAGTTTGAGGCACAACACAGACCTGGAACAGTTTTTTTTTTTTTAATTGAGGGTGGTTTTTATCAAATTTTAAGGTGATTTATGGCAACCTGACATGAGTTCCTCCATAACCAATCCAATAGCAAGCTAAACCAGACTTAAGATACCAGTTGGTATAAGTTGGAGGAGATATATATACTGATTTTAAACAATTTCTACATCTGAAAATGCACATTTCCAGATTATTAAAAATGAAATCAGAACTTGTTAACATTCCCTTTTTTGGAAGTAGGGATAAATTTTTGTGTTTGTAATCCATTCACAATCATAATTAGGTGTTTTCTCTGTCTTTCAGGTCTGATGCAAAAGGCAATGCATGGAATGATGGTGGATGCAAGTGAAAGAGCTCAAGCGATGCATCGGGATGATAACCAGCAAGGTAGAGGAGGAACATCCAGAGATAACTTCATTAGAAAACAGTAGATTGCAAGGAGAGAAGCACGAGATTATTGAATGATGGTGAAGAAGGACATCTCAGTAGCTTGCGGAGGTCAGGGTTCAAGGAAGGATATCAGTGTAGTCAATGAAGAGGTGCATCTCATGATCAGATGCAAGACTTAGCAAGATGGTGAAGGGGTCGAGTTTCACTGGCATAGAGAATGAGGATCAGCTCCAAGATGACAATAGGTGCCGATGAATGAAAGATGAAGAAGACAACAATGAGCATACAAGATCAAGAGCTAAGATATTCAAAGACATCACAATGATGATGAAGGAAATGTTATAACAATCTTGAATTTCCTCCGGAAATCTAAGATCATAGTCATTACATCAAGGAAATTCCAAGACTAGGTATACATTCCAAGGTGAAGGATTCCAAGGTTGAAAGATGAAACACATCATAGGGCGGAATTCCCAAGTATGATGAAGGATAGGTGAAAGTGATCAAGTCAGATAAGATGGTGCAATTTGGGAATATCTCTCACCATCATCTCATTCATCATGGAGCAATTGAATTGTTGAGTATCAAGAGATATTGCTCAACCACAAACACTTGTGATGCTCAAAGAGATATACATGCTGAGGTGGCAACAACTCACTTCCATCATCCAACTCAAAGAGGTCAACTTGTCCAATTTTAATGAACTTGACTCATTCAAAAGTGGATCAAGTGACACATGTTACTTCATCAAATATTGTTTACCTTACCTAACCTCAATTCCTATTGGTTAGAATTCAATGTTGGACATGTGTCCTAAAATGTAATTTTATCATTGGTCAAGCATTAAATATAATGCAAAGCTAGTTGTAACTAACCCTAATTAGCGTTTTCTCATGTAATCTTGGCCATTGATTTTGACTTGATCTTGGCCATTGATTTTGACTTGATCTTGGCCATTAATTTGTAAAGGGAAGTCTATATAAGGCTTGCTATCCTCATTTGTAAAGGTTAATAGACATTAGATAGCAAGTAGCTAGAGGTAGAGTAAGAGAAGGCAAAAATTGTTACCAAGGCATGTAAATAAACATACTTTTCATTGAATTTATGGTGGATAGTGGTGTTTCTTCTACATATTGCATGGTTTCTTGTTATATCCTCAAATTAGATAAAGTTCATTAATCATGGTGGATGCTTATGAAGCTATTGTGATGAATTCCTTGGTTTATACTTTTTTGTGGTTTGTTGATTGTAAGTCATAGTGCAAATTTAGCCTGAACCTTATATTATACTAAGTTTGATTGTGGATATTTGTTCAATTTGCACCAACATTGGGTATTTGGGTGATGTATTCATAGTATGAAAATCTTCCATTTCCTTAGAAGATTGCATCAGCTTTGTGTAGTTGTCATCATGGTGAAGCAAGACTTGATTTGAGGGAATTTGTCTACATTCTTATCCTTTTAATCTTTATTTTCCAAGTCAAAGTTGAAGTTTAAGTTCCAACCAAGTTCAAGAAAAACTTAAGTTCCCTTGTGATTCTAGCAAAATCACATCATGACACTATCTATCCATGTATAAAGTCAAGATCTGACTAGTGGAACCTTGGAGTCGTTTCGTTTGATCACATAGTTTAGCATCTGAGAGGTCTTTGTTTAAGAGAGGATTGAATACAGTATTTTATTCTGTGTTGCATGGTGTCATAAAAACCACGTCAACACTCACTTCTAAGAAACACTTTATTTAATAACTTAAAACCTTATAACTCCTAGGCACCAAAATGAAATTACTTTATTACATTAAATAACACAAAGTTAAATAAAATACTTAACTTCAATATTTTAATGTTGTTTAAAATAATATCTCAAAACATCTTATGTTGCAAGATATTAACAATTTTAGCAATCATTGACTATCCAAATATAATAACTCTACCAGCTGACCAAATTGGTGTCTAGACTAACACTATAAATAGTAAGTATAGACAAATTGCTTGAAATCCCTCCAGAAAGTGTCAGGCAACTCCAATAAATCCTTTGAGCTCATTGGCAGCATTGAAATACTCCTCTGAGCTAGCTGACACAAACCCTTGAAGTCAACACCAGCTGCACTACAAGGGAACCCGAGAAAAGGGGACATTAAATCATCGACATCCGCTACTATATATGATGCAAGGATGACAAAGAAATGTGCAAATTTTGTTAATCTATCAACAATAACATATATGCAATCCTTGGGTTGGGGGCCTAGCTCGATTGGCGAGAGCTTCCAGTGGTAAAGCACGAGGTCACAAGGTCTAGTCTCCCCTAGCCCGCGTGGTACCGGAGGACGTGTCGCACCAACATCATTGGTCATGTTGAAAAGTCTACCCGGTGCACTGTAGTTTATAGGGGATGCTATACCCAATTCCTGCAATCTAAAATAAAAACATATATGCAATCCTTACCTTGTACCCTAGGTAGCCAGGTGTTGAAGTTAATAGAGGTGCAAACCCATTTCTGATTGGGTATAGGCAGGGGCTGCAACAAACCAGCTGGATAAGTATGTTCATTTTTGTTTTGGTGGCATGGGGGCATTGCTTAACATACTTAAGGAATTCATTTTTATGTCCTTTCCATGTGAATCTTTCTCGGATTTCCTTGTAAGTCCTGAAGAAACCCAAGTGACCAACCATAGATGCATCATGGAAAGTCATCAATATCTTCACCTTAAGTTTTGAATTAAGTACTAGATAAATTCTCTCCTTATAGATTATCAACTCATTATTCACCAAGTATCTATCATCCTGTATAGTGCCCTCTGCTATACTTGTTGCCCATGAGTCCTTGGCATATTCTATTAAAACCATCTCCCTCCAATCAATAGTGATCTCAACTAAGGAGAACAAGTGGGGTCTCCTAGATAGTGATCAGCAACCACATTTTTCTTCCCCTTGACATAAAACATATCAAAATCATATACCTAAAGTCTACTCACCCATTTTTGTGGTTTGTCATTTAGGTCCTTTTGATTCAAGAAGTATTTTAAACTATTGTAGGCAGTCTTAACAATGAACTTGACTCCCACCAAGAAAGGTTCGAATTTGGCCAAGGCATGCATGATGGTCAACATCTCTTTGTCATATATCGAATAGCTCTTTTCCACACCTCTCAACTTCCTGCTTTTGAAGGCAATCAAATGACTTTCCTGCATCAGCACAATACCTATTCCTTTTCCTAAGGCATCACATTCCAACTCAAAAGATTTAGAGAAGTCAAGAATAGCTAAGATTGGGAAAGTACTCATCATCTATTTGAAGTGATCAAAACATTATTGTGTTGCATCTGACCACACAAAAGCCCCTTTCTTGGTCAAATATGTAAGTGGAGTTGTTGCGTGTGAGAATCCCTTAACTAATCTCTTGTAGTAACCACACAGTCCAAATAATCCCTTGAGTTGAGAGAGCTTCATAAGTGTAGGCCAATCGACAATTGCCCTAATTTTTTTAAGATATATCCTCACACCCGTAGAGCTAATGATGTGGTCAAGGTAGAGAAGTTTTGTCATGCTGAAATCACATGTAGAGTCCTTGGTGTATAATGAGTCACTCCCCAATATACTCAGTACCTCTTCAAGATGCCTTATGTGTTTTTCCCAAGTTTTGCTAAAAATCAAGATATCATCAAAAAATATGAGAGCAAACTTCCTGAGTTGCTTGCGGAAAACCTGATTCATACATGATTGAAAAGTGGCCGGTGAATTTAGTCAAACCCAATGGCATCATTAGGAACTTAAGGTGACCAAAATGACATCTGAAAAATGTTTTTCCTACATCCTCTCTCCTCATTCTGAGTTGGTGGTATCCTGACCTCAAATCAATCTTAGAAAAAGCATTATGCAGCTCATCAATTTGAGGAATAGGATACCTGTTCTTGATAGTGTTCTTGTTTAGTGCTTTGTAATCAATGCACATTCGCATTGTCATCTTTTGTTTTTAAACAACACTATTACTGAAGCAAAAGGGCTCTTGCTAGGTCTAATGTGCACCATACTTAGTAATTCTTTAATGGATTTTTTGATTTCATCTTTATGCCTCTTTGGAAGTCTATAGGGCATAGTGATCACTGTTTAGAACCCTTCTCCAACTCTATGACATGCTCGATGCCTCTCTCAAGTGGTACTCCAGGAGGTATACTATTGAACACCTTACTATGCTTGGATAGGAATTTTTGAATGTCTGGATGATAAGTGCTCTTCTGCTGCTCTGCAAGTATTGGCATTATGAGACACTATTGCCCATTTCACCTTATCGTGTCTAATTAACTTCTCCATCCTTTTAAATAATACTACTCTCAAACCACCATCTTACATTTCTCTGAGCACGATTTTCTTCCTAGTGACTGAAATCTCATCTGCATGGTATGCAAATTCATTTTCAACTCCACAAGTGTCCTCATCTAGTGCATTTCTAGAACCACATCAGTGTCTCCTATATTCTCCACATAGAAACTATCTTTCAACTCTTATTCCCCCAACTGTATACTCGGATTAAAAATCTTGCAAGTGCAAGTGAGTTTAAATCCATTTGCCGCCATTACCTTGAATCTTCCAAATTCTTCTATTTTGGGTCCTCTTTTGGCCACAAGGCCCTCATCAATGAAATTGTGGGTGGCACCTATATCAATGAGAGATATTATTAGCTACCACAAAGTACACACCTCACTTTGAATAATCCCACTTTTGAAAGCTAGAGAGTTGGACAATGGTCCCATCACAACCCTGTCCCTTTTCTGTGTCTTCTGATAAACTCTCTTCTTCACTGCTCTTAGATACTGAGTGCTGATCTGATTTTTCTCAAACTAACTTATTTGCTGAAAAGTATTCAATCTGTTTAGCCTTTGCCTTAACAACACTCTTATGAGTTATATACCATGGCTCCCTGCCATGAAAGCACAATTTTTATCTTCTGAGGTCATTTAGCTGACACTATTCAATCTGTTTATCTCATGCCTTTCTGATTTGATTCCCTGTAAAAATGTCCTTTTTCTTTACCCTTCTTGCGTAGGAATCCTTTTGAATGAAATTTATTCTTGAAAGTGGAAGACTCCATGCCCCTAGCCTTTTTGATGGCCTTTTGTTATGTCGGTGAACTAAGTGCTTTAATTCAACCCCCCAAAGGATCTGATAATCCATCCATGAAGAGAACAAGTCTCCTCTCTGAATTATCAGTTACTAATACTAACAACCTCTAAAAATCAGCAACATAGGCATCCACTACAACCCATTGGTTTAATTGAGACAACTCCTTAAGATGCAATTCTGGGTCCTTTTTATCAAACCTGTCAATAAGCCTTTTGGTGAACTTTGCATATGAGGTAATTTGATCATGTCACATTAAAATCATCCCATGATGCCACCATTCATGAGCAATACCATGTAGGTGAATAGCAACATATCTGATCGCCACATCTTCTTGCATGGGGTTAAGCTAAAAGTAGGTGTCCAATCTTTGCACCCAAGCTCTCGTTGTAGTCTTCCTGACCCATCATAGTAAGGGAGGGTTAGTTTCCCAACCTTGTTCAGTTAATCATTATTATGTGCTCTTCCACCTGCAAGAGGCCTATGCTTCAATCTGAGGTCCATATAATCTTTGAAAGATATCGCAGCCTAGAAACTTGGACCTGCATCCGTTCAATCTCTTATGAACTGGTCTCAAATCATTCATTGGAGGTTCATTTTCAGCTTGCTCCTGAACTCTAAGAGTAAAGACTGGCAACAGTGGTCTAATTTATAGTTATGTTATTCACTGAGTTATCTCCTTGCCCATTATTGGCTCCATTGTTATGCTTGATGTCGTTATTATTGCCTCTAAATTGTTGAGCCATCATATCTACTGTTGTGCAATGCGCTGGTTTGTTTCCTGTGCAGGTTGATTTGTTTCCTTTGTGCCCTAACCAAGTTATTTAGAATGTTCACTGTAGGATCCTCCCCTGCATCTCTATCACCCATGTTTACTTCTCATTGTTCACCGTTTGCTAATAAGTTTGTTTCTTCTTGTTCTACAAGGTTTGGGTTGGATCTGATTCTTCTGGTGTTATAATGGTGTATAAGGCTGCATTACTCAAACCCCATTCATGTCATTGTTCATTCACACTGAATTATTCAGAATTCGTCAGGATGGCAAGATATGATGCTCTAATACCACTGCAATATACACCCTTAACTTTTCTTTTCTTTTTTTTTCCCCGAATGCTGGTTTTGATGTTTTGAAAGGTAACCCAAAATTTAGAAATAGATAATGCAGTAAACAATATTTGCAATACTGATATATAAAGAATAACACCCAAAAAGCACAATATTCAAATACCAACAACTGGGAATGTATATCAGATTTAGTAAAGAGTGTGGACAACAATATATGGCCAATATTATTAATACTCAGATGGCCAAATGGCTTCAAAATGACAATACAACTGTACTCTTAAGGTTTGATTATGAACAAGTCTGATTTTACATTTATAATAGCAAACTAGAACCACAAAACTTGGACGCGGCACTCCACAATCAGCTCTCCAAGCCATGGACTGGATTTCTCTTGAATGGAAAGCCCTAGTCACCCTCCAAACAGCAAAAAAGGGCCCTCAACTTGGATGCCAAGACTTCCAGCTATTCCCAAGCCTAGGTCATTGTTGTACGGCCAACCTAGGGAAGGAAGCAGCCAACAAAAAGAAGTGGAAGATGTCTACAATAATCCTCTTATCCTCTCCTCCTTGTCTCCACAAATCTGTCCTTTATTTCTATACTCAAAACTGAAGATGCAAACTGAAATCTCAAACAATGAAGCCTGGATGTAGTCTCTAGATGAAACCACCAACAAATTTACGAGGAAGGATCTTTCACCATCGAAGTAGATGTCCTTGGTGAAGGATTTTGTCCTCACAAAGCCTAGGGTTGAACAAGTTCAAGCCAGCTGAGTCTTGTTATCAATTTTCTCCAAATATGAATGTTGCAAATGAGCTCAAGGGGCATATTTATTTACCTCTGAATCCCATGCCCAGGTAGGTTATAAAATATTTTGTTTTATTTAAAACACCCCCTTATTTCTCTCCATGCAGGCGTCCACCCCTAGAAGGTCACTTTATTTAATATTTTAAAACAACTCCTCATACCCCCTAGGTGCCCATGTAAGGTTACTTTATTAAATTAAATAACGTTAAGTTAAATATTTAATTTAACTTTAATACATTACCATTATTTAAAATAATACCGTTGGACATCATTAATCACCAAATTGTTATCATCCAATCCAATCAACAACTACCACAAAGTAGTAATATTGCCAATTGGCCAAGTCAGTGTCCAGATTGTCGTTTAAAATAGTAAAAGCAGACAAACTGTCAGAAATCTCTCTAGAAAGTGTTATAGTACAAATCTCAACAAACTGAGCTCAAAGCAACACCTGTTATGCCAGATTAGCTGGACTGAATATTCACCAAAACCCCAATACTAACCCTAAATCTTAGCCTATGGGAACTTGCTAAATAGGCTAATGGTCATCATGCTGTCAATGCTTAGGAAGGGGGCATTACATGTTTGTGACATCAAGTTAGCAAACACTATTGGGTTTTATATTTCAGTGTAACTCAAAATTTTAGCCCTTTACAAAATTCTTACAGTTCTGTAAAAACATTACATTCATAAAGGCAGTGAAAAGTGAATTATAGAACCAATATCAACATGTATGGAAATTACACAATAATTGAGAGGTCTTCAGAATCAATTAAATGTTCTAAACAAGTAGTTTAATGATTCCTTTCCTTTGAAGAAAAGATGTATTAGCCTTGGTTTCTCATAAAAGAGTGAAAATACTCAACATTAAATCATCATCAATCAAGTTAGTAGCTAAGGTCTTAAATAGAAGATATGTGCCAAAAATATTTTTCATAAAGTATATACTAGTGCTATCTATCTATATAGTCCTTGTGGAAATTTTAAAAATTGTCAAAACATGTTGCATGCTACTCTACTCTACTTGTATTGTCCGAAATATAAGATCTCTTGTTGATTTGATTTTATGTTTTATTTATATTTTTTAATTTTTTATCGTAACTTGTTTATCCATTTTGTAAGTTTTGGGCCTAGCATTTCTCTCACTGTCCATGTCTCTTAAATTATATCTATTTCCAGTTTTAGGTAAGTTGCATTGCCTGTAAGCCAATTTTCAACACCATTTCCAAGACATTAAAATTTCCTTGCTAATATATCCCATTCAAAGAAATATTCAAACTTTTCATGTATGTTAAATTGAATCACTATGCTTATTACTTAAGTTGTTTTCTTTATTCAAGTTCAGGAAATATCTATGCAACCACGTGCAATTTTAACTATTATGTTAGCTAATGCATGAAATAATGATTTGGTACACCAGGACTAGTAGTTTCTGTTGTTGATCCTCAACCAGGGGAAACTATTGTTGATTGTTGTGCCGCACCTGGAGGGAAGACTTTGTTCATGGCATCACGTCTGCAGGGTCAAGGTGATCTTCCTGATAAAATGCATTATTTTAGACATTTACAGAGTACTTGGTATTTGATATAAAATACTTAAATGTGTTTTAGTTAGCAGTTAGGAATTTTTGGCCTGTATTTTCCTGAATGATTGATAGTCTTATAGAGCTTGATTGTCTTCAGAAATCTATTTTTCTTTTTGTTCATGACTGTCATCGATGCAATGCTTATTTGAGTTAAATACTTATTAACCCATATACAACGTTGCTTATTTGCAGGGAAAATAATTGCAATTGATATAAATCAAGGACGCTTACGAATGGTTGAAGAGGCAGCAATAATACAAGCTTTAGATAGTGTTGTAACTACTTGTCACAATGATATTTGTGACTTTGTTGTAAGTCATTGCTTGAAGAATTTTTTAGTCTGGATTGATAGTTCATTCATTTATCTTCCTTTTGGAAATATGTGGGCATGATTGGAGCAAATATTTTAAGTTTTCCCTTAACAACAAATTCAATCTTGCTTGTATTAACAATGGAATTGAAACAGTGCACACTTTAGCACAATTACCTAGGAATATTGACCTTTTAGTACACTATTTGTTTGTGTAGATTTTTCTGGAAAGCATGCTAGGCAAAAATCTTTGGCATTATTGCCTTATGAATACTACACATAGAGTATGCACTTCCTCAAGTGTGAACTTACGTGCAAAAGTATCTTTTGAGATGGACCACCATATATTATGAAGTGAAGGGGTCTGCTACTTTTGTTCTCGCCAAAAGATTGATTTTGATGAGTTTTATATTTTTCAATGTTCAGTTGGCTATGAAATTTGTGAGAGATTATATAGAGATTTTGGTGGATCTCATCCATTTTCTTTTGCTACCTTGATTAAAGATGCTTGACCTTGTTTCTTTGTGATGTCGCCACATTTAGGTTAGGTCTATTCATGGTGTCTATTCATGGTGGTCCAAGATCTACCAATTTGATTGGCTTCTTGTTTCAAGCTATCACAAATGTTGGAGGCTTAAAGAATTTGTTGGATGCCATTAATTCTCATAGAAGTGGAGATAGATTGACAAGCATATTGCTCATCACTGCAATCTACTACTGCTAAGACTCTTTGGCACCCTAACTCTCATTTTGATGGTCATGGATTTATCTCTTCTTGATGTTAGGGACCCAACACCCCTCTTTCATTGCACTAATCTTGGGGAAAAGCTCACATTACTAGTTTCTTCTCTACCACCAATAATTCTTTGGCTTTGGGTGTTACAAGAGGTTCTATGTGATTGATTGCTTTTGAGGATTGTCTAGCCAAACCCCATTAGCCCGAGATTTTCCATAATGAGCATTCTCAGACTTCTAATTTTTTCTATTACAATGATCAATGATAATATTGTTGACTTTCTAACACATCCCAAAATATTGGTATGTAAGGTTTTTGGGTCCTTCCTTGGTTCTTTTGCCCTAGTTTTTTGCTTTTGTAAGTGAATGTATGTTCTATTCCCTTTGATATGTTCTTAGTCAATTTTGGAGATTAATATGATTGATTTCTTTCTTTTTGATATTCATGGGGCCAAACAAAACTAAAAATCTAGTCTTCACGAATGCAGTGCTTGTAAGCAGCACAAAAGTTTACTTAAAAATAATGCCCCAATTTAGTCATATCATAGCTCTAAAACTTGGTAAGTACTGGTGAGTTTTTCAGTTGGACAACTAACTTGCCCATGATTTGTGAGTCGAGTTGGCTGAAAAAACTGCTAGTTAGCATGTTTCTCACCAAGACTCTTTTGGATCTAGTGAGTCCAATAGATAGATTCATCTGATGCCAAAACAGAAAATAAATGCATAAAACTCCAAAAACTTTGCTTGACAACTTTGCCTTAATGAATTTGAATGCTAGTGGCATGAAGTAATTTTTGGGTGGTTGAAAGGATTTATTTATGGTTGGAGTGTGGTTTGATAAGTATTTTTCTTGGGCTTTTTTATTCATTTTTTTCCTAGTTATGTTGCTTCATGGAACGTAAGGTAGAAAGGAGCCTACATGGAAGCATTGCTCATCAGGTGCAATCAAGGGCATGGTGAGCTATAATTATTGTGGGTTTAGTGTGAGGAGGTATCAGTTGCCTCAAATACTACTTGGCTTGAATTGCTAGCCAAGATGTCAAATTCCGTGACCAAGTGGGGGTAGCAATGCAAGGAGAAGCGAATGCCCTACTTTTTAGCAAAGGAGAAGAAAACTAAAAGAAAAAGGACGATGGAAGCAATTGCACCAATGATGAATATGACAACCATCCTTGATTTATTGGAGGCTCTGATTAATAATGATGAACAGTAAATACCCACCAAATACTAAGAGGGGGGGGTGAATTAGTATAGACAAAAACTTCTTTAAGAAACAACTTAAACTGCAAAGACTGCACTAATTGGTAAACAACATCACCGATCTAAATCAAGGCAATACCAGTAAAACACAGTGACTGTAAAAGTCATAAACCGCTAACTTTTAGATCTTCACAAAACCTAATATCTCATTTCCACTTCACCCATATGCTTAAACAAGTAATACATCAGAAATATAATGACCACTGGATCAGCTTGCATTACCGCTTAACAGAAAACACAAAACATCACATGAAAAAGCATCAGACATGACACACTTATTTTTCATGTGGAAACCCAACTGGGAAAAACCACGGTGGGGATGAATACCCACAAGTTGTTCTTGAACTCTTCTGAAGTTCGCTTTGTTAGGAGCCTAGTCCGATTAAAGACTTTACAACAGGTTTTGCTACGGATCACCCAATTAAGGGATGGCTAAATACCCGGTTAGAGGTTAAAACCCTATTAAAGGTTACCTTATGAGAGGATTTTAAGAACTCAATGATTTTGAGTCACCTTGTTAAAGGATTTACAAAAAGCCAGTTAAAGCTACCCAGTAAAGGGATTTTCCATCTGCTGAAATGGTTAGAAGTCAACAGGTAATACACTGATCTGATAACAACACTCAATGTCAAGGCAGATCCACTTCAGTTCCTTTACATCTGCAATTACACTCTGCAGGTATCTACTCACTTCTCTGGTCTGGCAAGAATCACCTCACATACAATCATTTGCCAACAAACTCAAATGAAAATCATCATCGACCTTATAGACAACAATTAGGTCGGTAGCCAAAACCTAAAACCCTAAGCATCTAGGTTAACAATGCAGTCGGTCCAATCCTGACCGTTTAATCACATTACATAGGGTAAAACAATCTTGAACAAATCTCAAGATGTTCTCCATCGTCCGTTCTTCACCGCTTCTGGAAGCTGATAACCCATTACGCGCTCTCCATCGTTTACTAGGATTTTGCACATTCCCGAGGTAGATAGAATCAATCTTCTTCATGCAAGATCCTCAAGAAGATTTTTCACGCGTACAAGGCTGACGTGGTAATGTGATCTAATCTTCATTTCAATGCTAACCCATCATAGGATGTCGTCGGTCGAATCACACAGACTTGGAATGCATCAACCAGAAACCCTGAAGCTGAGACTACCAACCGGTAGTCATATCAAATGAAACCTCGATACAAACTTTGCATATACCGGTTCACACTCCAACATACCGGTTCACTTTTTGCGTATACCGGTTCATACCATCATACCGGTTCACTTGCCAGTTTGCTTACTTCAATATACTGGTTCACACTTCAGCATATTGACATCAATGACAAAATACAATCGTCATGTCATCAAACTCTGCACATATGCCAATAGGCTCTTTTACTAGAATGCAGATTTGGCATTCCTACACTTACATTGAAGAAAGTTCAAGCTGTATTAATTCTCCTAGCATCTTCATTTATCACAACATTTTAGGTGTACAATCTTCTGTTGAAGGTACTACAATCGAAAGGAAGCACTATGAAGCAAGAATAGTCATTGCATATTTTTTGGTATTGTAATAAATATAATGTACCATTTAATGTGGTGAGCAGCCCATCATGGGATTCCTTGATAACTTACAATCATTACTAGTGTATGGTTTAAGACACCAACATGACTTGATTTCAATGAGGTATTGTTCAAGGAAGTTGTTAAAATTACACGGCTGATAGTAGAAGACCAAAAGAGAATATGGCGAGAAAGGACTAACACATTTAATTTGATGCGTGGAAAGATGGCAAGAATATGGTCCTCATTAAATTTGTAGTGGCTTCTAATGCCACATTGGTGTTTTTTGAGTACTTAGATGTCTCATTTGAAGTCAAGAATGCAAAGACATGCAATTTGTTGGAGGTGGAGAACGTCATTCAAATTGTCATCAATGATGCAATTGTTTATGTAGTCACAAGGAGACTTCTTCAAGATATGCATCCCACCAATTTTTGGAGCTCTTGTGCTATTCATTGATTTGATTTGTTGATTAATTACATTTGGAAGATGGGTTTAAAGAATGGTTGAAGATTCTAGAAATGTCATGAAATTTATCTACAACCATACTTGGATGCTTAGATTGATGAGAGAGCACATCAAAAGAAAAGGAGCTTGTGTGATCTAAGGTCACATGATTTGACATGAACTTCATAGCATTGCAAAGCATTGTAGGGGCACTACTTTTTCTCAAGTAGATGTTTATGAACAATTTTTGGTTGGAGTCTACATAGTGCAAATGGGTGGAAGGGGAGAAGGTCATGGGGACAATCTTTGATGTGTTGTTTGCTAGTAGTGCTACAGAGATACTTGAGTTAATTTTATGTAATGTCTCCTTCTCAAGCCTAGTTAGTTTGGTGACCGTTAGCCTATTTTTCAAGTTCCTATAGGCTAATTGGTAAGGAAAAGGGGACCCCAAACTTCTTAGAGAAAGCATCTATGTTTAGTAAGTCACTCAATGAGCTTTGATCATCATTCTGCTTCTTCAATTTCATGATGGTGTGGTTAGACTTGGAGTTTGATGCCCATTTTAGTGCTTCACACAACTTGGGTGAAATATTCTAAATATGCACTTAAGTTTTTAATTTTGAATTAATAAAGTAGCTGCTTAAGTATTATTTTTTTATAAAAGATGTGTATGTACCTCAAAAGTGGATGCCTAGGAGAGATAGGGAAGGCTTTGCACATGAAATGACATTTTATAATTCAAAAGGTCATTATTATGTGGAGTAGATCAAATTATCTTGCATATGTTATAAAGCCATATCAGAGATAGCAACCATTTTGGTTTTCATATATATCTTATAATATCAGCATATAAGTAATATCAATTGTATTTCATAAAAAGCATCATTTGTAAAGTATCAACTTCTATTGTTATAATCTTAAGCACTATTTGAGATTATTAAGGAAAGAAATCTCTTGTAGTTGATCCTTGATAGATAATTGTCCCAATTTCCTAAGTTTGACCATAAGGGGACATTACAAGTGGTATCGGAGCATTAAATTTTGTGGTTATATTGCATTGTTCCTAAGATAGGATATTACAATGGTTTTGTTACCCATTTTTTATTTTCCAGTTCAATCAAGTGGAGCTGGTTAAGTTTTATAATTTTAAGGGCACGGGTCTGTTATTTGAGTGTTTTGCCAAGAGATGCTATAAAGTGCCATAAAAGAACTTCAGATAAATGTAATTGTTCACAATCAAGAAAAACCAAACAAAATTGCATATTTTAAAAGGCATTTTTATTATTCATGAATGTCAAATGACATGCTCCCACACAAGTCGTGGGAATAACTACCATAATATATTATTAAAGAAAATGATGCATATAGAAATGAAGGTATAAACAAAGACAAGGGATCCGTCCTTGCCTTTTAATGATGAACCCCTGCAGTTGAGCAACTTCATCTCCAACTCCTTCCTAGAGGTCCCCCTGCTGCTCCAAATGTCTGCAGAGAGATAGAGGAAAATTGTGTTAGAGCTCGGGATGCCATATCCTTGCATATACATCGTCATTACATGCACAATTTACTCCTATAATGCATTGTATCAGTCTAACCATTATATGTATCAGAGGAAAACAAAGAGCAAATCTGAAACTCATGGTTTTATATAACAAGTTTGTCCAATGTGCAGATGCACGTACAGTGTTGACGTGGCTAAAGTCGTATTACCAACTCTCTCTGGTCAATGTAGAATAGAATTTGTTGAGTATCCCATCCTCTCTTGTGTAAGGAATCCCTAATGCTGTTTTAGATGATCAAGGTTTTGTTGATGTGTTTTTCATGCACATGCAAACACAAAATAAAATACCAAGGTACCTTATCCTCTCTTGAACAAAGTTATTCAAATGCTGAAGATTTGCCTAAGGATCAATCGAAATAACTCCAATGTTCTAGTATGTAGGGTCTCTACGTGTGGATAAGCTCTATTGGTGTGATGTGATTTTGTTGGATTCACAAGAGGACTTACATTTGAATGCCTGAATGCTTAATTAGCTGGAACTCAAGTCCTATCTACTCACCAGGGAGAATAAAGAAATAGCAAAAGGTGTAGGGTTTAGAGAGTCTAATCTAAGACCTAGAATGTAAGAAGGTAGATGAATGACCAGGTGGAGTCCTACTAGGCTAGGTCTCACCATCAACTAGAACAATCTGACACCAACTCAGTGCAATCTTCTAAGGCATGCTTCGAATATGTTCAAATCATTTATTATCATACGTTGATCACCATTCAAGTTGATGCATGAACAATAGACACAGGACAATTTGAAGTTAAGCTCATAAATGCTAGTTGACCACACAGGGCACACTTACAGTCAGTAAGAGGGTAGTGGTTTGGACTAGGCGAATTCCACGCGAGTGCTTTCAGTAACTTCCTTCATTCAATCTAATCATTTACCATCTAAAATGAAGATTCAACAAGAAACCATGCATATTGCAAAGAAACAACACACTTCACCATAACTTAAATGAAAATGGAGTTCATTTACAATCAAGGCAACAATTTCTTGCCTTCTCCTACTCTACTCTAACTCCTATTCTATTGACTATTAACTTATTGACTATTGGCTGCTCTAACCACTATTAACTAACTATTAACCTTTACAAATGAAGAGCCAGAGCTTTATATAGAGAGCTCTTTACATTTCAATGGCTCTGATTGATTTACAATCAATGGCTAGGATTACAAGATGAAAACCCTAATTAGGGTTTGTTACAACAAACTCCTTTAGCCAATGTGAAAATTACATTCAATGCATGAGAACCAATAGGAAACAGGGGTAGGTACATCGGAGTTTGTGCCTCCATGCATAAGTGTAATACATTGAATCTGGACATGCTGATGTGGACCCTTCTGACTAGAGGAACAGTGACTGGGATGCATCCTTGTTTGGTACTTGCTCGTATCTCCTTGAAATGTTTGTAAGATCCTTCCTCTGACATTTTGTGATTTCTCTATGTGATAGAATGAGGTCCTTGAGAATATCTTGCTCTATTGCTTGAACACTTGAAGTCTTTAACACCTTAGTCTTCTTCTCCGCACTTAAGGTGTCCTTGATGATGATGAGGTTTGAAGAAGTTGTCCTTGTCCTGGCTTGATCTTCCTCCAACTTGATTTTGTTAATTTGTAAAACAAACAAAAATGGTGTTAAGTACACATGATATATTCGTTCTAACATAGTATTCCTCACTTCAAACCATCAACAAGAAGGCACTATAATCCACTTCGCTCTGGACCCTTTGGAAGGACAAGACCTATAATGAAATTTTCGCTCTAGACCCTCTCCAAGGACATGACCTATAATGAAATTCACTCTGGCCCCTCTCCAAGGACAAGTTCTATAATGAAATTCGCTCTGGACCCTTTCCAAGGACAGGTCCTATAATGAAATTCATTCTAGACCCTCTGGAAGGGTCAGGAGCACAATTTCACTTAATTCTCTAATCATAACTCATTCTTCAAGACATTAGACTTCATAATTGCACTCCTTCTAGGTATAGACAAGTCATTTGCTCCCAAAAATTGCTTAGGAATGGGGTCATTCAAGTGCTAAAGCAAGGTACAAGGTCCAGTGAAGAAGTTCTCTCTGGACCCTTTAGAAGGGTTAGGAGTGAAATTTGGCATTTTGCTCAATTTTCCTTCATAGAACTCATTTCTCATTCTTTTCTCATAAAAAACAAGTGCTTAGGAATAGGTTAGTTCAAAGGTTTGAGCAAGGTACAAGGCTTCTTGAAGAAATTCGCTCTGGACCCTTTGGAAGGGTTTGGAGCGAGTTTGCTCCCTTAGGCTCAATTCACACTTCTTTTTCTTTCAAATCACCTTAAACTTGACTTTCAAATCCTTCTTTCACCTCAATCAAGTCAATTTGCTTCCATTATTGCTCAAAATGAGATTAGTTCAATGGATTAGGTGAGGAATGAAGTCCTTTTAAAAATTTCGCTTTGGACCCTTTGGAAGGGTCAAGAGCTTAGAAGAAATTCGCTCTGGACCCTTTGGAAGGGTCAGGAGATTAGAAGAAATTCGCTTTGGACCCTTTGGAAGGGTCAGGAGCGAATTTTGTACTCTTGGTCAAATTTCTAACTCTTTCAAGGGCTAAGGGCATTCATCTGGATTTCAAATTCACTTTAAGTCATTAATCCTCTTCCAATCGCCATGGGAACAAGGTTTATGATGTAAATTAGGAGCAAGGAAGGAGATCCCAAGGAAATTCTCTCTGGACCCTCTGGAAAGGTCAGGAGCGAATTTTGAAGGATTAGTCTTGGACATCAATCAAACATTCAAACTTCACCTTCACTCACGTTGCCCTGGCCTTAGAACATGCTAACAAATCACCTTAAGGAAGCATCTAGTTCAAAATGTTGGATCAAAAGCACACCCTGACAATTTCGCTTAGGTACCTTTGGAAGGACAGGACCTAAAGAGGAATTTCAATCTGGACCCTTTGGAAGGGTCAGGAGCGAAATTTTTCTTTTTGGCTCAAATTCCTCATAGAACTTCATCTCACTTGGTTGCAACTCACTTCAAAGGTATGTATGAATCAACCTTGCCTCAATCACGCCAAAGATTTTGACCCAAACAAGGAGATCAAAGGAAATTCGCTCTGGACCCTTTGGAAGGGTCAGGAGCGAAATTGGCCATCTTGGTCAAATTCCTAACATTTCATCATCCAATCTTGTTTGAATACGCTCACAAGGCATAAATAGGTCATTCCTCATTCAGTCAAGGCGTAGGAGCAAGCCTTTTTGACCTAAGTTAGGAGATCCAAGGAAATTTGCTTTGGACCATTTGGAAGGGTCAGGAGCGAATTTTGCAATAATGCTCAAATTCATGACCTTTTCTCTAAATTACCAGGTGTAAGTTTGTTCAAAGGCATCCAAAGGGTGAAATCAAGCTAATTTCCTCCCAATCCACACCTTAAAGTGAGGGTTTCGTCCATAATAGGAGTCAAAAAGGAGCTAAGGATGATTTCGCTCCTATCCCTTTGGAAGGGTCGAGAGTGAATTTAACAATCTAGTTCAAATTCTTCACCTTTTGCTCAAATTTTTAAGTCTAGACTTGATCATTAGGCACTTTCTAAGGGCAAAATAGGTCAATTTTATACCAATCAATGCCTAGAGTACAAGAACTCATCATTCATTAACTGGACCAATCTCAAACCCTCGGGAAGAATCCTTGAGAACACATACTCACAAACCTTCATTCACTTCCTTAACTCAATGACATAGTGTTGACGTGTATTTTGTACACAATCATACACAGAATAAAATACCCAAGGGTACCTTATCCTCTCTTGAATAAAGTCTCTGATTGCTGAAGATGTCGCAAAAAAGGATCAATCAGGGTGACTCCAATGTTCTTTTATGTAGGGTCTCTACGTGTGGATAAGCACCAGTGGTCGTTGTGATTGCTGTTTCATCAAGGGGACTTACGTATCCGAATTGCAGGAACAAGATTTCCTAATACTAATGAATTCCAAAAAAGATCAAAAGGGGTAGGGTTTGCAAGAGATAAACTCTAATCTAATCCTAAGAATGACTCAATGTAGGCTAGACTTGGCAAGATTCTACCAACTTCAGTATTGCCAAGGAATTACAACTTTACTGAAACTGATGCGATCTTCTAAGGTGAATAATGATTTTCAAATCATCAAGAATCATAGGCACTACCATGAAGGTACATATCAATGACTCAATAATGAATGAAGGTTTATGCAATCCAAATATTTCCAGTCGACCACACAAGGCGTTCCTACAATCAGCAAGAAGCTAGTGGTTTGGAATGCGAATCCCACCAAAGATCAAGCCCAACACTTAGTCCTTCGAACTTAAATACTACTTTGACTGAGAATGATTCAAGAAAGTAAACAACCATGAAGATAACCACAAGAATTGCAATAAAACACCATAACTTCAATATTTTATTGATCTCAAAGCCATCATAAACAACAATTGTTTGGAATTCCTTCTTCAAAGCTCAATCTTGCTACAAAATAACTTGCTTCTCTAAAACTCTAACTATTTCTTATTGCTCTCTCTTAATTCTATTTCTATCTCTATATCAAAATGAAAATGAATGAGGGTATAAATAGCATCCTCAATTACAATGAACGGTCCAGATCAAAAGAAGATCAATGGCCAAGATTATGACACCTAAACCCTAATTAGGGTTTATTACAAATAGCCCCCTTTTTATTGAACAATATTAAATGCATAGCCAAATATTAAATTTGGCACAAAAACCTAGGAGACATAGACCAATGATAATTAAGGTGCCACATCATCTATAACAACCTTTCTTCTAGAATCTTATTCCCTTTCCAATGCTCCTTTTTAGCATATGCAATGAATCTAGACACGATTCCTTCGATCTCAGCAATTGGAATCTCGGGAAGATTCCTCATTCGTTCTTCCAAGTGGATGACCTGATCGAAAGCCTTGAGAAGAGCAGTGTCCCATTCAGGTTCAAGTTCTTTGATTTTCTCAATCAGGAGCATGGTGGCAAACATCTGATCCCGTTGCTCATCTATAATAACGTTCTCATCTTTGCAAAAGATGACCTTGACTCTTTCTTCTAATTCTTGCAAATCCACATCTGTCTCAACTGCAATCCTCCTGCCAAGAATAGTACATAATACTTCAAACACCTTGTCCTGGATCGGATGGATAATTTCTTCAACCTGATTGCATTTGTTACTGATGTCCTCAAAAAGAACTTCCTTCATCTGGAGTAAAGTTGACCATTGGAGCAAACTATGAGGTCCTCCATCCATTATCTTTTCTTGTGCTAGGACCTTCCTTGATGTTTGTCTGATTACTTGCAGGATAGGAATGATAACATCCTTAGTATGAGCAAAGGCGGCCACCGTTATCATTAGGTTGTGGATGATCTCAAGAACCTGGATAGCTCGGTGAATGGTCTACATCATTCTTGTTGCAAATTCAATAGCAACTGTATGGGATTTGTCAATCCAAGAGCTCATAAGCTGGACCAAACTCCTGACTCTCTCTGCCTCGCCAACTGATTCAAGGGGAAGTGCCTGTGCAGGAGATACTGCTGGATCCTGACATCTCAAAGGCTGATTGAGATGGCCAAATTAGCCTCTCCAAGCACCGACCTCTCGCTCAAGCTTCCTATTCTTTTCCATTTCTTCTCTAAGCTTGTCCTTAAGTGCTTCAAACGAATCGGTTGCCTCATCCAATGTTTGCTCGGCTGTGAGTGGACCAAGCTCAAATGTCTCTACATCATATTCCTCTGCGAGGATCTCACCTTCATACTTGTCCACTGCCGGTGTAGCTATTTGCAATTTCCTGGATCCTGTCTCATCTCTGATCATCTTGGACATCTTAGTAGCCTTCCTCTTTTCTGTCATTTCCTGAGAATTTCCAACAAGGCTCTCTAAATCAATCACATTATCTTCGTCCTCGATCACAATCACCCTTGTTAGTCTCTCTTTTAACCAATCTGGAATGGCAAACCTTGTTTCTCTAACCTGTATCTCATTAGGCAATGTTTCTTCTTCTCTGAGAGGAGATGTCACTTCGTCATTGTTCTTGTCTTCATGTAGCTCATTGACTTGGAGAGATCGGCTTGATGAACGTTGAGATGCCTGTCCTTCTTCATGTTTATCGTTCTGTACCATTGATTCCATAGATTCCTCCATTTCAAGTGTCTTCTTCTCTTGTTGAGAAGATGTGCCGGATGAACGATCTCGGTTGGCCTCTGGCTTCTTCTTGGAGGATTCCCTTTTCTCAGGTCTCTCCTTTCTCTTTGAGCCTCTAGGATGAGGATTACCCTCACTTACGCTTCGAAGGTTGCCTTCGCTTGTGCTTCTGGGATTAGGATTACCTTCACTTACACTTGCTCCTCCTTCTCCTGGCCTTTCCTCCAAAGTAAAAGTCATAGATATGCCCTGCTCTCTCAACTTTTGATGTTGCACATCAACCCATCTGCGAGTACAAGACAAAACTGGAGCCATCAAGGCATCTAGATCCAAAATTTCAGGTTCGTTCCAATCTAGTCTTACTGCTTTGCTTTCTCGGTCATAAGATGATTGGAGATGTCTGCCACTGTCCTGAGCTTGGTCGGCCACTCTGGAAATTTTGCATTTCCTGATAAAGTCTAAAGGCAATCTGGAATGCATCTTTCTTTTCACTTCAAGATCATCTGAGAGATTCATCACAAAGTCCTCTATCTGAGGTTCATGTCTGTATTTCCTTCCGACTGTCTCCTCTATATACCCATAAGGATCAAAACTCTCTCTCATGGCAAAGAATGAAAATGAATATAAAGCTAACTCCTTTTCTGCATCATCCATGGCTAGAGCATTAGGACATACATCAACTGAATTTCCTAGTATGATAGGAACAGGAACTCCATTTCCATGCCTGTGTCTGAATGCCTTTGCATATGCTGCCAACTGTCTAGTTACCTCAAGTAACACTATTCTGTCTGTCGGATATCTTGGCAACATGTAGGGAGGTGAAGGACATCCATGAACTCTAATATATGTAAACTTCTGAAATTGGATGAACCAAGCACCGTACCTCTTTACAAGCTCTTGTGCATCTTGAGATAGCCGATTGTGAATCCCACCTTGCAATGTCCTGGTGATGTTCATCGTGAAGGTATCATTGACTAACTTGTAGTCACTTCCTGGAGGATGATGCAAATGAACATAGGAATCACAAACTCTGACTTCCCCGGGCCCTCTTCCGATCACTCCTCTGTGAGGTAGTCCTGCATATTCAAAACTCCTTATCAAGGCATATATGATGTATGAACTCATGTGGAAAGACTTGGTAGCCTTCAGTCTTCTTAACTGCACGTCCAAGCAATGGCTAATCATTCTAGCCCGATGAATTGTTCCTTTTCCTTGCACTATCACTTGGATGAAGTAGAACATCCACTTCTCAAAATAGAAGGCTTGAGGAACCCCTGTAACTCGGTTGAGTAATGTTATCAAATCTCTGTACTCCTCCTGGAAGTCGATCCTATGTGGTGTGTTCGGAATCTTGCTCAGGCGAGGACGGCTCTTGAGTAACCAATTCTTGTTGATGATGCTTAAGCAAGTGTCTGGATCATCTTCGTACATGGACCTGGCTCCTTCCAAACTTTTGTAAATCATATCTTTATGTTCCGGCAGGTGAAAAGCTTCACTGATAGCCTCCTCTGAAAGATAAGCCAAAGTGTTTCCTTCCTTGGACACGATCGATCTGGACTGTGGATCATAATGGCGAGCACACTCGATCATCAACTCATGGCACTGGATTGCTGGAGGGAAGCCGACCGCCTTGATAATGCCACTTTCAATTATTCTCCTTGCGACAGGTGATGGCTTGCCAATGTAAGGGACCTCTCGAAACTTCTTCACACTGAAGTTTCCCAAGTTGGTATCTCCAATGCTGCTCCACTTCGACACGATCTTGGTCTCCAATTCTTCGTTCTTTTGATCTTCCTTCATGAGGGCTGGACGACTGGTAGATGCTCCTGTCTTCGGGGTCGCCATCGTGACACCTACACAACATTTCATAATGAGTAATGGATTTTGCAATATAGAAATATAGATTAGATTAAAGATTGAATTTTAGGAAACCTCATGATAAATCCTTGAATTATCATTTCCTAAATATAACGATGCAATTTTGGAATTCAAGATTCAAAATTCAAAATTCAAGATTGAGGCTAGGACGATTCAAAATTCAAAATTTGGACAAGGGAGATCTTGCCATACCTTTCTTGAGAACTATCTCTAAAAAGATGCAAAATTAGGAAATTCGCCTAGGCAAAATGAAAATTGGAGTCTTCAACGTGAGCTTCTCCTAGCAAATGCGCCTCCTTTATCAACTTCGCCACCTTTGGGGTCTTCAATGTCTTGAAGAGAAAATTCGCTCCAACTCCAAACAAAGTTCGCACTCCTCCTTGGATGGAAATTTCGCTCCTCTATTGCTCTTCCAAATTCGCATGCAACAATGATTGAATGATGGTTTAAAATGCTTGAAAGTACCCCTCTTATATAGGCGCTCACCTCCTTAATTGCACATAGGCCGACTTTTGGAAATAAGGCAAATAATAAATAAACTTTAAAGTTTAAATAAAATGGAGGCCGACTTTTATAAAAAATATGGAAATAAAACCCCAAGCGCTCTCCCTTTTATTTAATTTAATAATTAATTAATTTAAATGCCTTTGTAATTAATAATTTCGATTTTTTAAAAGGCCCAATCAATTCTTAAATGCCTTATGCGCTATTTTAAATGCCAATTTAATTAAATAATTCAAAGTTTTTATCGAATTTTAGCATTTAATGCACTTCAAAATTTATTGGCGCCAAAACATGAGAGATATAAGGGATACTAACCACATCGCTCTGGTCCCTGGGAGAGGGACAGGAGCGCCTTAGCCAACTTGGATTGATTTTCACGTTCAAAGTCGCTTCCTTTACGTCCAAACTGGGGTCTTCATTCGTAACTTGGAGTTTGATCTATTCAATTTTTTGAAATGAATGCCTCTTAGACCCTTTTCGCCCTGGTCCCTTGGTGAGGGACAGGAGCGATCTTTGCTTTTACTCCATGGTCCTTGTCCTTTGAATCGCCAAATCAACTTGCGAGGTAGGCAATGATCATCCTTGTTTGTTCTACGCATGCCGATCTTGTCCCTTGCAAAGCAAACTTGATTTTTGGAGATTTTCGCCCTGGTCCCTGACTGAGGGACAGGAGCGAACTTTACATTTTAGTCAAAATTTGCCGAGCCTTGGGGTCAATTCCTTGTTTATCATCTTCGAAAGGCACTCCCTACTTTGCACAATTCTTGCCTTGGCGTGATTCTGGAGGGAGATGTTTGATTTCATAGAAATCGCTCTGGTCCTTGACTGAAGGACAGGAGTGCCATTTTGTTCTTTGTGTGAACCCTTGATCATATCAACTTCAAATTGTCTTCAAAGCGAAAAACGTTGTTTCTTATTCCTTCTTAAGTCTTGCACACGATAGTAGTACTCCAAAATTAGGCACACTTGAAGAGTTTGCTCTGGTCCCTTGGAGAGGGACAGGAGCGCCTTAGGCAATTTGAGCAAGTTTTGTGGTCCCTTGCAACTTCGTTCCTCTTAGAGACATCCCAAACATCATTTTGACTCTGTACCTTGGCTTGGACTCGACCAAATTCGGAAGGGAATGCTAGATAATGCATATTTCGCCCTGGTCCCTTG
The DNA here is from genome assembly GCF_030272615.1 of Cryptomeria japonica. Lineage (NCBI taxonomy): Eukaryota > Viridiplantae > Streptophyta > Pinopsida > Cupressales > Cupressaceae > Cryptomeria > Cryptomeria japonica. The sequence continues at coordinate 552,592,172 of NC_081407.1, read as the reverse complement.
GAGAGGGACAGGAGCGAACTTTCATTTGTAAGCTCATTTGTGTTTTGCCAACCTTCAAGATTATCTTCAACGGATTGGTTGGGTCACCTTTCCTTCATCTCAAACTTGAAATTCGCTTTTCCTTGGTCCAAAACTTGTCCTTTGAGAAAATCGCTCTGGTCCCTTGGGGAGGGACAAGAGCTATCTTTAAAATTCGCCTTGGTCCCTGACAGAGGGACAGGAGCGAACTTGACTTCTTGGGTAGATTTTCTCTTTCGTGGTCCATCCAAGTTATATTCAATGGAAAAAACGTACTTTACTTGATCCCTTCCAAGTCGCGAAATCATTTAATCTTGCAAGAATAAGGCAAACTTGGTGTTCAAGCCCTGGTCCTTCAGTGAGGGACAGGAGCGATTTTGTCATTTTAGCATATTTCCTTGTTTGCAAATTACTTCAAATTATCTTCAATGGATGAAACATGTCCTCCTTGATCTCCTTGAATCGAAAAATTGTCTTGGCCCCGCAAGGACAATGCAACTTTGAGAAACAAGCTCTAGTCCTTCAGTGAGGGACAGGAGCGATTTTTTGCCCTTAAGGTCAGAACTCAACTTTTCATTGCAAATGACTAAGTCTAGATACTCCATCATGTTGATTTCACCCCTTATTGCGTCCTTGACGCTTCAATTTGATCAAGTAAGGCCAAAAAATGCCCTAAGTAAACCATTTCGCCCTGGTCCCTGGGAGAAGGACAGGAGCGATTTGGCCTTAAACTTTAAAAATTTGCCATTTTGAGTCTCAAAAAATCTTCAAAACCTTCAATTCATGCTCGATTACATCTCCTGGCGACCCTGCACAAGACAAATGAAACAAGTCCATAACCAAGATGCATAAAATACCAATTTCGCCCTGGTCCCTGGGAGAGGGACAGGAGCGATTTTACCTCCATAGGCCAAAATATCAAGAATTTAGGCCTTCAGTGACTTCACAAGGCATAATTAGATCATCTCCAAGGCCAAGGGTCAATTATCAAACTTTCCAAAATTTGGTCAAAATTCACCTGGACAAAATTGCACAATTCCATCACTAACACTTAGGCAAAATTTGAACTTACTTTCAAAATTCCGACTGGACCTAGACAGACACACCTGACACCCTGACAAACTCATCCTACTTCAAAATTGCAATTCACGCGGGGATGCTCAATAATCTTCAAAATTGACTGGACTTCGGCTTGAAAATATTAAAAAAGGAAACCCTAAGGCTTAACCCTAGTCCAGATGACTCACTCACTTACTCAAAACCCTAAAAGCAGAGAGAAGAACAGGCAAACCAAGCAAAAAAAGAGGGGGTCCCCATTTTAATGGGGCGATGTGTGAAATGGTCACAACACATAGGTCTCAAAAGACAAGACTCCTAGCATGATACAAAGACTTCCTCAAACTCAATCAAGACTCAACCCTAGAAGCAAGACCCAGGCCTAACTAAGAGGAAACTTTCAATAGAGACCCTGACCTGGACCACCTACTGACCCATTTCAAGTCAAGCAAACCATCCTACCCTAATGATCTCTCTAGACACTCCAATGCAAAGATTAATAGCCAAGAACCAAAAAGACTAAGCCAAGAAAACTAACCCTAGAAAGCAAAAAAGTAGGGGTCCCCATTTGCAATGGGGCGATGTGTGAATACGTCACAACAGGTTCCAAATGTCAGGTCATGACTGCGGGATAGCTCAGTGATTTAACGTGTTTTGCTGGTAACACAAGGGGCCTTACGTTTGCAACAAGCTAGTCTGCATCTAACGATGTTGTGATTCTCAAATTGGTAAATAAAATCAAAAGGGAAGGGTTTAGAGATCCTAAGTGCAATGATAGGAATGACTAGTGTTGCGGGTAGACAAATTTCCATAAACCGATTCTTGTTTTTCCAAAGACACCCTCACAACTCAACAAGAACAGTACAATCTCCAAGGGGATGAAGGATTTTCAGACCAAAGATACTCATTTAGGCACCCAATTTTGGCGCAACCTAAAAGGAACACTTACAATTAAACTAAGCATAGTTTTGGGCTCAGACTAACCATACACGGTGACCTACAATCAACAAGTCCCCAATGGTATGAACCTCAATTGCATCAAATACCCTCACACTTCGCTATTAAAATCATTGAAGTCTACTTCTAACTAGCTAGAAAGAAACCATGCAAACAAAAGAAAACAAGGACAACAAACACCATATTTCAATGTTCATATATTTTCTTCAGCTGCCATTACAACAATTTTTGTAGCAATTCTATGCTACTCCTAATAATTTGAAAACTGCAACTACTTCTAACATCTAACTAACTACTAAAAATTCTAATATCTAACTAGAATCTAACAATCTAACCCTATACAATGAGAGGCATCCTGCCTTTATAGATTTTACAATTTGAACCAAATGTCAGGATTGACTGCATCCAACAGTCTTGATCTGCCTTCTAGAACTTGGCCACTTTAATCCATGCCTAGTTAATCCTCAGTTATCCTCCCAACCATATTCTCAACTACCTACAATTGTTTGGCATCAATTTGGGTCAATCTGGTAGTTGGAAATAACTGCCTGTGTTCCCCCTTCACTCTAAATACATTGGGTGGGGCCCACAGGCAACTTTTTTACAATAAAGCATTTTAGTTTTCAAACTGATTTTTTGGAATTAATTCTAGCTGTGCATTTCTGAGAATGCATACACTTGTTGCATTCCGAGTGCTCTTTTGTCTTCAGTCTTGCCAATTCAGTGGTGCCGCGCTTCCCCGTGCTTCGTTTTACGCTCTGCGGTGCGCCCTTCATTGGCAGCGCTTGTGACTATTGTTTTGATCCTGTGCTCCTGTATTTTCGCTTCCCGACCTCGATTGCGATGTCTCCAATTTTGTGCCTCAGGTCTTCCCTTTGATTCCTCTCGATGTTGTCGATCTGCAAACAATCAATTTCAACCTTAGTTAATCACTCCGACAAATTAAATAAATTTAACAAATATTAAATCTTTGGGGTAATCTCGGGCTTTGGGTTACAAGGAACTTGGTCTTTTTAGTCGCCTTGTGCGATTACTTAGATGCCCTTATGCCTTAGTAATTTTGGAATTTTATTTGCTGTGTGAGATTCCATTTTAAACTCCCCTCCCTAACAACTAGCAAACTTGGCCATTTTAGAAAAATGCAAGAATTAAGACATCTAATGTCAAACTCAGCCTTATTAGACGAAATGTGTGATTTTTGCTTCTGTTTTAAGTCTTGCAAATTCTTGTGCTTGGGCAATTCTTTTATCTCTTGGTTTTAAATGCCCCTCTCCTTTGAATGAAACTTGGCAATTTTGGCCTAGATCAGCGAATTTTTGCTCTCTGCGATTTGTGGTTTGGTTTTCCTTTCTCGCAAAATACGAGAAAAGGCCTAATTTCATAATATCGTCTTTGTACCCTTATAAACTCGACACTGGCAAAAAATGATATTTTCCTTTAAGTTAAAATGTCTTGCCTTTTAAAACTTTGGCCATTTTAATTGTTTTGGGCGATTTTTTGTTTTAAGGTTTTAGACGCCCCTTTATAAAGTTCGGATATTTTGATGCAAATGGGCGATTTTTACCAAACGTCCTCCACTTGAAACAAAACTCGGCTTTTTTATGAGTTTTGTGCGAATTTGTGCCCTTCTTGCAAATTTTAGAAAAATGCCGAATTTTGGCTTCATACGTCCTCTTGCAAGTTAATTCGGGTTTTTGGAGTGAATGCGAGGCTTTATGTTTCTGATTTGAAACTTGGCACCTTCCACAAAAATGTGCGATTTTTGCCTTTGTCCTTTGATTAAGTGAATTCGGCCACGAGGACTGAAATGCACGATATCTTGGCTTTTGAGGGTGGACTTCAACTTTTCGTCTGGTGATTTCAGACTTTTCCAACAAAACGTGCAATTTCGATTGAAGCAAGTCAAGCAGTTACAATGGCCATGGTTCTCCGGTTTGGGTTCGATTTGAACAAATTGCAAATCTCCCCCATGGGAAGACCGTGAGCATGGGGGTATCCCTATCAGAGGACGGGGATGTGGTGCAATACACACAACAAATGGCGACTCGGTTGGGAAATGTTCCTGAACATTTCAAGGATGACTATCTGGATCGAACCCAAAATTTTTGGTATGTACCCCAGAAAACAACCCAAATGACAAAAGACAGATTCAAAGTAAAAATGAGGTCGCAAACTCAATCAAGTCACCAATCTTGAAAATCAAGTGTGTGCAGTGAAGTTTATTCTTGCTTAAAGAAAGTTGAAATATCATCGTTCAGTTAGGGCAAGCTACGTAGGGTGAGTCTAACTTCAAAAGCAACCTGGATATTGCCTCGCTGCCAATGAGCGTTTATAGCCTCGACAAGGTTATCGCTTGTAAGCTCACAGAGATTGTTCTATTTCCGATAGATTTTCTTTTTGAATACCGACAGAGGTGTCTGCATTCCCAAAGCCAAGCAATTTGATATTTCTTTGCTTTTCAATTTCTTTTCTTTTGATTTTTCTTTTATTTTCACCTTTTCACATTGGCTGGTAAGCAGTGAAGCCTATGTGGGATTGAGCGTTACAGTGGTCGCTAAAGTAGAGCTTCAGAATTTTTGCTTGCAATGACTTCCCTTTGATAAAACAACATACTTAAGTGATTTTAAGCGTTAAATGTGCGGTGATCGTAATGTTGGTGACAAGAGGCAGTAAGCAACTACATTTTTAGAATGACTAAGCCTTAAACCAAATGAGTTGACTACGGGGGCAACTGTCAATTAGGTGCTCTACCAAAATCGGCATCCAAGAAATAGACTGGAAAACATTCTAACTTTGCACACCAATGCTAGGAAAAGCAAGCATACCCCTTACAAAAACGACAGGGAGAAGGCCTCTTCTGAAAGGAAACCTAGACTACAGCAAAAAGCAAACTAAACTAAAGCAGAAAACAGGAAATCTAAGCTAAAATAGAAAACAAACTACTCTCCCTAAACCCTAAACCCAAGAATAGAAAATAAAACCCTAAACTATGTACAAGGAGGAACTGACTATACAAAATATGGACGGTTCACATGCGTTCCCGTCCCAAGATGATTTCTTAGTATGTGCGGTAGTAACAGGGTAGCGGAGACAGTCCTAAGTTTGGCTAATTTGTCTTTGTATTTTGAAAGAAAAACTTTCAGTGGGCCACTCTCAGGTTTAACCAGGACGTCGGGCAATATTAAGAGTTGGGGAAGTTCATTAGGTCCATGGTCAATCCATTTACAGGTTGCTTTCCCAATATATTCAAAATCAAATAGAAAATTTTCAGAATTGTCAGCAGAAAGGAAAGAAACAACCTGGCGCATTTTTGAGTCATGCGGGGTGTCGAGCGGTAGGAGATCTTCAACAGCCTCAGGAGGTCGCAATTGGTGGTGCAGCATCTCGCTCACGTCTGGCATGTGCAAATCAGCATCGAATTCCACAGGGTATACAGGCTGAAAATCAGTTTGGAACTCGAACTTAGGAAAGTGGAATGCATCATCCACCGGTGCATCTTCAGATTTCATGAACCATGCAGCCCTATGCGCTTCTGTCAGCATATCTTCAAATAGCAAGGACTCTTCGATTGACTATGTTTCAAAAACGTCCTTAACGGGCTCTTGGATTGTTTCCTCCATTGGTTGGGCTACTACAAATTGCTCTTCCGCTTGTGGCTGATCCACAAAGCTCACTTGGTTATCCTCTTCAACACTGTCTTCCTCAGGTGCAAGGACAACACACTCATTTGTTGCCACAGTGTAATTGACAAGTTCATTTTGGTCAGCACTTGGCAACTCCATCTTTTCATCTTCAGAAAGTGTGGCACTACATTGATCTTGCATTCTTTTGTATTCCTCAACGGCGAGGTACACACTCCACACTTTGCTTGTGATGCACTCCTCTGATGTTTTCGACAGTCCGTGGTGCGGTGAATTCTGCACCACTAAGGTGACAACACGCTCTCCAAGGATAATTCTTCATCGAGACCAAACTGGTTCTCAATCCGGTCCTTAAATTGTGTAAACTCATCAATGCTTGATGGAGGGATATCCGGCTGTATGAACTCCTCTAGTTTGGGGATATCCCAAAAAAATATTTGTCCCTGCAATGCAAGTTCAACTGTTGACATAAATGTCAAATTGTTCAACTCTTCGTGCTCTGCTGTGTTGTGGATTTTGCAGTGAACTGCAGATGCGAATTTGGATAGCTGCTTGGGGTATAGCTGCACACCTAGCCTTTGCTGGATTTGGGAAATGTCAATCTGTGGATAGTCTTCATGAAGCGGCTGACCCGACATTTTGAGTCAAAAATTTTTTTTGTTTGTTTTGGTTTCACAGGGATCTAGCATATCTCAAATATAACATTTAAAGGGTACAATAGACTCAACTTGCTGTAAGGAACCTGACAGGAGCCCTCTAGTGCAAATTATATTCTGCATTGACCGAAGAGAGTTGGTAATACGACTTTAGCCACGTCAACAAAATTTAGTGCCAATTTTGTTGACATGGCTAAAGTCGTATTACTAACTCTCTCCGATCAACGCAGGATAGAATTTGCTGAGACTTAAAACAGAAGCAAAAATCACACATTTTGCCTAATAAGGCTGAGTTTGACATTAGACGTCTTAATTCGTGCATTTTTCTAAAATGGCCAAGTTTGCTAGTTGCAAGGGAGGGGCGTTTAAAATGGAATCTCACGCAACAAATAAAATTTCGAAATTACTAAGGCATAAGGGCGTCTAAGTAATCGCACAAGGTGACTAAAAATACCAAGTTCTTTGTAACCCAAAGCCCGACATTACCCCAGAGATTTAATATTTTTTAAATTTATTTAATTTGTCAAAGTGATTAACTCGAGTTGAAATTGATTGTTTGCAGATTGACGACGTCGAGAGGAGTCAAAGGGAAGACCTGAGGCACAAATTGGAGACGGGATCGCAATCGAGGTCGGGAAGCGAAAATACAAGAGCCCAAGATCAAAACGACAATCCCAAGCGTTGCCAATGAAGGATGCACCGAAGAGCGTAAAACGAAGCATAGGGAAGCGTGCCACCATTGAACCGGCAAGATTGTAGACAAAAGAGCACTCAGAATGCAACAAGTGTATGCATTCTCATAAATGCACAATTGGAATTAATTCCAGAAAATCAATTTAAAAACTGAAATGCTTTATTGTAAAATAGCTGCCTGTGGGCCCCACCTAATGTATTTTAAGTGAAGGGGGAACACAGGGCAGTTATTTCCAACTACTAGATTGACCCAAATTGATGCCAAATAGTTGTAGGTAGTTGAGAATATGGTTTGGAGGATAACTGAGGATTAACGTTCCAGAAGGCAGATCAAGATTGTTGGATGTAGTCATTCTTGGCCTTTGGTTCAAATTGTAAAATCTATAAAAGGCAGGATGCCTCTCATTGTAAAGGGTTAGATAGTTAGAATTTTTAGCAATTAGTTTGATGTTAGAAGTAGTTGCAGTTTTCAGATTATTAGGAGTAGCAAAAAGTTGTTGCAGAAATTGTTGTAATGGCAGCTCAAGCAAATATATGAACATTGAAATATAGTGTTTGTTGTCTTTGTTTTCTTCTGTTTGCATGGTTTCCTTCCAGCTAATTAGAAGTAGAGTTCAATGATTTTAATAGCGAAGTGTGAGGGTATTTGATGCATTTTAGGTTCATACCATTGCGGACCTGTTGATTGTAGGTCACCGTGTACGGTTAGTCTGAGCCCAAAACTTTGTCTGAGCCCAAAACTTTGCTTAGTTCTTGACTATAGGTATTCATCTTAGGCTGCACCAGAATTGGGTGTCAAAATGAGTTTCACCAGTCTGAAAATCCTTCATCCCTTTGGAGCTTGCACTGTTCTTGTCAAGTTGTGAGGGTGTCTTTTGCGAAACAAGAATTAGTTTATGGAAGTCTTTCTGCCCGTCGCATTAACTGTTATCATCACTATCCTTAGGTCTCCTAAACCCTTCTCTTTTTCTTTTATTTCCCAGCTCGAGAATCGCAGCATCATTAGATGCAGACCAGCTTGTTGTAAACGTAAGCCCCCTTGTGTTACCAGCAAAACACATCAACCGTTGAGCTATCCCGCAGTCATGACCTGACATTTGGAACCTTGAGGTTGTCCCCTTTGATCATCTAAAACAACATTAGGGATTCTTTATGCAAGAGAGGATAGGATACTCAACAAATTCTATTCTGCGTTGACCGGAGAGAGTTGGTAATACAGCATAGTTCAGTATTGTTTCATCTGATTACAACATGTGGAGTAAATGAGGCTCCCACAAGGGTTCAGGCCAGCATGCTTGTATGTCAATGTGACTTCACCAAACAAGAACTCATCATCCACAACAGTGAGCCAACGAGGTCACTGTTATAGATAGCAAGTTTGTGCTTAGTGGAACCATACTAACATAAGAAAAGCCATACAATGAATACTCTTTGATGACAGTGATATCAGTAAATAAAGCATACACAGGTCTAAGTATAGCATAGATAGTCTTGTGCTTTGAATATAGTTTTGTGCCCAAAGGATAGATATACAAGCCCCTGTATGATATGATAAAAGACAGTCATGAAGAAGATATTCACAGTGAGTAATCATCAGAGTAGTCTAGGACAGTAAGCAGCCCTTAGAGCAGCATAAGACAAAGAAAAGTGTCCCAGTCATAAGGTGCAGTCATAAAGTTCCTGAGCAGTAAATAAGGACTTGCAATGTAAGTTGATTTATGGTCACAAGACAGCCTTCACATCTACAATGCATGTGCTGACAAGGTCTTCTATAAAGAACAGTTGAGAGATTATAAAGTGGTACCTTCACTATCAAAATGACTGTCCATTTTAATCCCAATGAAGAGAATAGTTACAGCAATCAAAACAGTCCTATGAAGATATTTTTCAGTTTTGTAGACTTTCAACAATATCCTTGCCAAACAACAAGAGAATCAGCTTTAAAGGGATTTTGGGAGTCCAAATACAGTGATAAAGGTAGAAGCAAATGCAACAATGAATGTTTTGATCATTCAACAGTCATAACTAAAGTAGCAGTCCTTGGCACGGAGGATTCATCAAACTTTATAAAGAAGCAGCCATGGTAGGTGAAGAGAAACAAAAGCTACAGGCTGCTAAAAAGACAGTGGTTTATAAACAAAATGAGAGTTTTGTTGAATATAAGAGCACTCTTGATCAATCTCATGTGTCACAAAACAAGGGCTTTAAGGTTAAATCACAGATGGAAGCAAAAAAACAACAATGTATACTATAGTCATAATGCCAAGAGGTACAGCGAATAAACCCATTATGACTGTTGCAAACCAAAAGATGGGTTATCCTAAGTCAAGCAGCACTGAAAAAAGCATATAGTAACCCATAAGGATTCATTGCAACCTTCACAATGGCCCAATAGAAGCCTTAACCAAAGATATGTCCATTAAAATCTCATGGCTACAGTTAGAGAAGATGACAATGTTGCAGACAGAAGAGGGTATATCTTAACCAAAGATATATGAAAAGAGCATGATCCAATAAGATCTTAGAGTAGTCTCGAGCCTATGAGGAGAATATAAGGTGAATACAAGAATGCAGTCTTAATTCTAAAAGCTTGCACAATTAAAAAATCACATCGACTGTCAAAATAATGATTACAGTGAGCTGCCAAAGAAAGGAACAAGAGATTAGTTTCAGTCATACTCCACACGAACAGTGAAGGGTATTTTCAGATAAGCACATCCTCCAGTTTGAATTCAACACACAGCGAACCATAATGAACCCTTCTTTTGTCAAAATAGAGAAAATGAAAAACACAGAGCAACGTTTTTTCCAATCAGGGAAATATTCAAAATTGAGTTGTTTTTCTTGCTCACCTGTGGCAACATAAGGAATGGCGATTTTTCGCAAAAAAATGCCCCCAAAAACCCTGCGAACAACAATTGGCGCCCTGGGCATTGGCTTCTTTTCCAAAAAACCTTCAAAAATTTCCAGAAACCCATATGGCAGCCACTCGGAATCGGCAAGAGGTGGTGCAGATCAAACCTTCAAACGCTACGAACTTCCCCATGGCGGCGCCTCAGAGCAAAAAAATGAGAAATATCGAATGCCAAATAAAGAAGAAATGATGCGCTTCAGGGTTTCATTCGCTATTTGATCGATTATTGCCTTAGAGGCATTTTTTGCCTTGATTTTAATATTTTCTCTCTCCTTGCTATTTTCTCATGGTGGTGAAGTGGGTGATGTTTTTTTGCATCTCATATGAATGCAAACCTTTTTTTATTAAGCGATTTATATCCTATCACTTAATAAATTAATGTCAATGTAAAATGCTTATTAAGTGATAGTATATAAATCACTTAATAAGTATAGGAAAATAGCATTGGTGATATAAATAATAAAAATATTTAATAAAGTGATATATTATAAATCATAGAAGCAACAATCTGCAAAAAAACGCGATTATACCCGATTAATCGTTGATCGGATCTGGCCGATTAATTCCCCCCAAAAATCGCGTTTTGATCGGTCAGCACAGTCAACGATTTTTTCGGGTATAATCGGGCAAAAACACGAACAAATTAGATGCGATTAATCAGTAAAAATCGCCAGTGCGGATTAATTACCCGCGAAAACCCTAAACACGACGTGAAACGTTAGAAAATGTGAGAATTTTTATAAATACGCAGAAGGTGTTTGTAAATTAACGACGGAAGCCACTGCGGGGTCGCGGAATAGCTTGACGGGAAGAGGTCGTGCCATTGCCAACTGACGGGAAGAGGTCTTCCGCAATTGCCAACCGCCAAGTTTTTTTTTATTGAATGACATCCAAATTTTCTTGAATGACATCGGAATTTTTTTATGTGATTTGCAGTATAAATTTATACAGAAAATACTCTATTTTCTGTATTAATAGAGTATTAATTTTTCTATATTAATTTTATGTATTTTATAGAAAATTAATACAAAAAATAGAGTATTTTTCTATATATTTCTTTATTTAATATAGTATTAATTTTTCTTTATAAATTTTTTGTATTAATTTTCTATATTAATGGTTGTATACAGAAAGTATAGTATTAATTTCTACAGAAAATAGAGTATATATTTTTTGTATTAGTATAGATTAATGCAGAAAATATATACTCTATTTTCTGTATAAATTTATACAGAAAATGTAGCCACTATAAAAAATTTATACAGAAAATAAAGTATGGAAATTTATACATAAAATATTTTTAAAAAATTTATGTATATGTTTTTTGTATATATATTTTTACTCTATTTTCTATATAATAAAAATCATATTAAACTCCATTTTCTCTATTAATTTATACAGTTTAAATTGTACATAAAATAGAGATATATTTTTTAAAAAATTGGGTAACCTACCACTGAAACCCTACTGCTCAACCATATCACTTAAGAATTTCCTTGTTTTGGTTTTTTGTGATAGAAAACAATTCATAAGTGAAGGAACAATTAGGATTCATAATACATTTGGCAGTTACTATACGTAAGCCCCAATCCTTACTTATTTCCTAATCATCAATCCTAACAAAGGATGGGGAATTACTTGTCATAGGGCGTTTAGAAACCAGTCTACTTAACATGCTTATGAAATTGTGTCTTTATTATGACTTGTGACAATATGAAGTCTTAGCTTTGCCCAACTAATAGTCTATTTGATCTTGATTTTGATATAACTTTTCTTGGCGTCTTCCAATTGTTAACTAATAACCATCATGGACTGTCTTTTTGCTCATTATATTATATATTATTGAAGGTGAATGTTGGACTTGTAGCTTGATATTTAACGCGGTAATGTTATATATTATTGAAGGTGAATGTTAGACGGTAATGTTGTCCTCCTCCAATAGTCATTTTACTTTTATTAACATTGTCACAGACATTGCTCTTACATCTACCTTACATATCATTGATTCTTTAAGTGTCAAAGGTCTGATATAGGTGCCCATATAACTGTGTGTGATTTCTACTATTAATTCTTTGTCTTGATGTCGTAAATTTATGAATTAATGTCACAATTGTTTGTGGTCATCTACTAGATTATGTATTGAGCAATGATTGAAGTATACCATTGGTGTAAACTTGAAATTCAATTACATTTAGGTTTCCAATTTCCCATGTCAATGTAATTAAAATGCAATTATTATACACAAGCCCAACCCTAGATCCCTCAAAAGTTTAAGACTGGGTGTAATGTTTTTACAGATCTGATTCTTGATCAGAATGCCGCGTCAAAAAGACTTTGTGTGGACACATTGCACAACAGTTCCTGGCAGCACGAAGGTCAAGTGCAATTGGTGTCTAGAAGAGATCAGTGGTGGAATTTATTGTTTCAAATGGCATTTGTCCAAAGAACGAGGAAATAACACCGTGATATGCAAAGCATGCCCTGCAGATGTCTCGTATCAGGCAAAGCAATCTCTTGACAGGATTGCTGAGAGTAAGGCCAAAAAGGCAAGAATTGGGGTTGAACTAGGTTCTAGTTCTGCAGATCCCAGGACGAACCATTTGGGTGAGGAGGATGGCGAAGATGGGAGTTTCAGGGAATGTGGGTCAACTCCTAATTCTATAGCACGTGGACCAAACACAGGTGGAGGAAACATTAATACTTTCTTCCGACCTCGTACTACACCAGGATCACAAACCACTTTGGAGAGTACAGGATGGAGGAAAACTGTCACTGAACAAGCAAAGAAGGCAATTGGTAATTTTTGGTACTCCTCTCACATGGCATTCCATGCTTCGAGAAATCCATATTGGCAACCCATGGTAGATGCTATTGCAGCTGTAGGACCTGGGTTTCAAGCCCCATCTTATGAGTCATTGAGGGTTGGTATGTTGAAAGATGCAGTAGAGGATGTTCAAGATGTTGTCAAACAACATCGGTTACAGTGGGCTAGAACTGGTTGCAGTATCATGTCAAATGATTGGACAGATAGAAGGAACCGAACTCTTATTAACTTCCTTGTCTCTTGTGAGATTGGCACTATTTTTCTAAAATCAGTGGATGCATCTAATATGATGAAATCCACAAATGCATTGTTTGAGATGTATGACGTGGTAGTTATGGATGTATGGCCACAAAATGTGGTTCAATTTATCACAGACAATGCTGATGTTTGTGTTGCTGCAGGGAGACTTCTGACAGATAAATACCCTTCCGTGTTTTTTTACACCATGTGCAGCACATTGCCTTGATCTAACCCTAGAGGACATTGGAAAAATAGAATGGGTTAAGGCGGCCTTTCAGAAGGCTCATAAGGTTACCAAATTTGTTTATAATCACACGAGGGTTTTGGCTATAATGCGCTCTTTCACAAGAGGCAGGGAGCTAGTTCAACCAGGGGTGACAAGATTTGCAACATATTTCCTTGCATTACAAACATTATGTGAACAGATAGGTAATTTGAGGCGAATGTTTGTTTCAGCTGAGTGGATGGAGTCTAGCTTCACAACTCAAGCAAATGGCATAGCAGTGGCAGAGTATATGTATTCTACCACCTTTTGGGAATCAATTGAGCAGATTGTAGAATTTTCAGAGCCTTTAGTAAAAGTCTTGAGACTAGTGGATGGGGAAAAAATCTCCATGGGATGTGTATGAGGCCATGGATAGGGCCAAGGAGGTGATAAGGAGTAAGATTGAAAATAACAGGGATAGGTATATGCCATTGTGGGACATAATTGATAGGAGATGGGAAAGACAGATGCACACTCCTCTCCATGTTGCAGGATACTTTCTCAATCCTTTGTTATTCTATAAGACTAATGAAATTGATGCTGAGATCATACGAGGATTCTTCAAGTGCTTGGAAAAAATGTTTCTTGACTTGGGAAAATTTGATGCGTCTACGATAGAGTTGGAAGTGTACAAGCATGCTAAGGGTTTTCTCTCTTCTAGGGCTGCTATACAAAGCAGAAAGACTATTCAACCAGGTAGACTATAAACTTTTAACAATCTCTTTATTTTGCCAACATGTTCATTAAGTTTGTTAAGACTATAAGATATTATTAGTCTTACAATATCATCTCCATATGATGTGTTTTTCAGCTGCATGGTGGGCTTATTTTGGAGACGAAATACCAAATTTAAGGTGGATGGCAGTGTGCATTTTGAGCCAACTGTGTAGCTCATCAGTTTGTGAGCGTAATTGGAGTGTTTTTGAACACATACATTCCAAGAAACGCAACCGCCTATCACAACAACGGCTGAATGACTTGGTATTTGTTCATCACAACCTTCACTTGAAGATAAGGAAAGCTCAAGGTGAGAATATTAATATATAGTTGCAGTTTTTGAAATTCAATTCACTATTCACTATTCATTGTGTTTTTCACTTGTAAGGGAAACACTAATTTCTACATGGGCAAAATCAGGAACTATTGAGGAAGGTTTGCCAATTGACCTCGATGAGATATATCCAGAGTGTGAGTTGATTGTTGTTGATGATGATTATGTTGTTGTTGATCGTCTGCTTGAGACTGAAGATTTTGATCTCATGAGGCAAGCCAACTTTGGTCCTGAATGGGTTGAACGAATTAGGATAGGCTCTTACCTAGGAGCTTCATCATCAAGGCCTCCTGCCCTCTAGCATGCCATTGCCTACATTTGATATTTTGGAATTTTGTACTTAGTTTATAGGTTGACTTTGTTCAAAGTCACAAACTTGGAATTTTGTACTTAGTTTATAGGTTGACTTTGTTCAAAGTCACAAACTATATTGTAATTGACATTTTGACATCTATCACCATATAGATATTATTTATGGTGTAGAATATTTTTTGCAACGTAATCAGCGATATGAATATAAACAATGAAAATCTATTTCCTACAATTCATGTGTTCAAGTGTATTTTATTTGCCTACAATATCTCTATGCTATGGAAATGCCCTAAAATATATAAAAAAAAGGTTTTGATTGTTTTTTTGCAATTTTTTATGTTTTTTTGTAAATCCGATTTTTTCCCCGATTTTTTGAAAAAATCTTATACTTTTGTTTTGCCGATTAATTCCCCAAACGATTATTGCTTCCTTGTTTTAAATAACTCTTTATTAAATACTTTTCTTATTTATATTATTTTATGAGGTAGCATGTGACTTTTAATAAATAAATGAAATAAGAAAAAACATCTATTAAAGTGATATTTATAAAATATCACTTTAGTAGATGTTTTTTCTTATTTCATTTATTAAGAAGTCAGGGATATTTTTTGCATTTATGAGGGTTTGTAGGCCTTTTCAGGGGTATTTTGGGGTCATTTAATGTGCATTTAAGGGCCTTTATGGTAAGGGTAGAGGAGGCTTGACTTTTTTCTCAAGCCCATCCCCTTTTAGACTTGTTTTGAGCCTTTGAAAATAGGCTTTTTGAGTCTGCTCAACCAAAAAGAGGAGGTGGAGTCCTATCAACTGCTTTTTGAAAAGCATATATACCTCCAAGTTTCATTATTGGAGGCAGTTCTCACCATTTTGCTTCTGACATATTGTAATTTTTTGAGTTCTTTTGTGGAAGTAGAGTTTTGTAACCCATTTTGAAGAGAAATACAGATTGGTGACACCTTTTGGCAGTGATAATCACTTGTGCCTTCTCATTTTTGTGTTACTGTGTCTCTTTTGTGTTATGCAGTTTCTTGTGGTGATGTTTTGTCCTTAAAATTGCATTTCATGTTGATGCAGGTTGTGAGTTGTGTTAATCATAGGAATCAATCTTAAATTGTGAGGAAGAGTTTTTTCTCCTACTAAGAGCTGTGATTATTTAGCCTTCTCATGAATTGTTGATGCATAATTTTGTATCATTGGGTTGTGTAGGAAAGTCATTTATACTGTTAATACTGTGTGTCATTTGTTTGTGTGAGTCTCAAGATATCTTCTAGTGCATCACCTAGGATTAGATATCATTTTTCATGCCCTCTTTCTTACTCTTTCTTCTGCAAGAAGTGTTAGTTTAGGTGAAATACTTAGAAAGAACCAACTTACTATGGAGGTCCACTTCATTTTTAGGTCACCCACAACCTTGAAGTGTTTCCATGTATCAATAGGTTGCTGAAGTTCATAGCTTTGGTAAGGGTGCAAGCTTTATTGATAACAGGTTCAATGGAGAATTATGTGACAAAAGTTTAGACGACGATTATGATGGTGTTAGAGATCATGGAGATAACATTGACCATGCTCTTCGTCAAGTGGTTAACTTGGTCTCTCAAGGGATTGGTTAAAGCCTTTGAACCACCTTACCTATGAGAGGCAATCAAGCGGGATTTAGCACTAGAGACTTCCATGCTAAAGAATAAGTTTCAAACTAAGTCTTTCTGTTGATGATTTATAGCTTCAGTCGGATAAAATTAAATGTTAAATTGGCCTTAAGGCCTTCAACATTTAATAATATATATCATTATGTTATTTATTATTATTATTATTGTTAAATTGATTAGATAATAATAATTATTACTATATTTAATTGTATAACTAAATGAAACCATGTCTTGCTTAGTGAATGTTCGGATTAATCATAACATAACTGATGATTAATAAGTGACTCTTGGCATTAGTCGATTCCTAATGAAGACGTGCTAATAAAGAGTCGTCTTGCAAGTCCGCCACCCTTAGTGATGGTGTTCGATGCATTTTGTGGAGTCGTGTCACTTGGAAGGGGTGCCCACTCCTGGGTGTAGATCACCTTCATCGGATATAAAGGAAGACCATATCTCTCCTTCTTGGAATGGTAATACATACACAGTTTTGTAGATCGTATTCATTCATTGATATACTTCGGCATTCAGAGAATCTTCTCCAGCAATTCGTTCTTATCCTACAGCGAACAATATACATAGTGTGCAGTCGACAAGCAAAAAGGGAACAAAAGCGGAGGACAGTGAGGACAGCGAAGGACAGTGAGGACAGCGCAGGACAGTGCAGGGTACAAAGTACTGCGATTGCGACAACAACACTAAACCTACAGACCAATAAGACATTATCACAGGAGTAAAAATCAACATGGTATCAGAGCCAGGTTTCCTTCTATAAAGCCTAACCGCTTGAAGGAAGATCCGATTAAGATCAGATTGAGAGGGAGCTTACTAATAAAGATTGAGCACTTCTGAGGTAAAATTGTAAATATTGATTATTATTATTAATACTAATAACTATTTTATGGGCCCTGTGTAAATCATAAGGAAGTGACGATTTCCAAATGATTTCCACTTGTATTTTTTGAGGTTATTGGAAGGTGACGATCTTACAATAACTCAAGATTGTGGATAGAATTGCCGACTGAGGCAATCCACACACAAGAGCTTGTAGATAGAATCGTCGACAAAGGCAATTCACACAAGAGCTCATGGATAGAATCGCCGACTGAGGCAATCCACGTAAGAGCTTGTGGATAGAATTGCCGACTGAGGCAATCCACGTGAGAGCTCATGGATAGAATCGCCGAATGAGGCAATCCACACAAGAGCTCATGGATAGAATCGTCGACTAAGGCAATCCACGTAAGAGCTTGTGGATAGAATCGTCGACTGAGGCAATCCACGTGAGAGCTCATGGATAGAATCGCCGACTGAGGCAATCCACACAAGAGCTTGTGGATAGAATCGCCGATAGAGGCAATCCACACAAGAGCTTATGGATAGAAACAGAGGCAATTCACATCTTGAAACTATGGTCCCAAGATAAGCATCATACGATTTATGAATATTGCTCCCAATATCTTTTATCCTCCCTAGCTAAGAGGGAGTGTTGATGATTTATAGCTTCAGTCGGATAAAATTAAATGTTAAATTGGCCTTAAGGCCTTCAACATTTAATAATATATATCATTATCTTATTTATTATTATTATTGTTAAATTGATTAGATAATAATAATTATTACTATATTTAATTGTATAACTAAATGAAACCACATCTTGATTAGTGAATGTTCGGATTAATCATAACATAACCGATGATTAATAAGTGACTCTTGGCATTAGTCGGTTCCTAATGAAGACGTGCTAATAAAGAGTCGTCTTGCAAGTCCGCCACCCTTAGTGATTGTGTTCGATGCATTTTGTGAAGTCGTGTCACTTGGAAGGGGTGCCCACTCCTGGGCGTAGATCACCTTCATCGGATATAAAGGAAGACCATATCTCTCCTTCTTGGAATGGTAATACATACACAGTACTGCAGATCGTATTCATTCATTGATATACTTCGGCATTCAGAGAATCTTCTCCAGCAGTTCGTTCTTATCCTACAGCGAACAATATACACAGTGTGCAGTCGACAAGCAGAAAGGGAACAAAAGCGGAGGACAGTGAGGACAGCACAGGACAGTGCAGGGTACAAAGTACTGTGACTGCGACAACAACATTAAACCTGCAGACCAATAAGACATTATCACAGGAGTAAAAATTAACACTTTCCTTCCAAAAACGCCTTTTCATAAAAATATTAAACAGTCTAAGAGTTTCCCATCAAGATCAAAGATGGAGGTAAGGAACAAGTTGAGAAGGAAGAAGCTATGCCTTATTTGCAAGGAGCCCTCGTCTCCTGGGCATAGATGTTTCGGAAAAGGACAAGCAAATTACCTTGAGGTAAAGTCTGAAGATGAATTGCGATCTAAAGAACCTAAACCACAGAGTCAAGAACCTGAACTAGAGATTGAAGAAGACAAATTGAAAGAGGAAGGAGAAATTTCGAGGGGTACTCTTGCTACACTCTCTAGTACTCCAAGGTACAATCCTTTTCCCATCTGTGAGGTTCTGCAATGACGAAGGGTTATTGTACTCATTGGCATTGTTGCTACTCATAATTTCATAGATGAGGGATTGGTGCAAAGCGAGGTATCAAAACAAAAGATTATGAAGGGTTCAATGTAATGATGGTTGATGGGTTCATTATCAAATGCAGTCGAAAGATATCTCAGCTGAAAGGGTTCAAGATTCTTGATTTGATTATTTATTCAACTAATTATATTGAAATGTTCTGTTTTCAAGCTTGGTACTAGTGGTGCCCCTAAGCACTTTGAAATATCTCTAATTTGATATTTTAAAATTGATTATCATTTACATTTGTTGTTAAATCTCATATCATTTATCTGTAACAAAATCCATAATCATGGGCATATTGTTTTTATTTATTCTACCTGCACACATGCCACTATTATACAACTGCATATTGAACATTGAGTAAATCGGTCTCTGAACATCTGAATTTTGAGATAATCCATTTCGCACTTTCTAAATTATGATGAAAGGGAAACCTTCAATTTTTCAGAAAACTGTCCTAGCGTGTGTAAATTATGGGCTGCATTTTTACTTTTATCTACAGTGTCTTGGTTATGTTGTAATATTTATAAGCAAATAACTGATGCAAGATTTATACCAGTTTACGTTATCTTTGACATTCAACCTTTTTGTCTCCTTGCTTTACCTGTAATTAGAGTACGCCCTTTAATTTATTGTGTTCAAAGCAGGTTGGAACCTCTATACAGGCTGACAAAGTTCTACTTGATGCTCCTTGTAGTGGGCTCGGTGTCCTTCGTAAGGTTAGTATTGGTTAAAAAATACTTGCATAAAAAGCTTTTCCATATCAAAGGCTATAAATGGGTGATCGGAGAAAACTATCTTCTTGAAAGTTTCGTCATGCTTTCTGGTGAATTTCAGGTTCACCTGTTTCGTACATTTTCCATTATACTCATATGACAGAACTACCACATGGAAACTTTCGGTTTTAGATATATTGCTAGACTGTTTGAAAAGAATATATAGGGCTATCTTCTGGATAAAATGTTGGCTGCTGTTGCGATATACTGCAATGACCATCAAATATCAAGAGTCATTTAATTCTTCATAATTATTATGGTACAGTAGATTATCCCTTAAACGAAGGCCTTCTCACAGTTACTAAGCAGTGCAAAAAAACCAAGTCAGTAAATTTTTTAGGCAATATTGTTTAGACAATAAAATAATAGATAAACATTATGTTCAAACATATGAAAATATATAAATTATTTTGAAAAATTTATATTATTTGGTTGAATGTTAGAATTTTTTATTTTAGAGGGGTAAACACTTTTTATCTGGAGCTTGTTCACAAATGAGGGACCTTATGTCCAATAGAAACACTCAACAATAACATCCCAGCAGGATTTGAATGTTGACAATTCAACTATTACTTTATGCCAATACAAAATTCAATTCAAAAAAAGTGAAACAGATGTTATTTTTGCATTATTAAGTTTTCACCCTTTATCAACTAAAAAATGATACCAATACATAGTACAGACATCACTTAATTTTCTCCCTATATGTACAGAAACCAGATTTGCGTTGGAAGAGATCACTGAAGGATTTAGAGCAGCTGATGTTATTACAAGACAAGCTCTTGGATGCAGCCTCCTTGTACGATTTGAATTCTTGTCATTGGTTTGTTCAGAAAGATCTTTTGATAGCCTATCCTTATAAATATGTCCACAAACATGATACTTTGTTCAAACTTCCAGGTTGGTAAAGCCTGGAGGCATTTTAGTTTACAGTACTTGCTCAATAGACCCAGGAGAAAACAAGGAACGTGTCGAATCATTTCTTAGTAGACACCCAGTATGTGTTTTACACGAGTGCTCATATATTTTAATCCAGTCCTATTTCTTTTCTTCTAGGTCGTATTCATTTATTCATAAAAAATATGACAAGATGTTTACATTTCAATTGCAGGAGTTCATTGTTGAATCAGTAAAGAAACTTGTTCCAGATGAGTTCGTATCTGAGGAGGGATTCTACTTCTCGCATACAAGTAATCATTTTCTTGATGGTGCATTTGCAGCACGCCTGTATCGTATTACCAACTAAATTCAAATGAAACATTTTATTTCTTTGAAATTGTAAAATAAACAATCTAATTATTGAAAAAAGAAAAAAAAGAAAAAAAAGGAATCCAATTTTGACCATGTAATGGATGCATCTACAAAATGAAAAGCAAATGCTTAATTAACAGGCATTATTTGTTATTGTGTACAGACTTATATAGGCAATCAATCCACGTTCTTATCGTGCAAGTATATGTGATATAGAGTACAGTTTTCAAATTAATAAATGATATTAATTATAATTATTAATGTTTTCTAACTATGCAGGTTTTGTCTTTCAAATTATATTTACAAATGAATTATATATTTGAAATCATGGTATCAAATTTAGATATTGTAAATAAATACGTATATAAATATTATTGTGATTTAATTATATATAAGTTTTAATAAGTATAAAGATCTTAAGTACATCTATTTTAAAGAGGCTTTAAAATTTTGTATTTATATAAACACCGGTATGACATGACCTCACCTCTATATTGATAACAAGAAATTAAAATATGATTGGACACCCATACTCTCCATAAGCCAAGCATTTCCCTACAACGAGTTAGCCTACCTTTTCCATAATTCCTTTTTGAATCCCTCTATTATATT